>NW_004524620.1:7595537-7616298 GCF_000260255.1 Octodon degus | reverse complement strand
GAGCTTAATGAGTAACATAGGAGCCTTTGGAATTTGGAAGGGGGAGTCTAGGAGTTGAAAGCATATTTTAACATTCCTTAAAAATGCAATAAAAGAAGCAATAAATTTAACCAAAATATGCAGTGTGTAAATGTATGAAAAGAAAAGTTCTAGCACCTGTGTTTATTTCCTTTTAGGGGAAAAGAAAACTAAGAAGACCTCGAATGGCCTGACTCTGAGACTTTAATCATGTGCTTAGTGAGGTTCTGCAGGGAGCCACATAGCGTACAAATCAAGGCAGCAAAGGTATAAAACACCAAGTAGAGTTGGGCTGACCTGTTGCCCAAAGGCTATAGGTCCCAAGTTTGAAGTAATAAGGATCTCAGTGTGGACAAATTCAGGGAAATATTGGACAAATTGAAAGTTCAGATGGAAATATGTGTCTTTGCATTTTTCCATTCTGCTTTGATTTTACTCTCCAGAGAAGCATGAGCATTTGTCAGATAGGATGGTACTATTGTGCCAGCCACATGGCTCAGTGGGTTAACATGTCTGCTTAGGCACACGCAGGGCCTGGGAGTTTGATCCATGGACTTTCCAGGCCAGCCCTGCCCCAGGAATGTGCTGAGAAGGCCATGGAGACTGAGTGTGGTAGCCTGCGCCAGTAATCCCAGCTCTTGGGAGGCTGAACACAGGCAGATCACTACGAGTCCAATCTAGTAGTGAGACCCTGTAGACCCTTCTTTAAAAAAAATAGTACTATTGAGTGTTGGATTCAAAAATCTCGAGCCTGAGAAGGGCCAACAGGTCTAAGCATAGAAGTTTTCAGGCCCGGGCTGAGCCTGTACACCATATGTTTGAATATTTTGAATGTGTTCACCTGGTTGGCAACATCTCATTACCTATTTCCCTACCTTTTAGACTTCAGCAAATGCTATGTGGTGATCTGGAAACTTCACAAGACCTAGGCTTATCAGGACTGTTCAGAGGAATGTGGTGGCCACAGGGTGGGCCCTGGTCCACAGGCATTTAGGACTCTGCTGCAGGAGAGTGCCTGTGCACAGGGAACACTCAGCCGGTGCTTGAGGCAGTCTGTCTCCATCCTTCACACACACACAGACACTGTCACCAGCTGTGGCTCCTTGGCCCCATAGAACTCACTGTTGTCATATTTCATCCTTGTGAGCGAGACCTTAAAGGGGAGGCTGGAACAGGTTGGGAAGTGGACTCTGGAGACTTCAGGAAAGAAATTCTAAGGCTCTGCCCACCTGGATCCTGATCTAGAAGGGAGGCATCAGCTGCAGAGGAGAGCAGCACTTGGCTCCGAGGCTGTACCTCAGGGTGGGGTGTGGCCTGAGGGCAGCGCTGGGTGCTCCATGCACTGTCTAAAGTCCTGGCAAGCAAGGAGCTATCCTTGGACTAGCACAAGCAGCATTATCAGAGACTTGTCTATTAGCTCTTCTTTTGAAAAATAAGTAGAACATCACAATTATAATGTCATCTTTTTTCTAAATTAGAAATTTTAGGATTTCAATTCATGTTTGGAGATGACTTCAACGATGAGCCACTGTCTCAGTTACTTTTTCCTCACTGCTGGGACAAAATACCTGACACCCAAAATGAAGGAAAGAAGGCTTATTAAGCTCACAGTTAGTTGAGATCTCAGTCCATACTCAGCTGGCTCCAAGGCTGAGTGGTGCACGGCAGTGGACAGCTGTTCATGGCGGCAGAAAACAGCAAAGAGCGAAGGGAGGAGCAGCGGCTACAGTAGCGAGCAAGCCTCTCTCCCCACCTTACATTTGTATGCAGATCATCTGCCCCAGGGCAAGAGCAGCACTCACACCCATAACCCCGCCACTGGATCAAGAGTTAATCGTTAAACTCTAGAAGCTGCCCCAGGACTGCTACACGAGGCTTTGGGGGACAACTGGACAGAATCCATAACCCTACCACTTATTTATTTATTTAATCTTATAGGAAGGGCTTAAACTTTTTCTAACTTTCTTTGAAGATTTGTCATTTAAAATTTATTTCATTGTTCTGTCCTTGTGTTTTCTGTTATTGTCAGTAACTTGTTATTTCAGTTGTCTGCTAACCAAAGCACGGATCATGGTGCTCCTGTGCTGTTCCAGTGCATTAGTTCTCAGATGAAAAACCATTGCCATTGCTTAGAATTACCTCTTCTTTTTCCACTTTTTTCTGGAAATTTAGTCTCAGTTCCCAGCAATGATTTTATTTTATTTTTGTCTAAGTTCCAAAGTGCCTGGTATATCCTTCTCTAGAACACCACGTTATAAATCAGGGATGACTAAATTCACCTTATTCATATTTTTGGCAGACATTATTTTTTCTATTAATAACATTGAAGGTTCTTTTCCTATAGTTCTATTCATTTGAAGTTTGGACGTGTTGCTCAGAATTCTGAGTAGGTTCTTCCTAGCCATTAATTATTTTGAATCTTAACTTTCTGTACCTACTTTCTAAAAAAAGATCATTGACTATTTTATTAATTCCAAGTGTGGAAATGAGAAGGGATGATTCTTCCTTTTTGGTGGATACTTTTCAAGATGACATTGGTTAGTTATGGTACAGTTTCATTATAATTTGATCTTTGTGTCCCTCCCAGTTCTTAAATCACTCCCTGGTGTAGCATATTGTGAACTTGAGGAAAATAAATTTATGTTGTCCAGTAGGTGGTACATGAGATTATGGTCCTTAGTTCATTTGGAAAAGTAAATATATATCTACTTTCTCTTAGTTTAATGAGAAGAAAGTTTTGAACTAATAGTGTTTAGACAAGATATCATGTCTGCATCTTGTACTAGGAACAACTACTACAAAGACAATAATTACAATGTATTAATTATTGTAACTACTACTAACCTGTTTTGAAACTATCTCATTGCTACTTCTTTCTCAATAAAATTATTAAAATATAAAAAGAAAAGTAAATTAGACACAAAAGGTACCAGAAGGCATCATCCTACAAAGTCTGTCCTAATTGTTGAAGTATAACACTTTCTCTCCTTTCCTCCACAAGCATTGAAGAATGAGAGATGGGTTTAGATTACATGTTTCACTTTTGACCCTTAGAAACTTTCAGATTGGACCAATGCTCTATCCTCTTTGGCTTTTAATATTAGCAGTCTGTAAATGCAGAATACTTGATTATCTCTGGGGTACCCCTTAGCTTTTAAAATCCGTTCTTCCATTGTTCTTCATGTCCTGAAATTTCCCCATTATTTACTTCTGAGTCTCTAATAGAGCAGGCCACAAAGATTGGAGCTCTATCTTGATGCTTCCAGAGTTAAGTCGCAAAGGACCAAACTCGTGCTAGTTTTTCCACCTGCAACACAGAACACTCCCTCTTTGGCACACTTCAAATGAAAATTTTAAGAGCCAGTCATGGTAAAGTTTCACCTACCACAGAATAGATGGAAGTACCAGTATTTTTATATTAATTTTATTGAGAAAAAAATAGCAATGAGACAGTTTCAAAACAGTTACAATAATTAATACATTTTATATTGTTGTCTTCATAGTAGTTATTCCTAGTAATAACTACTGCAGACATGATATCTTGTCTAAACACTATTAGTTCAAAACTTTCTTCTCATTTAACTAAGAGAAAGTAGCTATATATCTATGCTACTTTGTATTATACAGATATATATCTATATCTATATCTATATAGATATATATTTTATTACAAAATGGTCCTTTATTTATATCCCCTTTTTGTTTACTTTTGTCAGAAATGAGTAGTTCATTGCCATTCAAATACTGTAGGTGCATGAATTTTTAATAATATATTCCAATATATGTTCAAAGGAAAAATGGAAAAACAGTGGTAGATTTTATTTTTAACTAAAATTTGGATTTGATCTGAAATGTAATGCTTCTGATCATGTGTGTATTTAACAAAATAAAGTGACATTTTCCTGTTCATCTTTCTGATTATCATTGTTTTACCTCCCCAGCACTTACATATTTGTGAATAAATTGTGATTTTTTTTCTAGATTATTGTTTGTAATGATTTTCTTTCAATAATATCTGTATCTTTAAAGGAATGCATGTGGATAAATATGGGTAAATATTTATGTAGCTACTTCTTACAACGATGGACATTTTGCATTGTTATGCTTCCATTTAGTTTCTCAAACGTTTTATATTTCCCAAGAACTTTTTTTAGTGTAGTATGGTGTGGTGTAGTGGTGGTGTGGTGGTGTGGTGTGGGGTGTGTGTGTGTGTGTGTGTGTATGCGCACGTGCACGAGAAAGAGAGAGAGAGAGAGAGAGAGAGAGAGAGAGAGAGAGAGAGAGAGAGAGAGAGAGAACCTCTTCTGGTATTTGCATTAATGCTTACTTTTCTGATCCCTTGAGATGAGCATGCTCCTTTTTACATTTTTTCCACACCTATAATTTTTCACACGCTATGCAGAATGTTGTTGCCTGATGTTCTTCCAGTAGAACTTCTTCTTTCTAACTTTTAGCTATATTTAGATTCCCAAAGTTCTTCTTTCTAACTTTTAGCTATTTTTAGATTCCCAAAGTTGAGAAAATCTTCCTATCGTCCTCCTGCTCCAGTAATTTCTTCTTTAATTTTTTATATGTCACTGTCTTTACTGTGCATTTAATGGTTATCAAAGGACATGTCACACTTTAATATCACCTTACTCTTCCAGGAGCACGTTTTCTCCCTCACTCTGTTGAGTGCCAACTAAGGGAGCCTCTGCTGAATCTTTCTGTGTACCCACCTTGCTGCCAAGTGGTCATTTCTAAGTAGCATAAGCTGTTGTCCATAGTAGGGTGCTGACTGGCTGGAGACCATTTCTGTTATGCAGTCTATAGTACATGAAAACATTAAGAGGAGTGGAACATTAGCTACATTTGGTGGAGATCAAGGACTCCTTTCTGCTAATGTTGACCCTTTTGACTTAACAGTCTGTGACCAGGAGAAGACTCTTGGGAAGCTCCGATGTGTCAGGAGACCTGCCTTTGCCAGAGGGAGTAACTCTGTGCATCTCTGGTATATTCTTTCCTTTCTTGTCAAAAGAAGGCTTTCTTGGCTAGTGTCCAGCATGTTATTTCAATTGGCATTCAACAATATATACAGGCCTTCCAAGATGTCAAATATTTAGGTCTTGGTTATATCCAGTCATTTCTCCTTCTGTCCAAAGTTAAGACAGCTCCAGGAGTTCCTAGAAAAGGATTTCTTATCTACTTCCTTCCCATGGCCTGTGTCAGCTGGGAGCAGTGACAAGTGTGCATGCTCTGTGTTCTCTCCAGATGACAGTGGACAGCAAGGGTTTTGTTGCTAAAGCTCCACCTTCCAGGTGCGGCCCATGACTCATTGATAGATGAGAGTTTTTCTCACTCAAGTACTTTTAAAGGCTTTGTTCTTACCACTGTAATATTAGCACCTATCTTTTTGCCTCTCACAGAGTTGGCAATTGATGAATAGTTGTTGATCAAAACAGGAAGTCAGATGCCATCTCCTCCCGGAAGCTTTCCTGGGCCTACGCAGTAGGACTGACAACTTCAGCCTCGCCATCCCATTGCGCCATACTGTCTCACTTACCCAATTTGTCTACTACAGCTTCAGTTTTCTCAGTGATTCCTTGAGAGCAAGACCTTGTTGACATAATTTTAATTTCTCCAATGTGCAGTACAACAATGTTTAAAGGACCAGCTCTCCGCAATGGTGCATGTGCTCTACAGAGACACTCCTAGAAACAGTGCTCATTACAGTGTGTGGTAGAAAATATGTTTAGAAAATGTCTCAAGGAATTTCTCTGCAATTATATCTGAATCTGTTTGTTTCTTTTAGATGATAGCTTTACTTTCATCTCACAGATAGACCATCTTCTACCTGATACACTTTCAAGTGACACTTGGACCCATCCCCAGAAGGGACTCAGAGTTGTGTCCTTGCACCAGCGTTGCTTGGGGTTCCACTTCAGGAAGCCACTATCAGCTCGACCAGCTTATTTCTCACCTGCCCTGACCTCCTGCTATTTGGCAAATTCATCGTTCCTTGGATTCTTTCCAAGGAAGTAAAGTGGGGCATAAATAAACACATAAGTTTGTAAGTTACATTTATTCAATTTTTCAGCACTTGGCTAGGAATGACAGACAAATCAGAATTGTGTACAATAGGCCACCCTAAATTCCTCTGTTTTCAAGAAATTACACATCAGTGGAATTCTGGGTAGAATATGGGAAGCAAGGAAGAAGGAAGGGCCAGATGCCTGTGACTATTTGAATGGGGCTGCTCTGAATGAGGAAGGACAGGATGAAGGGCAGATTTGGGGAAGCAGGGCCAACACAATTCCAATGTAGATAATCATTACTGCAGCTGACAATTGTACAGGCTTGTGTGGTTACAAAGTATTCTAACTCCGACAATGGCTATAGCAGCAAACATGCATATAGTGATCTAAAGTTTAGAAAGATCACTTGCTTTTAACAAACTGAATTGTCAAAGGTTCATATAATTTCACTTGCACTTTGAAGCTGAGGAAGCCAAATTGCAGAAAGAGAGAAGCTGGTCTTAGGTGGAGGGTTCTACTGCGCTGTCTCCTGGTCTGGGCCCATGTTACACACGGAAACAGGTAAGAACCACCGTGTGGACTGAGCTTCCAGGTTTTGTCAAATAAGAAAACAGCCATGAAGTTAGCATCATTACAAAGCTTCTCCATCATCTAAATTTTATGAGCCTGTAGTCATTTCTGATAGCTTCTTACCATAGCTGCCACCTCTTCCAGCTACTGACATTTGTTTGTAGTGACTGCTCTTCAGTCTTCTGGGCAGGGGCTATGTGCAGTAGAAAGGTGACACCCTGCACACTTAACCAAATCCTTCATTTTAAAAGCATCTTAAACAAAAATACCAAAATGGCTTTTCCAACACAAATTGCCCAAGTTTCAATAAGATGCACACAGGACCTGAAGGTATTATATACGATCCATTGATTGATTGATTGACATACCAATTTCACGAAGAATAGTGTTTGATTAGGAAGCCTAACAAACACTGTCAGGTTTCTAACTAGATAGGCTTATGAACACTTTCAGTGTGGTCTTTTGTTCCATGCAGCGGAGAAGAGGAAAAGAAATAACTGAGATCGGGAGAAAAGTAAGGAACCATGACATAGTTACACCCGGAATCTATGGTCATTTCCTGGAAATGACACTCCTGATTTCTCTTTCTTATTCACCTGCCTAGACAAATGCTGAAGGAAACTCCAGAGAAATCTAGCTGAGATTTCTCAAAAGCCTCAGAACATGCTGATAAAGGGTCACGGTTGCTGCAAGATGGCCCTGCCCAGGAGGCTGTCCTTCAGTGTTTCCTGTGTGGGAATATGTTCTGTCCAATAAGAGAGGTTTGATTCTCCAGATGGGAGAAGTAGAGGATGAGAAGTAACTGCAAGGGCTAATTCCTGTGCTTAGATTTAAAAAAGACCAAAAACTATGGTGATGACTTGAGTTCCAGACAGATTTTCTGGAAATCTGTGACCTCTCAAATCTAAAAACAACAACAGAAATAGGAACATACATTTATGAACCTTTGGGCCAGGCTCCCTGAGTCAGTACTCTATTTTTCTTACCACCCAGATCCTGAAGCATTTGGCGTACGTGGGATCTTAGTATTTCAAAGCTGGAAGGGAAACTCTCCCACCCTGGTTTTATCTGTAGGCTGGATAAAGGTTTGGGATTTAGCAATAGGCTTTGCTAGCTCAGCTTGTGAAAATCACATTCTTTATCAACTCCCCAGATGGTTTAGATCATTAAAAACACAACAAAACAAAACAAAAGCCCTTCAGAGTGTACACTGTGAAGATATTCTCTAATTTCCAAGAAAAATAAATATATGTCGAATTTCTCACAGATTTCTCACACTTTCTCAGTGCGCAGCCTGAATTGCTGTGGTGAATGGGAACTTAAAGCCACCGTTTTGAAACTGCAAAGGCTTGTGCTGAATACTTAACTTCCAGCAGCCCCTTTGCCTTCCCAGCTTGTCCGTCAGCCCCCAACTCTAAGTCACTGTTTATCTCTTGGGGCTTAGCAAAAACTGAAAAGTGGATGTCTTTATTCAATGAATTTAGGGCAACTGGCTCTCAATAAGCAACAAAAACAAAAAGGCTGTTTCAAGTCAAAGAGACCTCAAGAAACTATCCCACCATCTGCTGAGGAGAGAGAAATGAGCCTGTGGGCCAATAGCTCTTTAGTGAATAGAAGGAATAGTATTGTGGTCTAAATTTGCTGCAACATTCTTTGGATCAAAATATTATAATCACAGCAAAGAGATGCAGCCATACTTCACGAGCAGTCAAAGGGCTGGGCCACTGCTGGCTTTGGATCATTTACTGTCACTTGGAAGTAAAGCTGGGAGTCTAAGGGGCTTGGGGTTGGAGTGAGAAAGGGAGGCCTTACGCTGAGCTGGCATGCACCGGTGGGCAAATGGCTGGCATTTGCAGAGGTGCACTGCGGGAGCTTTTAGCAGCTTGCCACTGCCAGCTGATGTCTCTGCCAACATCAGTGCCAAGAAGCCAAAAATGAAAGCAGGTGCAGGGGCAGAGGAAATGAATGTGGGGGGCAAGGGGGGTGTCAGCAACAGAACTTCTGTTGTTAAAAATTGGTCGCCTTCATTAAAGCCTGAACAATGCCTCACTTTAGCTCCGCGTACCGGTTGGAGCCTGCTCGAGTCCTGCGCACACACTTCAGGCGAGCCTCTCACACGGACGCACTGGACTGAGAGACTGCTTTTTGTCTGTCTCTCTCCAAAGCTGCGGATTGTCTGCAAGCCTGCTGAACCCCAACGAGAGCAGCTCCCCTTCCCAAGCCAGGAGCATCTGCTTCTGAGCGTGCCCTTCTCCTCTCCTCCCTCCCAGAGTGCCCCCTCTTCAGAAAGTCCCACTTCTGCACAGCCAGGGCCTGGGAACAGGGGCTGTTCCTGAACTCAGCGTGTCCTTGGCCGGCGCTGCACCCAGCCAGCTCAGCTTGCTGAAATGGTGTTTTCCGATGAGAAAAGAGACTACAGGACGCAGGGTTGCCTCCCATTTACATTTCCTTCAAAAGCTCTGTGTTTTCGCAACACTGTTCCCCAAGCCCTCCTCAAGTGACAGCACAGCGAAAATAGAGGGGTAAGCGAAAGAAAAAGGACTAAAGGTGAATGTTCAGGACCAAGAGAGGGAAGGAACCAGGCTTGCCATGGGGTACACTAAAAAGCAGGAATAAAAGAGGAAGCCATCTGCCTCCTCTGCGTCCTACGCGGCCGAGCCCTTCCCAGCATGGACTCCGTGGCTGTGTCCTCCCGCACTGTAGAGTGGGAAAGGCATCTTTCATGGAGGTAGGACAGAAATCACTGCTCGGAGGCAGCCTGCTCACGACTGGGGTGGAGGAAGAGCAAGCCCAGCAAGAGGAAGCGGCAGGCCATCTGTGCATGCCTGAAAACACACTTGGCTTTCTTTATCCTAATGGACACTGATGCAATGGAAGGAATAGACTGCTTGTTGGTTTTTACAGGCTTTTAGAAGATAAAGAAATGACAAAGTTCATCCATGAGTCAAGCACTCTGCACATACGAGGGCTCAGTCTATTAAAATTACAGCGCCACAGCTTTGGGATCAAGAATTTATAATATAATTTAGCATAATGAAGTGTAGTGAATTCTGGGGAATGATCCTACAAGTTCGGTTTGTTCTGCCACCTTATATCTGGTAGAAGGCAGCGACACTATCCTGACTCGGCACAGAGGGCTACTGTCATATCCATAATAGATTTGGTTGTTATAAGCTTTAAAAGCAAGAACAAAGTTTAAAGACACAAAACAGAAACACACATGAGGTCAGATGCCAAAGAGTAAGTAGACCAAAAAGAGCAAAATTCACAAAGCAAGTTGAGTTTAGATTTTAGTCTGGATGAAATATTGAGTTTGGACAGCGGGTCCTGCAGAGCTGAGTGGAATGCAGTAACAGAGGGAGCAGGCAAGGCTGGGGAGCAGCCTGCGAAACAGTAGTGGTGATAGCTAGTAATACACAGCATTGGCTCCATCTCAGGAATTAAAAAGGAACGCCAAAAAATTTAAGGGAGGGCTGGCTAGATACCTCAGCAGGCTAAAAGCTTGCTTAGGTAAGTGCAGTGGCCAGGGTTCAATCCCTGGCACCACATTCTGTGCCGGCCCTGTGCCCCAGGCACGCTGAGCCTGTGATGGAGTCCAGGCGTGATGGCGCATGCCCCTAATCCCAGGACTAGGGAGGCAGAAAACAGGAGGATCACTATAAGTCTGAGCTGTATAGTGAGACCCTGCACACACAAAAAAAAAAAAAAAAAAAGGAAAAGGATGGTCATATTTTTAAAAGTATCCTCAGTATTGAGGATTTGAGGGATATTAATTCAAATTTTGAAAGAAAATTGAAAAAAATGAGTAGGAGGTCTTATAACACTTTCACTTGTAACAATTTCTCTTGGTCAAATACTAAGAGGTATACAAAGAGTTTATTGTGACAAGATTTATTAGAATTGCAAATAGAAACATTATCATCAAAATATAAGAGTAACTAAGGAAACTATGCACACAAATCATGCTTTAGAACAATATTCTCTACAATAGGGAAATGGTTACAGAATGCTTGCCTGGCGAAGCATAAGCGATATAGGCCCAGTGATTTTAATTAGGCATAAAGGGTCCACTTTAAAATGCTCATAGCAGTCTTTCTGTGTTCCAGGATTCTAGGTGACTTTCTAAAATATTTTCCCCTAATCTTTTTTTTTCAAAATTCTCAACATGAAAATTGATGTATTTGAGCTTTTTATTGAAGAGGATTCTTTCTCTAGAAATGTGCACAAATAAGAATAACTCTCAATAAAGTACAGGATGCTAAAGACACTCAGCCAGCCACGGCCTGCATGGAGAATCGGAGCACCGCAAGTTGGGTGCTGTCCCGCTGCTTTCCAGGCCTCCAGCTCCCATCAAAAACCAGGTATGCCAACACTGCCTTCGGTGCGCCTTGAATGAAGGAGTCACACAGCCTGTAATCTTTGCTATCTGGCATCTTTCATTCAACTTTGAAATGTTTTGGTTCTGCTAAAAACCGATAGAAAGTTAAAGCAGTTCCTTGTGTCATGTTTTTCTTTTTCTTTTGATTCCAGGCCCTATTCTTACCCACCTGTGGTTTGTGTTCTGATTACAGACTGGTCCTGAAATTGTACAAATCTCTCAACCGCAAATGTTTTCTGAACTCATCTAACCCCTGTGCCTTCTGTTAGATTAGACCTCACCTAGCACCACATTATAGACCTCTGCATTACACTGTTACTCAAGGTGTCCATATTTAATGATTTGCCTTGTTTATTTTAACTAATAGTTACTGGAGGCTTTCCTTTTACAGCATGCACTAAGACTAGGATATAGCAACATTACCTCATTTATAGGTGCGGCAAAGCAGACATGAGAGGGGAAGGATTTCCCTCCGGTCAAAGTGTGAGAAGGTGACAGGATCCCAGCTTGAGCCTAGAACCCTGTCTGCAGCAGGACACTGAGTCACAGGGTCCTCCAGTGCCCCTGCTTCCTTCATTGTTTGTAGTTGATCTACTTACTGGATCCAGAGGTTTTAGGAACACACACACACACACACACACACACACACACACACACACACACACTTGTCTGCCCTCCTGTGGGTTTCCCCATGGAGGGCAGCAGTTGACCCTTATTAAATATAGCAGGTATTTGATTACTAAACAGGAATGAGATGATCTTTAATTTTTGTGCTCCACAGCGCTGCTTGTAAATGTTTTTCTTTGAAAAGCAGTAGTATCCTGCCCTATACCATACGTCACTATCAGGGTCTATAATTCTGACTTTAATATTCTCTGGAGAAAATAAATTTAATTATTTAGTAATAATTAAATAGCCAACAATGATAAGTAGAAATATAGATAGGGTGAATGGCATAGGTTGGTGGATTTTGCACAGTGGATCAGCTTTAATCATCAATTGTCCTCTAAGAAGATAACAATATGCAATGTATTAATTATTGAAGCTCTTCTACTAATTGGTTTTGAAACTGTCTTGTTGCTATTTGTTTCTCAATAAAATTATTTAAAAAAGAAAAAAATCATCAATTGTCTACTTGTATATGAAGAATAATTATGAAATAAATTAAAATAAAGAGGAAAACTGAAGAAAATAAACATAATTAAAAATTAATCAGAGCAAGTGCCTGCTTTGACAAGTGCAGCGACCAGGGTTCAATCCCCTAGCCTGCATGCCATGCTGGCCCCCCCTCCGGGCGAGCTCACCTGGCTAACCAGTCAGGGCGAAGTGGGGCACACCTGTAATCTCAGTGCTGGCGAGGCTGAAAGCAGGACGATCAGCGCGAGTTTGAAGAGCACAGGGAGACCCTACAAAAAATACATAAATGAAAAATAGAAAATACATATATAAGTAAATAAAATGAAAATAAATATTATAGTGTACATAAGGAGTGATTCAATTTTAGAACATTAACACATACTTTATAAAATGATAAAAATATTCTTGTCTTGTAAGAATGAATAATACTGTAACAGTTGTGCTCAAGCAAACATCTTGACAGCTGTCAAAATTGATCTTTTTTAACATGTCCATGGTCAATACACAGAACAGACAAATTTGTGGATGTATTTTTACGTATACTTAAAGAACACATTTTATTAAATTTTAATATTGGAAGGTTTATTTCACGTAATTTGAAATAGCACATATATTTTCAGATATTGTAATATTACTCCTATGGTTTGGATTGATTCTAGTAGCTTTTAAATGTTAGTCAAATGGTTTTAAATACACAAATTATTTTCTTTTCTGGAAGATTTTCCTAGTTCCTGGTATGCAAGTAACTTAACTTCTGAGACTCTTTTTTTTAATAATCACTATACTTTCCTACATGTGCACTTTAAATACAGGAAAACAGCAGCCTGGTGTTAGAAAAATGACAAGAAGGGTACTCAATTTTCTGTAGAATGCAATGTTTACAAAATAGTGATTAATAAATACCTGCTGCCAGAAACGGAGGCACACACCTGTAATCCCAGCCCTCTGGAGGCTGAGGCAGGAGAAGCTCCACAAGTTTGAGGCCAGCCTAGGCTAATAACGAGTTCAAGGCCAGTCTGAACTACATAGTAAGACCCTGTCTCAAATAAGGAAATAAAGACAGACAGACAGACTTACTAACTTAAGCTTCCTCTATATAGTATTAAAAATTAGCTGGATAGCTCAGTGGACTAAAGCACGTGCTTAAGCAGTGTGCAGGGACCAGGGTTCGATCTCCCTCATGCTGTGCTGGCCCCACCCCTGGCGTCCACTGAGACAGCGATTGAGACCGGGCATGGTGGCTCATGCCTGTAATCCCAGAGCTTGGGAGGCTGAAAACAGGAGGATCACTATGAGTCTGATCAACATAGTGAAACCCTGTAGACCCTGTACTCAAATACAAAAAAAGAAAAATTAGCTGGGTGTGTGGTGCACGCCCTGTAATCCTAGCACTTGGGAGGCTGAGGCAGAAGGATTGCTGGAAGTTCAAGACGAGCTAAAGCTATGCAAGAAGTTCAAGGCCAGCCTGAACTACACAACGAGACCCTGTCTCAAAAAGACAAATAAATGAATAAATAAATATAAAACTTAAACTTAGGCATGGCGGTGGTCTAAATTGTGCTCTCCCCAGTTTCATAATTCTAGTCTTAACCTCTAGCCCTTTAGGAAGGGAATACAATTGGGTCATTAAAGAAGTAATTGATTTAAAACTAATTTATTATGATGAAGCCTAATCCAGCATGCTGTGTCCCCCTGAGAAGAGGAGGACACAGACTGACACAAGAATGTGCCAAAATGCAAGAAGACCACAGCAAGCCCTGTATCAGTCAGGATATACTAGGGAAACAGACATAACACAAGACGTACAAATGCATAAGCGGTGACAGAACGGCTTACAGTGGCTGCTCAGGGGGTGAGGGCGGCTGCACTTTGGAGAAAGAAGCGACTGATCTAAGGTCTACAGCTCGCTGCCGCCGCCTCTGGGAGTCTGTAGCACGAGGCTGAGCCAACCAATGGGTCCGTGGCGGAAGGCTGAAGGATCTACCTGAAAGCCGAGAGGTGGCGTCCAAGGTGAAGGAGAAGCCTGCAGCCTCACCCAAGAAACAGACGCAGGTCCAGCCTTACCCCTTCCCCTCTGGAGCACCCCGGGAACAAGGCGCCCTGCAGCGGGTCTGCCGCACCTGGGTGCGCAACTGCACGGCTCACTTAAGCTTCTCTTACTCACGTTAGCACGATCAACCACCACACCTGGGAGGAGACCTCAGAGGGAGTCACCGCGGCTGGTGTCATGCTCTTGGGCTTCTGACTTTCAGAACTATGAGGCCATGGGTTTCTTTTGCTGAGACCACTCAGTCTCTGATACTTTGTTCTAGAAGTCCTGACAAACTAATAAACGAAGTCATTCTTCAGAATTTAGACTAATTGAAACATCTTTTTCTGGGTGAAATTTCTATTACTAAAATTATTTAGAATTGTCATAACGTGGCACCTTCAGTTGGCTTTATCATTCAGCTTCGCAAGTCTGGTCGGGAGACCCTTTCCTCGCCTGAGAAGGGCTACGCTCCAACTGCCCTTCCTGCCGTGTCCTTGGAAGGGCCTAGGAGTTACGGAGGATCAGACAGCTGCCATGCCAGAGACCAGAAGCTGAGCAGAGGGGTGCAGCAGGCTCAAGTTGGGCAAGGGGGGAGCGGCAGGGAGGCGCACTTGCTCCTCTCCACTGTCAGTCCAGAAAACCGTGATGACCAAGAATGTAAATGAAGGACACTTTTCTACCCCTTATACACTAGTGCAGAATTTAATAAATCCTTTACTTGGTTTATATTCTCTTTAGAAATAATTGTCCCGTGGTTCTGTCTTGTGCACGCTCCGTCATCTCAGATAGGAGCATTGCTGGTTTCTAGACTTTGGGGCACGAAAAGCAGTGTTGAAGACCCCCTCAGGCCCCAGATAAAGAGTAACTTTCTTCAGAGCTTGCCTGGTTGTTTACAAGGTAAACTGCACTAATAGATGCTTCTACTGTAGCATGTGCCTTTACTCAGTGGTAGCAGTACTTCTATGTGTATTTTATTTTGTGCTTCTTGCAGTACTGGGGACCAAACTCAGGACCTTGGGCTTGCCAGGAAGCACTTATTCTGCTGAGCTATCTACCTGGCCCTTCTATGTGTATTTTAAAAGTTATACCGGTATCTGCTATGTTCTCTAAACTCCATGAAGCCACGAATGAGGTCTTTTGTGCTCAACATCAATTTTGTGCCTAGCATACCAGATTAAAGTGGGACTTAATAGATATTCAGTTAATAAATAGCCACATAGCAGGTCAGGGTATAGCTCAGTGGCTTATGCAAATGCCTGTCAGGCTCAAGGTCACAAGTTCTATCCCCAGTACTGCAAAACAAACAAACAAGTCCACATAGCTTTATTTGCAGTTGTAGGAAAGTAAATATACCCTAAAATTCCTGTCCCAAATAAAAGGTTCAATCAATTGCAGCATACAGATACCATGACATGACTTCCAGTTAGGAAAACGAGGTGGTAGGTTGGTGTGCACTACTGAGATTGATGCGTGGAATGGTAAGTGGTCCCCGGAGTCACACTGCACAACATACACACAAGAGCTTACTCTCAAAGATGTGCATGTTTGTGTATTTACACGCGAGGACTGGAGTTATTTGGCTACCCTTTATTTTCCTTGTCCACATTCTGGCTTTTTGATGATGTGTCTTTCAACATGGCCTCAGATTGGATACATTATGTGGAATTTTCCTCCTCTGGGCATGGTAACTGGTGTGTGACCCAAACAAGGCCTGTTACAGTCCTTCCCTGTGAAGTACTATAAAAGAGACATCTACTCTCAAACTGCTCAAGCTGATGGTCATTCATCTGGGGACGTTCGTGGCCAAATTCACCTCTGCAAGTAGTAGCCTCTCTCTTTATTCATTAAAAATGCAGTCACCCCAAAGCAGATGCCAGAAGACCCAGGGGTTTAGAAACACAAAAATCTCTATTATTCCCATGTGAACTGTGGATTAAATTCCAGAGTTCCACTGAATTTCCTGCCTACATGAGCAAATAAATTATTTAAATAATTGGAAATTAGTTTCTATTGCTAGCAAACAATGACTTCAAGTTCATGTAGCACATGTGTATTTGTATATACAGGTGTGGGTATAGGAAGAGCCTGGGAAAACGTTCATCAAACTCCAGCGGGTAGTAATCACTAGCAAGTGGAAGATGGTGGCAGCTTCTTATATTTATGCCCTTTTATATTGTTGGGGTGATTTTTACTGCAAATATGCATCTGTTATAGATCCTCAAAGTATGATAAATAAAACTGGCGTCAGTGAAATTTTTATATACAATTTAAAATCCCATTGGCGAAATGAGAATATACAAGAAATATGAGAATTCTATATGTAATTACAGAGAACTAGAAGCATGAACGGACACGATATGGGACAAATTTAAATAAACACAAAAGATAGGTCTTTGGCCATCTAGTGATTAATAATTAATAATGCCAGAGGCATTATTTATGTTGTTAAAATAATTATCAACCTCAGCAAGGTATGGCAGAAACCCGGATAAAGTAAGTGTGACTGACGTATCTATACAATGGAATAGCTATGAAAATGAGCCATGCAACAGCTAGGAAAAATGAGTGAGCTAGAGTTAGCTTGAGCCACATTGATAAATCCCACTAATATATTATTGAGCAGGGGCTGGAGAGATGGCTCAGTGGTCTAAAGCACCTACTTAGAACAAGCTTGGCAAGGCATCAGGGACCGCGGTTCAATCCCCCAGCACCACATGCCAGCCAGCCCCGCCCCCTGGTGGGCTGAGCTGGCCACACACACACCACACTCTCTCTCTCTCTCTCTCTCTCTCTCTCTCAAATAATAAATAAAAAAAAATATATTATTGAGCAGCAAGAGCAACTTGCAAAAGAATACAGACCACATTATATCATCTACATAATGTAAAGGAGCATTTAGCACAATGTTATGCATTGTTTTGGGAGCTAGATAGATAGATAGATAGATAGATAGATAGATAGATAGATGATAGATAGATAGATAGGCAGGCAGGCAGGTAGGCAGAATAAATTTTTAAGAGATGCATAGGAATGGTGAACAACAAATTTAGGGGTTTAAAGTAAAGAGAAACCTTCAAGCAAAAGCAGAGTGGATTCAGAGAATGGTACACAGTGAACTAGTTTTCTTTGACAGTGGCAGATACCTAAGAAAATCAAAGCAAGAAAGATTCATTGTGACTCCCAGTTTCAGAGTTTGGGTTCATGGTCCTCTAGGTCCATCATTCCTGGACCCATGGGAGGAAGACCTCATGAGGGGAGCATGTGGTGGAAGACCACAGCATACCTCCTGGCAGACAAGAGCCACAGAGAGCCAGAGAAAGCACAGTCCCCAGTGCATCTCTCTGTGATTCCCTCTCTTCAGCTGGGCCCTACCTCCTAATAGCTCATTCTGTATGAATTTATGACCTAACCACTTCTCAAAAGCCCATCATCCTGCAATCAAACCCTAGCACATGAACTCTGGGACTCATAGGTCAAAACCACAACACACAACACTTGAATTATATTATTCTTTGCTTTGTATGCTAGGTTATGTGTATGTACATGAATATTAATTTCATGCATTTTTTAACTTCTCTTTACGCACATATTTTGTAATAATCATAATAGCATCAATAGTAACAATAGCTTATTTATCATCTATTATAAGCCAGGTGTTATGCTAAGGATTTTACTCATATTGTTTCTTGCTCACAAAAACTCTGTTTATCACCTGGAAACTGTTGTTAACCTAATTTTACACATAATGAATTATGGGATAAGAAAGACAGATGATGGTCTAAAATGATATCTGCTAAATGAAGAACATCCTGGGATTTGAGGCTAGAGATTTACGTAGTACATAATAGGCAAAAGTCGGTATACCATTCTTTAAATCACTTATAGCTATTCAGATGCCCTGAACCCATTTGAGTTATGTCCCAATAACTTCATTGTACACTGAAAACACCATAAACTGAAAATGCATTGAATGCACCTAACTTAATGAACACCATAACTCACCCAGAGTACACTGTAGTGTAACAGTCATTTTTCTGGCTATTGGTGCCCAGCACTGGAAGAGAATATTGCATCCCAGATCACTGTTCCTGGAAGAGATGAAATTCAAAATCCGAAGAGTCAACCAGTCATTGTGATTCACACGTAATCCCAGAACTTGAGTGACTGGAGCAAGAGGATCACAAGTTCAAGAGTAAGGGCCAGCCTGAGTCACATGGTGCGTTCCAGGGCATCCTAATTTATAGAACTAGACACTGGTTCAAAACAAAACCCCTCAAAGAACAGTTCTACTGAATCCATCCCATGCAGCCATAGTAGTTCAAGGAGTTCTAAGTCAAGGTCAAGACATCATATATTGGAGACCACCTGAAAACATGAAAGGGTCATTTGTGAACTGCCTTTTTCTTAATATGAAGTGTCACTCGATGGCATAATGTGTCCCTTAGGTTTGAACTGTAAATACATGATCGGGTCTCAGGTTCTTATGGTGACGTTACATTCGGGCATATGGGGTACTCCTGCTCATAAGCTGAAATTTCCTTCCGAAGACAAGTAACTAAACTTTTAAGGTTAGAAAGTTTGTTTGGTGGGAAACATAGGGGCTTTTACTTTAATTGTGTTGAGTTTTTAAGTGAAAATATGGCCAAAAATCAGGGATGATGGAATTCAGTTATGATTTTATCAGGATAACAGTGTAAACAGAAGAATAGATGTGATCATCCAAGAAGTATGTAGGAAGGAGAGTTCCAAGGCTTGAATCTGGAAGGAAGGAGGAGAGGAAACTGTTTTGTTCGCTCATTTCTCTGTCTGTTCCCCTTTACACAACCACATATACAGGGCCTTACATACGTATGCACACTCACACACCCAAAAGTGTTTTCTTCTTCACATTAATATCAATGATTTTCATTCTTCTCTTCACATGTTTGAGAGCAATTTGTATGTTTGAAAGCAATTCTCAAATATGTGTCAAGAGATGAAGAAATCACCCTTGGGAGATGACGTGTGTTCACTTCCTTCGGTCTCTGTCCGGGCCTGCTCATTCACCCCTCTACTCCAACTGCTTTGAAAACTAAAGATTTTACACACACACACACACACACACACACACACACACACACACACACACCCCTCATGTGTTTTCTGCACCCTTAAAGAAATAACTATTTCACAATAGTTAATACTATATACTTCAGCCTTTATAACTGTCAATTAAGAAACAGCATACTTGGTACCCAACTAATAATTTTCAGAAAAAAAATTAAAAATATAGTCATTGAAAAGGAAGATACAAATGGAGAGGGAAAAGGAAGCACGTGCCTACTGAGCCCTCCCACGCCCTGGCACTCTGCCAGGAGAGAATCTTCTTGGCCACTCAACAGTGGATGATTTTTTTCCCCTTTGACTAAGTAGTTGAGCTTCAAAGATAGTAAGTAAATTTCCTTAAGATCGGACAGGATACCAGTTGAGATATGTCTTGGCACCATGATCCATATGATTTTATTTATGCACAAATGAAACATAAAAATCTGCCAAAAAAAAAAAAGCACAAACACCTCAGCAGCTCACTGTATGAGCAACATCTGGAAGACAGCGACCACCACTTTGAGCAGCTCTTGTAATTGCAGAAGATAAAGCTCAAAGCTAACCTGTACTGACTGTATGAAATCTCAATAAATTTGATATTAAAATACCTATAGAAGTTTTTGTTTTTCTGAGGCATACATTTTCTTTTCTTTTTTTTTTTCAATTTATATATTTGTTACAGGGTCTCTCTATGCAGCTCAGACTTATAGTGATCTTCCTGTCACAGCTTCACCAGTGCTGGGATTATAGGTGTGTACCGCCATGCCCAGTTTCTGTGGCCAGCTGGGCTCTGGAATAGCACAGCATGCAGTACCAGGGATCAAACTTGGGCCCTTGTTATTGCCAGGCAGGTGCTTAGATCGCTGAGCTATCTCTCTGGCCTTGATGTACACATTTTCTGAAAGACTCTACTATAGGATTTTATCTAGCCAAAGATTAATTAATTCCTTCACATTTAATCAAAGAAATCTTCAATCAAGACAAAAGTATTACCAGTAATCAATAGATTTCTAGTACCTGATTCATACTCAATAGGAAAAAATAAACGTGTGGTCATAATTCTAACATTAGGCTTTGCATATGTTTCCGTTTTATGCTTAATAAAGTACTTGGAGTTGTTGCATTATGCATTTTCAAAATGCAAATTCATTTTATTGGTAAATATATTTGTAATTTGACTTTATTCAAGTCATTTTTCTTTGTGTCAACAATAATTTCATTCTATTACACTTTTGGTGGTTATTGGTTTTCTCAAAACATTTCTATAGGTTGATACACTTATTAGCACCATTTATTACTGTTATTTAACAAATGGAAAAACAGAGACTTGAGAGGCAGAACAAAAAATTTTAGCTGGACTTGGTGGGCCATGCCTACAATTCTAGCACTTTGGGAGGCTGAGGCAGAAGGATCACAAATTTGAGCCCAACCCTGACAACTCAGTGACTTAGGAAGACTGTCTCAGAAAAAAAAAAGGCTAGGGATGTAGCTCAGGACTAAGGCCCTACTTTCAATCTTCAACACCTG
>NW_004524620.1:7593976-7594824 GCF_000260255.1 Octodon degus | reverse complement strand
TAGCCAAATCTGGGAAACAACCAAGATGCCCATCACCTGAGGAATGGTTGAGAAAGATGTGGTATTTTTACACAATGGAGTATTATGCAGCTATTAAGAATGATAACCTCGAAGCCTTTACATTGAAGTGGATGCCACTTGAAGATATACTCATGAGTGAAATAAACCAGACACACATGTGTAAATATCATATAGTTTCCCTAGTATAAGTACTCAAAAGAAGAAACACAAATAGAAAGGTATAATACAAGTAAAAGGAAAACAGGAACTCAAGGACTAACTAATCATGAGAGGGAAAGGAGAAGAGCTAGGAAACATGACAATGTCAAGCCATACATTTATATGTATAAGATGGGCAAGGCAATCAGATTTTATCACAGTATCCTGAGATACTCCAGAAGATTTTTGAATCTAGCAGTTAATTGAAAGATTCTCACCCTGACTAACTGAATATACTGATACATGTGAAATAAGCAACTACACTGAAGATGGTAATCTGTAATAGTAGTTTCATGCTTGGAATGCCTGTCATTCTGGTCTTCTGAATACGGGCTGCTTGTCATAACATGTCAGTTGCTGCTGTGCTATCTCTTGAGTAGATGATTCTTCAAAAAGAAGGAGGTGATGAATGAAGGCAAGAGACAGGAAAAGGAATATTGTGGGACTGTCCTGCTTCAAGGTTGTATATGGCTAGATTTTTGGACTTATGTGTAAACATAAGTATATAATTCTTTATGCCTATTTTGAAAATATATTCTAATTTTAAATGTTTTTTTATCATATTCTGTAGGTACTTAAAGTTCAACATATCAATACTTGATGAAAAATACCTGTTCCATGTTATGCCT
>NW_004524620.1:7591170-7593876 GCF_000260255.1 Octodon degus | reverse complement strand
AAGAAAGAAAGAAAGAAAGAGAAAGAAAGAAAGGAAAAAAGGTAGGAAAGGAAGGGTGCATTTTTTTTTAAACTGCCAGACTCAAGAGCCTGTGCAAATGTTCATAACAATATGCCTGCTATTCCTTACTAAGAAAATTAAATAATTAATGTGTTGATGAAGACCCTGATGGTGAGTAAGACAGTGAAGTGAAGCGGGGAGGACACCACTCTTGACAGGCAGAATGTTGGAAGGTTGTACTTCTTAGTACTCCTGCTCTCGCATGTTCCACTTCATAGAAGGTTTAGAAGGGCGGTGGGGCAGGTTGGGATAAGGTCGCGCTGTTCCCCAACTCTCATCCACTGCATCCATTAACCTAGAAAACAGCCAACCTCTCTGCATCGAAGTCACACCCTCGCTGTTGCTCCTCTGCTGCCTTAGCAACCCCTCCAGTCACAGCATTTAAGCTACTCAGGTGACATCATCACTCCCACATGGTGACAAAGCTTCCATCATATTGCTGCCAATAGCACTGCGGTCTCTTGTCCTGTCCCTTTACATGTTCTTACACCAACATAATGTCCCTTTGAAAAAAGGCAGTTAGCCCCAGGCACGACACCGTTGCGCCATCTCTGATGACAGTGCTTGGTACATGTAGATACCCGGCCCACTTTCCTAAGTGGGACAACCCTGCCTCACACCAGAACTAGGGGCGACTGCTGTGGGGTGCATTTGCACTCGGTTCCATCTTAGTGTTTGAAGCTTGTGTACAAGTTCCGTAGTGGAGTTCCCTACAGCAACAGGAGCTTATTGCACAGTTTGGAAGCTGGGACCCTAGGGTCAAATCCAGGCACTAGCAGACTCGGCATTGTCTGGTGTGTGGACAGCTCCTTCTCATGTCTTCTCTTGGTGTGAGGGCGAGGTGAAGCTCCTCGAGTCTGTCTTTCAAGGACACTACCCTTAAGGGCCTGGCATCTCACAAAGGACTCACCTCCCAATGACCTTGGAGGTTAGGGTTTCAACACACAATTCGGAGAAACAAAAACCTAGAGCACGGTGAGAACTGCGTGTTAATTTGGATTCGGGAATATTCATTTCTCAGTTTTTCCAGGAAAAAGAGAGATTTGTTTCTCCAGCTTATAGAAACTGTCTCCTTCTATGTGTCATTTCTCAGACATTTATTTCCTTTGCAGGTATAGATTCTCCTAGAAATGTCATATTCAGTCAGAAGAATTAACATCTTTTGTAGAAAAAACTGACATTCCCTGTTAACAGGAAGTGTCCAGATTAATGCAAATGTAGTGTTCAAAAGAGGGGAAAAAATCTTTCTCTGATCCTGTTTTCCTTGCCGGAAGTAAAGTTCACCCTTGCAGAAATAGCCTAGACCCAACAAGAACAGGCCCTGGAGAGAAGGAGTGTGTCAGTGGGAACAGCAACCACAGCGACAGATGCTGCAGGAGTGACTGCAGTCTCACAGGGCACTAGCCAGCAGAGAGGAAGGCCCGTCCACGTGGGGTGGGCCAGCTTCTGTGTGCCCACATTGTTCGTTTTTAGAATCGGAGTCGAATCAGAAGATGCCTTCCAGGGTTTTCCTCTGGAAAAGTTTTATGAATATTCCTACTTTATGGCACCTGGAGTAAGTCACCAGAAGACTGGTGACTACTTCCAGCAATGTTCCTAAAGGAAAGTGTCCCTGAAGGAACATTCCACTAAAGGAAAATCAGATGTCAGGGGTCTTGATTTTAAACCTGAAGAAGTTGGTCTTGACCATCTGGAGTATAAATACTATGTCTATATTAAAATTACTATAGAATACCAATTTTTAAAATATGACTAAAGAAAAATACAATTTAAAATGGCTGGAAGTTGAAATAGTTAGGTACACACTGCATTCAGTGAGAGTGAATGAACGGTTTCTATTCACTCTTGCCTAATATGTACTTCTACTTCCCAAACTTAAATAGAACCCAGTGTGACTACCTTCCTAACATCAAAAATTGCCTGGCCTGTTCACATTGGCCGAACTTCAAGCTTGTGGACAGCAGAGCCCTTTCAGCCTGTTCCCGACACTTAGGTGCCAAGAAGCCTTTAATTAGCTACTTACTCTAATGACTCTAAATAGAAACTTATCTGTTCCTGTGTCCTCACAGACCAAAGGACTCAGAGTCCTCGCACCACACCCTCAGAGAGACCTCTTTAAGCTTGTTTATTACTTCTGTGACTAGAAGAGGAAAATAAAACTGAAGAAGCCGCAAGTCTGGCTCACGTATCGCCCATCGGCAGTGCCCCAGTTACACTGAAATGATTTGTCCAGCAATCTAAACCAGACTCTGCCCTTTCCAGCTTAAATTAGGCCAGCTTTTTTGGAGGGAATGAAAACACTTTTAAAGACCAAGTTTAATAATGCATGGTAGGTTTTTAAAACCAACTGAACAGTAGTGCATTTGGGTTTATCTATGCTGCATAATGTAAAGAAACGAGAAAGAGTTCTAGAGATGCTAGGAGGAAGAGAAGGAAGAGGACAAGTGCAAATAAACCAATAAACAGAAAAGCAAAATTGTCAGCTGCCTCAGATGCAGCTGTGTCCTTGTTTCATTGGCTGCAGATCACTTTGTCAACATAAGGCAGAGTCAGGCCACTCCTCAGGGACAAGCTGGTGGGAGACAACATTCCTTTATTCAGAACATTATAAAGTTCTGCAATGATGTCTATGTCATGGGATTTGAA
>NW_004524620.1:7575705-7580371 GCF_000260255.1 Octodon degus | reverse complement strand
GCTGTTATGTTGGGCTGTAGAGGACTCAGGTCAACAATTTCTGACATTGCCAGTCAAGTGGAAGACCCAATACTATTATGGACTACTGGACTCTTTTAGAATATCTTGATGAATTTATATACCTACAATATTCAAATAATGAAACTTAACAAAAAAAGGGGACATAGATGAATGTCTATTTTGTATCTGTGTATTCAAAGTGGTTAAGATAGATATATAGTTACATTCTCTGAATGAATAAAGGGATTTGTTCTAATGGTGTTTATAAATAGGATATCATATCTGCATCTTGTATAGCAATTAACCACTAGGAAGAATGTATGCAATGTGTTAATTATTGAAAATGTCCTACCGATTTGGTTTGAAACTGTCTCATTGCTATTTGTTTCTCAATAAAATTATGGAAAAAAATAAAAACAATGCTAATGGCTATATAAATAGCATGATAAAACACAGCAATGATAACTTATTAAAAACCTGCAAATGCTCTTCTAATCATATTATCTTCACTAATCAAAAACCGTAACACATATTTTTAAAAACTGAGGGTCCAGGCAAATAGCTCACTGGCATAAGCACCTGCCTGTCAAGTACAAAGTCCCAAGTTCAATCCCTGAAAAATCCTGAGGGAAAAAAAACTGAGAAAATATCCCTTGCTATTGTAGTTCAGCAATGATATTGTAGGCAAAGACAACTAAAGCATGGTCTACGTGAAAATGAAGAAATTTATTAGGAATTTCACTTATTCACTAAACATCATTAAGATAATATAGAAGCAGAGCCCAGACTAGAATGAAGTACTTGTACATTACATATCTGATGAAGGATTTCTTCCAGATATATAAAGAATCCTTAAAACACAAAACCAAGGTCCAGCCAAATAGCTCAGTGGATTAAAGCTCCTGCAAGCAGGTGCAGGGGCAGGCGGTTCAATCCCTGGGTCTGCCTTGCTGGCCCTGCCCCCAGGGCTCATGAGATGGCAATTGAGACTGGGTGTGGTGGTGCATGCCTGTAATCCCAGCTCTTGGAAGGCTGTAAACAGGCAGATCACTGCAAGTCCAATCTAGTATTGAGATCCTGAGCACCCTGTAGACTCTTCCCTAAAGTACAAAAAACAAAACAAAAAAATCCACACAACTAAAGAAAAGACAATTACAAACATTTGACCCTAAAAGCAGAATGTCAATTAGTTATCTGAAAAGATTTAAAAAGCTGGCTATTAAGTAAGTATAAATTAAAGCCACAATGAGTTATTGCTACACACATACTTGACAGGATAATTTTTTTTTAAATCACCTACCATACACCTACTGGTAAGAATGCAGACACTTTGAGAAACAGTTCAGCAGTTCCTTAAAAGGTTAACAATACATTACTATGCAAATCTGATTCCAGGTATTTACTCCTGTGAAATAGAAACTTGTGTCCACACAAAAGCTATATGTTACTATTTGGAATGGTTTTATTTGTAATTGTCTCAAACTAGAAACAATCCACATGTCTGCTTAAATAAACTCCAGTGTATTCATTCAACAGAATACTAGAATAACAGGAAATCAACTAACATATAATAGCATGAATACATTTCAAATAAGTAAAAGAAAATTCAAAGTGCATCTTATGTACAGTAATCCAATGTACGTGACTTGGTGGAAAAGCCAAAATAAACATAAAACAGATGATTGTAGCACAATTGGAAAGTAGGACCAAGGCATGTAAGACAGAGGAGAGGGATGCTGGAATTGTACTGTGTGTCTTGATTGTTTGGGGGACTAGTAATCTGCAGGTATTTGGCAAACTTACAGGATAGCTGATTATAAGAACAGTTAATTTTCCTGTATTTAATTTTTACATTAATAAAATAATGAAAAGAAGAGACAACCATATCTGTTTTTCATGTAAAATTAAAGTGTATATATAATAAACTTTATTTCAGTTACTGCAAATGTGGTGCATCTTTGTCCTTATAATTAAAGAGCATTTCTTATTCTCTTGTTTTTTTAAAAAATAATTTTATAGTTCTATTGTAGATATACATAATGATAACACTGATCATATGGAATTTGTACCTGTACATCATAGAGGTTGATTCTTCTTTCTTTCTTCATTTTCCTCCTTCCCCTTCTTATTTACAAGCTTTGTTTCCATTTTCTTCATTCTATTTTCTTTTTTCCTTTTCTCTTGCTTCATTTCTCCCTCCAAGAATATTTCTTTTAAACAAGATTTTTTAAAAAATCAGCCTTCTCATCTTTATCTTTTTTACCCATTCTGATTACTTATCTAATTGTGATCATCGATTTTATGCATTGTGGTTATCTATTTCAATACTTAAATGAATTTGCTGATACAGTTGGTTTAAATCTACTTTCTAGTTGTTTCCATTTGGCCTGTGTTTATACTGGACACTGAGATCAGGGCCCCAGCCCACTTTTTATTCTTTTATTTATTTACTCATTTGGTACAGGGCCTCGCTATGCAGCTCAGACTTGTAGTGATCTTCCTGTCTCAGCCTCCCCAGTGCTGGGATTACAGGAGTGCTTCACCATGCCTGGTTTCGGTAGCCAGCTCTGTGCACTGGGAGTATCAGGGATTGAACTTGGGCCTTGCACTTGCCAGGCAGACACTTAGACTGCTGAGATGTCTCCCTAGTCTCTTATCCCTCTGTTTAAAAGTTTTAGATAGAGGGTCCTGCTAAGATGCCCAAGCTTGGCTCGAACTTTCCACCCTCCTGTGGTGTATTTTTAATGTTAGTGTACAATTTACAGCACACTGTACTCTAAATATCATTCTGTTACTATTCGGGAAGGGTAGTGCACAGATATAAGTATTATTTTACTCAGAATTAGCATAAATATGTAAAATATCAAATAAATACCTGAGTTGTTTAATTTAGACATGGAAAGCTACAATTTGTGAACACTGTCACCTACACAGAAATAATTTTATCACAACTTATTGACACAGTTTTTATCCCACTCTCTCGTTATTAGCTCTTTCTGATGTAAATGAGGTCTTTTTACTATATATATTTTGATTCTTTATTCTCTCTGTTCATTCAATTTTTTCTTTTATGCCTCAGGGTTTTTATGGAACTATCTCCCATTTTTATTAATCTTGCCTTCTGCATGCTATCTCTACTAAAGGCATCACATAAGCTCTAAATTTAAAACTGCATTTCTCTGTCCTAACTGTCCTTTAAGAATTTTAAGTTCTCCAAATAATTATTTAAACAGAATAGACCTTCCAGCTTTTCTGCAATTAGAACATGAATGCCAACTGCTCCAAGCCCCCATCTGACAACCTCGGCTCACTGATCACCTTCCCTTCTGCTTCTGCTGTCCATCCTTTCTCTTCACTTTGATTCTTCTGATCCCATTTTTGTCATACATTTAAATCTCTGATCAGATGCTCTGTGTTTTAAATGGAAATTTAGAAGAGAATCAAGTTTTCTTATGACAAGAAAATAAGAAATGTGTGGAATATATTGAGTCTGCTGAGAATTTGTGAGATGCGCTGTTTCCCTTCTCACCTCACTCTTCCACTACAGCCCTTCTTCCTAAACTGTGACACTTGCTTGCAGAGGGAGCCTCTCCCTCAGATCTCTTCTGACAGCCCGGGCTGCACAAAAGGCAGCCGCATCCTTTTACTGTTCACTCCATTTCTTGTTCTCTGTATCTTATAAGATTTCAGTTTTTAATCCTATCAGGATTTGCATTTTAACTGCTATCTCCCAAATACACATGAATGCTGTAATCTTGCTGAAGCTTTCAGCTGCGCATATAGATTTTATTGGTTTCTTCATATGTACGTGGTCATGAAGAAGCTGATTAGCTACCTGAAGTGAATTAAATACAGAACTTTATATTTTAGCTCTGTGCTTCCCTCCTCTCTGGAATGCTGTTCCTAAGGTATCCTCCATCTGACAGGAACAGTGTTGGGAAAAAGGTGTCCTCAAATCCACACGAGACCACCCACATGTTAGCTGGCACGAAAGGAGTTCCAGGCTGCTCAGGAGATCTGAGCAGCAGTGATGGCTGGGGAAGCAGGGACTTCATAGAGCAATGAGCATGTGGAAATGGGGGAAGGTGAGCCATAGAGTGTCCTTTGCTGGGCCATGGTCCTCTGGGCAAGCAGGAATGGGGAAGGGGAATCATAAAGTGTCCCTGGCCATGCCAGGGTGTTCTGGGCACAAAGAATATAGCCCTTGAAGCAAGCTGAAACAAAGCTATATGCATAAGCAGCTGATGCAGACAGTCAAGGTTAAATCTTTGCAGCACAGCTGTGGTTGGTGCATCCAGGAACATTGGAAGGGAGGCGGGGAAGGGGGCCCATGGCTGGGTGCTTTAGCACATTTTGTCAGTCTCATGCTCTCTGTTCTTGGTTTGATAAATGTCCTTCAAAACACATGATGGATCAGCATTTACCTTGAGTAAGCCTATTTTGAGGATCCTTGTGCCTTAACTCATGCTTTCATGGCTGTGCGTCAGTGTCTGCAGAATGGGTTTTGTATATTTGTGGTTATCATGGCATTTATTTTATTTGTTTTTAAGGGGTTTTGTTTGTTTGGAGGGAAATTTAAAGCACTACTGAATCCTGATTAGAAGTGGAAATTGTCAGGGATCTTATTCTCTTTGAATTGAGAGAAAGAAGGAGAAAAAGAGAGAGA
>NW_004524620.1:7569866-7575605 GCF_000260255.1 Octodon degus | reverse complement strand
TAATAAAAATTACCCTACTTATGCATGTGACCTTAACTATTGAGGAATAACTGTAATAGGTCAATAAAAGTGCATTTCAAAATCACTAATTTAAGCAATATTTATGAAATAAAACCACCATGGAGGTAGATCTTACATTGAAAGTCTTTCTATTTTTGCCCTTTTTGTCATTATCTGAAAGTGCAGATCCACTGTTGAAATTCTGTGAAGGGCAGTGAGAAGAGAAGCCTTCTGCCCACTGTGCTCGTTCACTGAAATGCTGCTGTGAACACAACCACGCTGAGCGTCATTCTCTGCTCAGTCTGGTCCTCCCTTTACTTCCTTTAAAGTCTTTTTGTAGAGGCTCAGTGCTTGGCAAGACTGTGTTCCTGACAGTTCTTTTCTACTTTACTAGTTGACTTTACATAAATAGTACCAAGAATGAATATAGAAATGGAAAATGATAGCATATACTCAGTTTAAACAAGTGTTGGCTTTTAAAAAAATGTTCTTTTATGCTTGGTATTAGATTGATAAGTCATAGGAAAACTTTTATCTGTAGAAAGAAGGCAAAATAATAGACTAAAATTAATTATTTGTTCATTGATGTTTATTCTATAAGCAGAATTTTTAGAAAAACTAGAAATAATGGAACCACAGCATTCTTTTATAAAAGCAAAGATGGCTGTGTTTTAAGTTCTTATATTTTTATTTCATATCACCATCAGCTAATTATAATTTTATGACATATTTTTCTATTAAATCATCTTTTCAATGTACTGAGATTTCTTTCTTCAAAGCTCATGAAATCCTGAAACTTCTACTTTCTTCTGTAAAGTACTATGATTTCTCATTCAGAACAGAATGAGTGGCCATTTGCGAGGCATGACCCACCCCTGCCCTTGCTGTGAGGACACATTCCTCTGTCTCAGAGGATTGCAGGTCCTCTCGTCTGGATTTTCTTTAAATTAAAACTACTATTCTTATCAACACACAGGTAGTCAACAATTATTGTGATCAAGTATGATAGTATCCAGCATAAAAAGTTACTTTCAATGAATCTTAATTTTTTTAAGATTCCTGTTTATAGCCTCCTAAGAGCTGGAATTATAGGTGTGTGCCACCACGCCCGGTCCCAATCACCATCTCAGCATGCCCCGGGGCTGGGGCCTGCATGGCAGGCCCCTGAGATCTAACCCCTGGCCCCTGTGCCTGCTTGCAGGTGATTTAATCAGCTGAGCTATTTGGCCAGGCCTCAACTATATACTTTGAAGATGTATAAATTTCTAATAGCAATTTAGAAAATTTGATTTGATTTGACTGAGCTGTGTGTCAATAGTTTCAAATTTTCTTTTGTTTGAAGTTAATTCCTCATATATTAAGATGCTAGTAAATCTTATACAACAATGATTCCACTAATTTAATAGATCTCAACAAAAGCAAATAGCTATTCCTTTTCTGTGCATTATTTATATTTTCATAAAAAGACTTTCTCCAAAGAGCATCTCCCAAACATGAAGCATACTGGCTGTGTTGCTGTGTACCATTTCTAATGTCTTATCAATTATTATACTCTCTTTAAAATAAATTAAAACCAAAAACAGACAAGGAAAAAAGTTAAGATTCATTGAAAGTAAGTGCCAATATGCAGTTACCTCCCTAATCTTACATAACTATATCTGTTAATCCGAGCTACAGATTTGGCAATAAAAATAGATAATATAACAACCATTGTTAATTAGCTATTCTCTTTTTAAAATCTGTAACATATGTACTGTTATATGTTGTCCTATTTCTGTCTTTGTTTCTGCTATTTGTTTTTGCTTTTGTTTTTACTCTTCAAAAGAAATGAAGGAAAAGGAAAGAAAAAGGAACTTTGATGAATTAGCTGTAGGGACATAAGAATTCCACAAGAAAACTAGGAGGGGTGGAGGTGCGGAGCAAGCTATCGGATAACCGAAAAGGAAATCTGCTTACGACGTGAGAGAATGCAAACAGGATGTATAAATCGCACAGCCCAAGCCAAGGTCTCTGTTTGCCAAGATACATAAAATTAGAAATATCTTTTCACCTGGTAAGACTCCAAAAGGAAATAAATAATGTTATTCAGAACTGTTTCCTTAGTGAAAGAAGTAACTAAAAATCAAAAGGTTACATAACTTTTCCTTAAACATAAACAGCACTGCATCAGGATAACTTGCACAAACATAGAATTCTTTTTAAGTTATGAAACTATGAGCTGAAATTATCCTGAGCAATCTCTGTTTTTTGTGCTTTCATTTCCCAAAAGCTTGTAAAGAAGTAAGTATAATTTTGAAGTAAAATGAAGAAAATACTGCAGGTAAACATGATAACCATCACTACTTAACCATCATGCATCATACTTGAGTAGCCCTTTAGCGTCTGCATAATTTTTTAAATTATTAATTTCCTGGATATGTTCATTGTCAGAATATAAATAGTCAGTTTAAGAAGTTTTCCATTTGTTTAATTTCATGGATGTCAAGAAACAATGTGCAATAGACAAAGTGTAACTGAAAATATTTTTCAAAAAATATGTCTGAGTACACTTCGCCTCTGTTTCAATGAAAGGGAAAGTGAATACATAAAACTGTACTTTTTTGGTGAGGAATTCTGTGATTACCTCTACATGATGATTAACAATACTAAAGAAACTCCAGGGTAGGGACAATAACCGCTTTCAGAAATGACCTTAAAAATAGCCACAGCCGTGGGCAATGACCAAGCCTTTTGCCTTCTGCAAAGCCCAGAGAAGAGGAGAGAAACTTAATGGAAAGAATAATTTCCTCTTACAAAGCAATAGTAGTAACAAAGCAACCGAGCAAATGTCTGGCATTTATTAATTGCTTACTGCCAAGCCAGGTACAATGAGGCCTTCTGGTGCATAAGTGTGAGCTACACAGTCGGTTTGTAGCACGGCAAAGCAGCTCAAATGGTAAAGACAAATCTCCTGCAGTTATGGTAGAGATAACCACATGGTAGAGATAATTAAACTGCCACAGGCTGACAAAGGTCCACAGAATAGAAGACACACCAGCACAATCTTTAGGAAGGTGTCACAAGAGAGGGGACCATTTATACCAAATCTCCTGGAAAAAATGTCCCACTCTCAATGTTCTTTGCTTTGTGTTAGATTTTTTTAGTCTTTTGTCTTTCACATGAAATGTGGCATCCACTGTTGAAAGTACACGAAACTGCTCTCAACATAAGGCCTTGAATTTACCTTTACATTGCAGCTTTCTTTTGTGAGAGCAGTTTATCCTTTTATTTTACCCTTCTTTGGGTCCTTTCAAATAATATGTTTTTCTGTACCAAAAGACTTGTACATACTTTATTGTATTTGTTGAACTTTTGAATGGAATATTTAGAACACATCTGAAATAATTTACTAAAATTGCTAATGGTTTATTAAGTGCTATTTATTGCTTATATTGAGACTCTCTACAGAACTGTTGAAGAATGTTAAACATTTGTTTTCATTGACTTTCAATAGATTATTTGACTGTCTGTAAAATAATCTTATTACTTTTAAAAAATTTATTTATTTATTTATTTATTTATTGGCGGAACGAGGTATTGAACTCAGGCCATTTTGCTTGCCAGGGAAGCATTTATTCCACTGAGCCATCTCCCCAACCCCTAATCTTATTACTTTTAATTAATATTATTTTGTTATACCTTTCCTTTGGAGTCACTGTACACATTTGCTTTCCTTTCTCTTTTTCCTGACTTGGCTAAAACTTCTGAAACAATCCTGAATGCAAGTGATTAAGAAGAACATTTGCGTGTAGTTTACTTAAGAGAAACGCTATAACACTTTCTCCAATAAAATTGCTATTTGAAGATTTTTTAGTGCACTGATTTCATATGGATGTTAAATTTTGTACAAATTATTTTTTCCTAACTTTTAATTTAATGTAAATATACCTTAAGATTTACAGATAGACATTGTTTTAAAAAATAAAAATGAAGACCCAGTCCTACCCGAAGCCTGGTGAGTGTGTAGGAGAGCTTCCAATTACCCTGTGCCCGCGTGACCTACTGGTCCCAGCCCAGGCGCAGCATGGGTGACACCCTCTTTTACCCTCTTGGGATGCCCCCATCACTCTGTAGTACCCCCCACACCCTGCACACAGAATAGGAATTTCTGTCACATTCTGGGAACTCCCAGATCCAGTCCTAATCCAGGACTGGTGAGTATGTGGGAAAGCTGCCTCTCCCCCCTTATTCCACCTTGTCCCCTCCAGACTCAGCTCAGGCCTGTCTTACAGGCCTGAGGTGAAACCCTGCAGCTGCAATCCCTGCAGAGAGTATAGGGGACAGAACCACCCAGCTAGACCAGAAGCAGAACATCTTGCCAAAAGGGCACAACAGGTTCACCCCCAAGGGCAGCAGCAGGAAGGAGATGAGCACAGCAGCCAGACCCAAGCCAGACACAGCGGGATAAATTCAAACTTTGTAAATCTGCACCTGACCTACAGTATGTGCTAAGGTTATAACTACAACAAAGATCTACAACAAAGGTCAGAAGAAAGTGCTACACAAAATGACGAGAAGGAACAAAATGTAATCTCAGAACCCAAGCCCACCTGTAACAAGTACAGAGGACACTAACGCAGAACAAATTGGGAATCATACAGCTGAAAGCAATGAATCAACAGCTTCGGAAATAAAGAAACAGCTGCAGAAAGGTATAGAGGAACTTAGATTGGAAATAAAAAAAAGAAATCCCTAAATTAATAACTTCTGCAGTAAAGAATCAAATGCAGAAACATATGCAGGAAACCCAATACCCACCCAGAACAAGTGCACAGGACACTAGCTCAGCTCAAATGTATGAATTAATAGTGGCAATAGTAAATAACCAACAACAGAAAGTCATAGAGGAACTCAGAGAGGAATTCTTTTCTACAAGCTCAGCTCAAATCTACTAATTAATAGCGTTGATAGTAAATAAGGAACAGCAGAAAGTTATAGAGGAATTCAGAGCAGAATTATTTTCTGAAGTAAAAAAAGAATTCTCAGAACTCATAGCATCTGAAGTAAAGAAGCGACTACAGAAACATAAAGAGGAAACCCAATCTGCAAAAAACACTGCAGTAAAAGAATTTATAACTGCTTCTAAAGAAGACATTGATTTAAAAAATAGAGCAGATTAGAAAAATGATGGATTACTTGAATGAGCAATACAGGAAAAAAATAGATCGCATGAAGCAGAGTCAAAGAGATATAGAGGAAATGAAACTCTCAATCACAAGCTTGAAAAATCATTTAAGTGAAAGTGAAGACAGAGTTTCAGATCTTGAAGACGCTGGTGCAGCTAGTGAAAAGTTTAGAAAGAATCTCTTAAAAACAACTAGGATGCAGGAAAGACTAACCTATCACCTGAAAGATGATGCAAAGATGAACAATATGAGACTAATAGGCATCAATGAGAAAGAAGGAGTCAATACAAATGACATTAAAAAAATATAGGCAGAAGTAATAGCAGAAAATTTCAAAAATATGAGGAAACAATCTGACATTCAAGTAACTGAAGCATACAGAATGCCAAGTAACCTCAACCCAATGAAAAACACACTGAGACATATAATAGTCAAGATCGCAGAAATTCAGCACAAGAATAATATACTGAAAGCTGTTAGAGAAAAGAAGCAGATCACATTCAAAGGAAAACCCATCAGAATTACGGCCGACTTCTCTTCACAAACCATGCAGGCAAGAAGCGCATGGAGCAGA
>NW_004524620.1:7515744-7559611 GCF_000260255.1 Octodon degus | reverse complement strand
TTTGAATTGAGAGAAAGAAGGAGAAAAAGAGAGAGACAGGCAGACAGAGAGAGAGAGAGAGAGAGAGAGAGAGAGAGAGAGAGAGAGCCCTTACATTTAATTGGCTGCTTTGGGGTTTTGAAATTATACAGAATTTCACTTAACAAAGTAATATGAATTTCATAACATTTGTTGTACTACAAACTGTTCTCTTACAAACAGTTATTCATATTACTAGATATATGTATGTAAAATTGAAGAAAGAAAAAAAGCAAGAAATGTATAAGAAATTAAAAAGAGAAAAGGTACAAACAATTGATAAATAAAAGGAGATAAAACAAATCAAAGCATTAACTGCTTCTTTCCATAGACCAGCAGAAATGCACAGTACAATTGTCCAAACCATCCTGCTTATATTCATAGATACATCTCTTTCCCCCACTCCCTCTCCTATCCTCTTCAACTCAGTAACTCTTTCCTTTTGAAGAAGCTCATTCTCTTTTCCTAGCATCTACAGCATCCTTCAGATTCCATTTTTCTCTTTCAGGTTCTTACACTAAGGAGACAATACGATATTTGGACATGCAGGTCTGATTTACTTCACTTAAGAGTATGTTCTCTAGTTGCATCCATTTACCAACAAGAGACTCAAATTTATCCTGTTTTATAGCTGAATAATATTCCATTGCATAAAAGTACCACAACTTTTTTATTCATTCTTCAGTTGATGAGTATCTGGGTTATTTCCAGGATTCAGCTATGACAAATCATGCTGCTATAACTGTGGATGCATGTATATTACTCTGGCTTGAGGTTTTCAGTTCTTCTGGAGAAATATCCAGGAGGAGAATATCTGGCTTGAAGGGGATTGCCAATCTTAGCTTTTTAAGGAATCTCCATATTGATTTCTGTAGTGTACCAGTCCGCACTCACACCAAGAATACAGAAGGGTTTCCCTTTCTCCACAGACTCCCCAGCATTTGTTATTGGCTGGCTTCTTGATGTTAGCCATTCTTTCTGGGGTGAGGTGGAACCTCACTGTTGTTTTAATTTGCATTTCTCAAATGACAAATGATGATGAATATTTTTTTCATATATTTACTTACCATTTGTATTTCTTCCTCTGAGAAGTATATATTCATCTCAGATATCCATTTTTGGATTGGGTCTTTGAATTTGGGGAGCCTGATTTTTTAAAATTTTGTATATGTTTTAGATAGAAGGCCTTTGTCAGAAGTACAGTTGGTTGTAATTTTTTCCCAGAGTGTGGATTTTCTTTTTACTGTGTTGGAGATTTTCCTTGAAGTGCAGATGCTTTTCAAAAACATGAGATCCTAGGTATTGATTTTTGGGAAATATTTCTGTGGAGAGCTGCGAAGGACCACGCCTACAAGATGGCGCTGGTTTCTGCCTTCCACCCCCTGTGGGTGAGCGCTCTCTGTGCACAACAACTCCTTATATGGCCAGGGCTGCTGTCATGATTCGCTTCCGCATATGCTGGACCCATGGGCGATCCCCACGTGGCGCACTGGGATTGGGCTTGGGAGTATATATTAGCCAAGGGCTGGGGGATTAGAAAGGAAGAAGCTTGCAGTAAGGGGCCGGAATAAACCGCTGAAGGAAGAGCTGTGTGTTGCATCTTCCTTGCTGGTGAGGTCGCGCGCAACATATTTCCTGTAAAGTTTGGTTTTTGTTTATGAGCTCTCTACCTATCCCTATATCTTTAAGAATTCTACCTACATTTTCCTCTAGAAGATTTACCGCACCAATAGAACCAAGAACAAAATCCACATTATCATCTAAATAGATGTAGAAAAAAAAAGAGCTTTTGACATAGTTCAACACTCATTCATGTTAAAAACCCTGCAGAGAATTGGAATAGATGGTCTATAGCTCAACCTGATAAAAACTATCTATGAGAAACCAACAGCCAACATCATATTAAATGGGAAAAAACTGAAGGCCTTCACTTTAAAATCAGAAGCAAGACAAGAATGTCCACCATCTCTACTCCTATTCAATATAGTTTGGAAACATTAACCAAAGCAATTAGACAAGAGAGAGAAACAGAAGAAATAAAGGTTGGAAAAGAAGAAGTGAAGTTATTATTTGCAGATAACATGATACTTTATGTAGAGAACCTTAAAAACTCAACCAGGAGTCTTGTAGATTTGATGACTAAATTCAGCAACACAGCAGGATACAAAGTCAACACCCAATAGCTCAGCAGACTAAGCTCCTGCTTGAGCAAGCTCAGGGACCAGGGTTCAATCCCCGGTCCCATATGCCATGCTGGCCCTGCCCTTGGGGCACTCTGAGCTGGTGAGTGGGTCTGGTGGCACATGCCTATAATTCCAGTGGTGGCCAGGCTGAAAACAGGAGGATCATTAAGAGTCCTAGCTGCATAGTGAGACCCTGCACCAAATACATAAAATAAAAAATAAAAGTCAGCACCCAAAAACCAGTAGCAATTTTATACACCAAGAATGAACACAATGAGAGAGAAATTAGGGAAATCATGTCTTTCACAATAACATTCAAAAAAATGAAATACTTAGCAATCAATCTCACAAAAGAAGTAAAAGATTTATAGAGTGAAAATTATGTTACTCCAGAAAAGACATTGAAAAGGATTTTAGAAAATGAAAATATATACCATTTCCTGGATAGGAAGAACCAACATTATGTAAATGGCCATACTCGCAAAATTGTTATACAGATTTAATGCAATCCTGATTAAAATACCATTAGTATACCTCACAGAGCTAGATAAAAACTTTCCTCCAATTCATTTGGAACCAGAAGAGACCGAGAATATCCAAAGCAATCTTGGGAAACAAAGGAAAGGCAGGAGGCATAACAATCCCTGACCTGAAATTGCACTATAAAACTACTGTGATCAAATAAGCATGGCACTGGCATAGAGACAGACCTGAGGATCAGTGAAGCAGATTAAGAGATACAGAGACAACCGCAAACACACTCAGCTACCTTGTCTTTGATAAAGGGGCCAAACTGGCTCATTGGAAGAAAGACAGACTCTTTAATAAGTGGTGCTGGAAAAACTGGCTTTCCACATGCTGAAGGCTAAAATTAGACCCATGCCCATCACCAAGCACAAAGCTACACTCAAAATCGATCAAACATTTATTTATTTTTATTTTTATTTTTTTTTTTTGTCTTTTTGAGGCAGGGTCTGGCTCTGCAGCTCAGGCAGGCCTTGAGATCACTGTGCTACCCAGGCTCGTCTGGAACATGAGAAGCTCCATCTGCCTCCCAAGTGCTGGGATCCCAGGAGTGCTGCACCATGCCTGGCCCTCAACTTTCCTTTAGTGGTTGACTTAGTGACGGTGAGCATGTGCCATTTATAGCATCAGAAGAAAAATCAAAGGTGTTTCCATCTTGGAGAAAGCAGTCCATAATAGCACAACAATGGGAAAGCAGCAGAGCTATGCAGCTGAGGCAGATGAACCCTGCAAGCTGTGCCTGGGCACGGCGGGCTCAGGGCAGTGGCGAACCCTTCAAGCCCAGCTATGCTTTCCCCAGAACACGGAGGCCCCTGGTGGAGTCCTGAGCCGCCCTCCCCATGCACTGCCTCCCTTGGATTGTGCAGGAAACTTTGCTGGCACCTTGTGTTTCAGTTGGATATCAGGCATCTGGGAATAACGGGCTGCGAGGGAAGGCGGAGGGGCCCCCTCCGAATTTCTAACGGTGAGTCAGAGCCGCGCCTTTCCCACCGAGCCTCCAGGTCAGGTTTGACTCCCACCCACACCGGTGTGCCCTTCATCTGAACTCATATTGTACCATTCCTTGACATTTGTTTTCTAATTATTAAAAAGTAATATGGCTAATGAATACCATTTATTAGATTCGTACTGGATTTAGGGATACATTATGCCCTCTACATGAGCACAATAGGAACATGGTTTCACTTATTTTTAACAACAACTCCACGGGGGTTAAGCAATGTTTCTTTTTTCTTTCCATTTTACAGATGAAGCAACAGAAGGTCATGAATAACTTGCTCAGGATCACCCACTTTCCTCCCTCGTCAGTAAATATTTGTCCAGCACCTATATTTCAAATGCCTGAAATATGTATCTTATGTGATCCTTGCCAAATTTCTGGAAGTACTATGATCCAAATTTTACAAAAATACCCCTCAGAAAAAAAGTAGAAAACAAATTTAGTAGAGTGACTAAGGTCGTGCATGGCTAAGTAACCCATGTCCGCTCTGCAGAAAGTCCTGTGTCCTAAACCACTCCTTTAACTCACTTGTTCTCTTCTTAAATTTGTCGAGAGCCATGTTTTCTATGATGGGTTCTCATACTCCCCGACACACTGGACAGAAAGAGGAGTCTGTGGATACTGGAAGCACGCACAAAAGTTTACAATTAATGATCTCAGAAATCCAGGGGAGATAATGCAGTGCTGTCTCATTATTAAGCACTATGTGAAAATGAAAGTGGCATCTAAACGTGCTTTTCAGTACACCTTAAAGTGTCTACATGTTGGTCGCTTTTACGTGGAAGCCACTGCAGCGATCGCTGTGTTGTACTTTTCCATACAAGATGTTCTATAATTCAGTCTATTTCAGAGAAGCTGACATTCAAATGGGAAGGGGAGCAAAGAAAAAACAAGGAAAAACTGGAAATGAGGCTTTTGTAAATAAGGAGAGGCAGAGGGATTGAAAGGAGGAGAGGGGATCAGGGATATGTCATATGCAGGTATAAATTCTCTATGATAGGGACCGGGGAGAGAGCTCTGTGGAATAAGTGCTTGCCTGGCAAGCACAAGGGCCTGAGTTCAATCCCCGGGTCCGCCAAAAAGAAAAAAAATTCCCATGATAAAGGTGAGCATTATGTATATAAAAAATGTACCAATGTAATTAATAAAAATTTAATATAGTAAAGCAAGCAAAGTATGTTTCTAAAACTTTTTGAGTGAACGAGTGTGTTATGTCTTTAACTGTGAACTAACCGCTTCAGTTCCTTTTTTCTGTTAATACATGTACAATCTAGCAGAAACATTTTAAAATTTTCTGCTTCTAACTTCTTTGAATGGGAAAAAGTAGACTTAAGGACACAAAAATTATTTGTCAAGTATAAATAGGCAGGCTTTGAGCAAGCGCATGACAAAACCTAGGAGATGCAGAGGGCAAATACACAGCGCTGTTTTCCTATTCAGTGACTTTTAAATTCATTTGACAACTACTCAGTCTGCGTCACTGACTTCGCAGGAGGTTGCTGGGGCCACACTGCAAGTGCTGGGGATATACCTAGCACTTCTATCACTGTTCTTGACGACAACTACTCCTCTACTTATGTTTCAGCCTGCATGAGGAGAGCAACTGTTCCATATGTGGTGTTGTTCTCCCTTGCTCCTCATTTCCTAATTCATTTAATTGAACTGTTACTAGATCAGGAGCAGATGGAGATGGAAGGGAGCAAGGAGGAACTATTACTAAAAGAGTTAGATGTCCAAGTTAAATGTCATTTAGTTTGCTATAATTTCACATTTCAATTCAAGACGCTGGAACTCTGAGTTCAAGGGGTAGTACTAGTTCACACTGCTAATCGGAAGCAGGGCTCAGGAGTGGAGCTGGAGAAATTCATTCCCCTTTTCTTTCAGCGTCCGTATAATGGCATCATTGCAGATTTCTTTTTCCTTTGGAACGACAATTCTCTACGGGCTTCGGATTTAGCCTCGCTACTTCCCCTCTTTGCAACACACTGAGATCCTAACTTTTAGGTATCCAGAGGGAAAAAAAGAGAAGATAAAACCTTTATTATAAAGAACAGAAAGTAAGAATAAACTATTCAGCTATACAATATTTCCTGCTCTCTGTTTTTTTGATGGGCGTTGTACTCTCAAATGAGATTTGGCCACAGGATGTGGGTAGTCTTCATAGATTTAGTTTTGACCCAGCAGCTTCCTATCTGTTTACCGAGTACACTGGCATAAGAACCGTGAAATGTGATATGAAGCATGGTACTGGTTTCTCCAGTGAAATGTTGTGGCACTCAAGAAATAGTTATTGACCAATAGGGGGTTTGGGCACTGATCTAGGCTGGAGCTTTGTCAATAAAGAAAAAAGATTAATTCTGGTCTGAGTTCCTGTATACCTTTCTGCTACTGTTTCTTTATTCAGACGCTATTAATTCAGACATTTCAGCTGTGCTAGTGTCCTCTGCACTTGTTTTGGGTAAACTTGGGACCTGAGATTGCATTTTGCTCCTTCTCTTTGTCATTTTGTATAGCATTGTCCACTGACCTTTGGTGTAGAGCTTTGGTGCAGTTGTAACCTTAGCACCTACTAAAATTCAGGTGCTGATATACCAAGTTCTAGATCACCCAATTGTGCCTGGATTGGGTCTGGCTTACTGTGCTCAGCTCCTTCCTGCTGCTGCCCTTGGAGGTGAGCCTACTGTGCCCCTCTGGCAAGATGTTCTGCTCCTAGATTAGCTATGTGGTTTTGACCCTAGTCTCACTGCAGGGACTTCAGCTGCAGAGTTTCACCCCAGGCCTGTGTGCCAGGCCTGGGCTGGGTCTGGACGGTTATTAGGGGTGGGCAGGAAAGCACAGAAGCTCTCCCACACACTCACCAGGCCTGGGCTTTGGCAGGTCTGGAGGGCTCCCAAGAGCATGGTGGAAGTTCTCACTCACAGGACTGGCTCTGGAAATTTATAGCTGTGAACTTACACATTAGGAAAACAGAATGAGAACAAACAAACACCCTAATGTTGCACCTCCAGCATCTAGAAAAGGAAGAGCAAACCAAACCCAGAGCCCAAAGATAGGAAGAAATCATAAAAATTAGAGCAGAAATTAATTCAATTGAGACTAAGAAACAGTTCAAAGAATTAACAAATCAAAAAGCTGGTTCTTTGAAAGATTAAATAAAATTGATAAGCCCATGGCTAACCTCATCAAAAAGAGGAAAGAAAATATTCAAATACAAGCAATAAGGAATGAAAATGGTGTAACTACCACAGACCCAGTAGAAATTCAGAAGAATATCAGTAGCTACTTTGGGAACCTTTACTCTTACAGAGTAGGAGACACAGATGAAATGGACAGATTCCTAGAAAGGTACAAATTACCAAAACTGAATCAAGAAGATATAACAACTCTCAATAACAGCCAATTAAATACAAAATGTAATAAAAAACCTATTGACAAAGAAAAGTCCAGGTCCTGATGGATTCGCAGCTGAATTCTACAAGAAATTTACGGACGATATAATCCCTATACACCTCAAACTCTTCAATGAAATTGAAAAGGAAACAATCCTTCCAAAATCATTCCTGGAGGGAAGTATTGTACTGATACCAAAACCATGGAAAGACACAACTAAAAAAGAGAACTGCAGGCCAATCTCCCTCATGAACATAGATGCAAAGATTCTCAATAAAATCCTAGCAAAAAGAAGAAAGATAAATCTTATTTTTGTGGCTTTCTACTACTTGAAGAGAAAATAGTAGATAATAAATTCAAAGTATTATTAAGTAATTCTCTTTTTAAAATATTATGAGAAAAGAAAAGAGAAGAGTGAAAACAGGTAAGTGAGAAATTCATAGTCAAGATGGGTGTGCACAAGTTCTGTGGAGATTCTGTAGTACCCAGAGCTAGCTCTTCCCAGCTTGGTACTCAGTGGCCTCCCACCTAGTCAAGTACAGGAGCATGATCCTCTCAGCCATGTATCTTAGAATTCCTTTTATTCTCATAATACTTTGCATAACACTGATCTCATGTAGGAGTTCAGTAAGTGCATCATGATTTTCTAGATGGTTATTCCATCTTATTGGAGGTGGGCATCTGCTTCCAAAATACTTTTTAGATTGAAACTGTATTTTCAAGGGGACACATTAAATGAACTTTAAATGTTTATTTGAAATGTCAACAGTAGGGCCGGCCTGAGAGCTCATCAGACTAAAGCACCTGCTTAGGCAGATCGCATTGGTTGGGGTTGAATCCCCAGGCCTGTAGTGCAGTGGCCATTGAGACTGGGCATGGTAGCACATGCCTCTAATCCCAGCTCTTGGGAGGATGAACACAGGTGGATCACTGTGAGTCTGATCTACATAATGAGACCCTGTAGACCCTGGACTAAAATACAAAAGAAAAGAAACACCAACAGTATTCTTGGTTCTTGGTTCACACAGGAGAATAAGGTTGAGTTCTGTCCTGGGCAACACATATTAAAAAGCTCAGCTGTTCCTCCTGAGAGAGTTGCACATTAGGCAAGGTTCCTTAGCCTTTTCCTTTTAGAGTAATTCAAGCTCCAAAGAGTCTTCATAAGTGGAAGGAGGGCACTAAAAGTCAGAGGAAGAGGACACTGTAGTGCAGCACAAAGCTTCAGAACCCATAGGACACCCGCGGCCAAGAAAGACTGCAATCTTTGTTTCTTGGAAGCCAACAGCCAAGTCATCATTCTATGGCAGATGCCCTTACTTATAGGTCAGCTATAAAAAGGAATCCATATTCTTATCCATTGCAAGATTGTTCAGCGGGGTGGGAGACCATTGGTTTATGTGGCTAATTAGCGACAGGCCTCAAAAGTGGGTTTTCAGATACGCATTTGCATGTTCCTGCAATGCCGCTCTTATTTGCATAATGGGCTCCTTGCAGATTTCATTTTCTTTGTGATTTAGCAAAACCTAGAAATGACTTCAGGCTGCAGCTAGAGTTCTGTTTGCAGTGCAAAGGATAAACTCTATGCCACATTTTAAGTTGTGATAATAAACACCATCTACATCAGCTAAGATGAGAATGAGAAAAAACTAAAGCACTCTGAATTCATGTTTTAACTTTACAATAATGGTATTGATGGTAAAAACTAACACTTACTGAATATTTACTATGTGCCGGGCCTTCTCCCAAGTTCTTTGTATATCTTAATTCATCTGATCATCCAAGCACTATGATAAGGCAAAAACTACTTGCAGTTTACAAATGAGAGTATCTGGCACTAAGAGAAGGCAAAGAACTAGCACCACGGTCATGCAGACCGTGAGAAAGCCACAAGGCAAGTGTCTACCGAAGTTTTGGATTTAAGAACTACTTTAAGATCTCATCTTGCACAAATGGCTTTACCTGGGAGATTTCTTAGAGGTAACTGTCAAGTGCCAGGCCTTTTGCTGTTTACCATGACCTCCATGTGGCTGGCTCCCCTAGTAACATTTGAAAGGCACTGTCCTACAATACCCGAGGTAACTGTTCATGTAGCCTCCACCTGAACATGAGTACTAAAATTTGGACCTCATTGACCATATTCCACATAAGATGGCTGTTACAGTTTGTGTATGGTGTCCCCCCAAAGGCTCATGCAGCCAAGGGGTGGTTTCTGGAGTTTGTGATTGATTATTGTGGGTGTGGATGCTGCACCCGCCCTGGGGCAGGTAGTTGGCATTACAGTGTAAGGAGGAGAGAGAGGCTGGCTGGCTGCCTGAGCTGCTGCCACTCCTTTTGCTCTCTGCTCTTTGCTGATGCCCTGAAAATGTGTTCTGTGCTATGTGCTGCTCTGCCTTGGAGCCAGCTGAGTGTGGACTGAAACCTCCAGTAACTGTGAGCTAAATAAATCTTTCCTTCCTTCATTTTGGGTGTCGGGTATTAGTCCCAGAAACAAGAGAAGAGTAACTAAGGCAGTGGCTTTTATAGATTTGGGACAATTTCTCTATATTTCAGTTTCCTTATTTTCTCCAACTTTGGGTTGTCCTGTTTATTCTCCTGCCACATATTAAGTTAGCTACTTTTTTCATAATACCTCTTTCGAGACTCAAGTCAAGCTACCAGTTTAGGTCTCACACTGCTGCTCCCGCAGCCCGCCTGGGCTGCTCCCTCTCCCTCACTGATCTCTCCAGCTTGAGTCAGAATTCATCTTTATCAGACAGAGCAACCCGATTTGTTGAGGATGTTCCCATAAGCCCTACCCAAGTTCCTGGCTGTGATGTAGCTCACCAACTTCTTATAAAAGTGAATTGCATTTCCATTGTTGCAGTCCTGCTGATAACATTTCTTCCAAGTAGACCTTGTTATTTATTGCTGTCTTGTTGCATTTAATATTTGCATCTTCGTGCTGTGATGTCATTTTGTGTTGCGCTAGTTCTCTAATTGCAGCAAGTACCCTTCCCCATATTTGCCTGCTTTTCCTGGTCAAGCAGGGGAAGATTCCCTCAGTGCTGTCCTTTTCTTATGGGCCTCCGCATTAGTGAGCTAACTCTAAAAACCTTTCTTCATCCACTGATCACTGAACTTTTGTTAATTTCTTTTCCAAATTGCTAAAAATCTAAGCTCATCCTCAAAAGCTAGACATCTGCCATTGGATAGACTTATTCTGTGTTCTCTTATTTTTAAGATTTCTCCAGGCAGAGTGTACACCTTCATATACCTAGCTGGTATTATCTTGACCACTTCAGTAAAGAATTCAGAATCTGATATTGAAAACTGCCTTTTTTGTAGATTTTCTTTGTGATCTAACTTGAATGAATCTTTACAATTGGAAATAATATTTTCACAATCCAAGAGCTAATGATTGTGGAACATTACTATACAGAAAGGTCATCTTTTTGGTACAAATTAAGCTTTCTGTAGGCTTTAAATTATAGTATAAGGAATAAGGAATTTTCTTTTCTTTCTTTTAATTTTATTTTTTGAATTTTGTGCAGGGTCTCACTACACAACTTGAACTCGCGATCCTCCTGTTTTCAGCCCCCCCCCCCAGCACCAGGATTATAGGCATGCACCATCACGCCCCAACTGTCACAGGCTTAGTGCACCTGGGGGCAGGGCTGGTGCCGCATGTGGTGCCAGGGATCGAATCCCTGTCTCTGCCCATGCCTAAGCAGGCACTTAGTCCACTGAGCTATCTTGCTGGCCTGTAATTTTCATTTTTAACAAGAACCACAGAAAGCAAGTAATTTTCCAGATTACTGTTTAAAAGATACATCTTTCATACTTTTTGCAGTTTATCAGGACTTACTGTCTTGCATAATATTTAGTTTTCTTTTGTCGGTCATCATCATTAGCCCATATTCAGTAAGTACCTCCTGTGCACAACAACCTACAAGTGAAACCTAGGAACAATAAGGGGTTTATACTTTCAAAAAACAAAAATTTATTGTCATTGTCATTCAGGCTTGCCATGCAGAATGGCACTGAGCATGTGGAGAAGCCAGAGTTCTCAGTGTTCCCAGAGGTGCTCTGGCTACTTGTCTCTTGGGCCATTGGATATGCATGCACAGTGTCTGCATCAACAGCTACATCTTTTAACACAAATAAAGCGAAATGTAAAAATAGGAGGCTAAAAATATGGTACACTATCTTCAAGCTCATAATTTTTCATTTCCTTTCTAAGACATTTCCCTTGATAAGAGGCCTTATGAAAGAGCTTTACTGTATATATGAATAGTCCAAGAGTATAAACCAGGCTCAAATTTATTGCATATCTTTTCAGATTTAAATGGGTTGAGGAATGGGTCAGTCATAAATACTCTTATACATTTTACTTTTACCTGGCTTTAGAGGCTATGTTTAGGTAACTACTACTTCACCTAACTCGGTAATAACTCTTGATTGAATAAAAATGAAAAACCTCTCACTGGTAAATTAGTTCCCAGAATGGGTGTACCCCAGGACTCTGAATTTATTCAGGTGTTATCCATTTATTTAATGTCAGTGAGCACAACAAACTGCACATGTGAAAGTTATGGTTTAATTGAAAAGCATACAGCATAACTTAACTGGACCCTCCTGCACCGTGATAAAAGTAACAGCGTGTGGGGCCAAGTTTAAAAAAATCTAATTATAAAAAGAACTGTGGCAAAGTTCAGCCAATGCTTCCAAGCCAATATTAGGTCTTTTCAATAGGCAATGAGTATATGTTTGATAATTTATAAAACCTGGTGCTGTAGGTATTTATACAAGTCAAACATAACACAACACAACACAACACGTATCTCAAGAGAACCTCTTTACTAATCAGTCGTCACTTGATTTACAAATTTCCTGATTATACATAATCTAGTTCATATGTCTTTTGGCTCTCAGTCAGGATTTTTTACCCTCAGCCAAGGATAGATAAATACAATTTTCACCTGGCAGAAATCACCGTCTATTCATCATTAGAAGTCTGGTTGAACACGAGGTCAAAATGTGAACAGAGAGAGGCCCCAGTGTCACCAAGTTGGTGGACATGAGTAAGAAATGTCCATGCTATTAAGCTGCAGTGACATGCTGCAGGATTTTATGATTGAATTGATGCTCTATCCTGCTACTTCTTATAGATCTGTAAACCCATGGCACCTTGGCTACAGTGCAAGCTTAGAATAAGGAGCAACCCTTCAGCAGCTTTCCTAACTGGCGGGTTTTCCTTTCTCAAGATACGAAGGACATTGGATGGGGCTATCATACTAAAACACCCAGTGAAAGTTTTATTCAGAACTTGTGTTTCTGCTTCCTGGAAGGCTTAGTGGTCTGTATTTTTGCACAGATGTGAACATCAAAAGGTTCAAAGCAAATCAGCCCTTTCAGAGCCTCACTACGCCTGAAGCCCAGTGGGGGGCTCATGGCCTTGGAGGCTAAGTGGCCACTGTGCCCTGCTTAACTTTGGTAGCCTCCAGACATTTCCTTTTTCATGACTCTGGCTTTCCTTCTTTAATTTGAATGGTTATATACCTGAAAAGCAAAGGAGAATAAATCAAGAAGTTATTACAAATGATATAAAGAGCTGGTAAGGAAGAGGGGTAAAAGCTAAAGCATCAACAGCGGGTAGCTATCACAAATAAAACTAATCAATAGTTAAAATATGTCAAAAATTTCCATCTGTCAGATGTGCCAAACTTTGTGTCAACAAGAATATCTGTAGGTTATAATTGTAGAAATTCAGTCTTGTAATTGGAAATTCCTGGATTTTCAGGAAAATTCACCAACATTTTCTTCTTGGAAAAAGACACCCAAAATTTAGCAACTTCTAATATGGTTAATATTAAATCCCCTTTGTTATAAAAATTTTTTTTTCATATTAGAAATAAATTCAGTCTTAAACTGGAGCTAAAGCTTTAGATATAGATGCCATCTCACAACATCCCAAGCAATCTTTCTATCACTGATGAAAAAAAAATCATTCTTAAACTCACTATTACTACATTCAAATATAAGAACTGAATTTAAACTTTGGAGGGGTTAAGAATGGGATTTTTCTTCAATTATTTCCAGTAAATATAGCCTGGTAAAGAGATAGATTAATTGCTGATATACTAATTCTTCATTTTGTCTGTGTATCTCTCTTAAAGTACTTTAGATGAATTAAGACTCTGTCTACTGACCTTCAAAGAAAGTTCTAGTGTGTTGTACCAAATGTGGCACTAACAACCAGGGAAGTCATTTTGCATTAAGAATCTTTCCTCAGGAAAGTCTTTAAGATTGTGTTGATATAAACAAAATAATAAGTATCTAAAATGAAGTTTCATACAAATCACTTTAAAGCTTTGACTTAGACCCTGTTAAGAGCACCTTTATTCTACTGGTTCCTCTTCACAGAACTTCCCGAAGAACTTACTAGACTAATAATTGTAATAAAATATTTAAAAAACTGAAGACACAAAAATGTAAGAGAGGGGATAGAATTATTACAATTTTAAGTAATTTGATTGGTTACATACCTGAAAAATAAAAGAATCAATTAAAAAACTATTATAAATAGTATAAAATCTAGGAAGAGAGACTATAAAATATCTAATAATTGATAATGGTCACATACAAAAAAGCCCCCATCAGTTAAAATGTGAATTATGAGTCAATTTTAGAAATAACAAAAAACTTTACAATATCCAAGAATAAACTTAGTAAGAAATATGAAGAAATAGACTGATGCAGCAAAGCCTATGATGTCACTGAAATGCCACAGAGGGACTTAGTACAAAGAATGTCAAGTTTGGGGACAGAAAGACATTACAAAAGGTGTCAAATCTCCTATAAAACTCATAAACTTAGGACAAATCCAACTGAAATCCTAAACTATATTATTTGGGGCAATCCTCTCACAAAATAAATAAATAAATAAATAAATTCCACTTTTTTAACGGGTGTCTGTGTGTGTGTGTACGTGCGTGCGCATGGGGGTGTTCTCTCTATTTTATCCAAGCTGGTCTCAAACTCCTGGACCCAAGCAATTTTCCCTCTTCAGCCGGGTCAGTATTTGGGATGACGGAAGTGTGTGACCTTAGCCAGCTTCGATAACACTATTTTTAATTTAGACAATACAATTGTCAATGGTTTAACCTTAAGAAGTATTTTAAAGCCAGAAAAAAGGAATATTGAGGGCAAACTGTGTCTAGAAAGTTGAAAGCATAGAGTCTCACTAATTAGAAGATGGGGGCTATACTTGGAAGACCAACGCAATGGAATAGAAGTTCATGTATGTTAAGAGAACTTAGTATGTGAACAAGCACATCTGTGACCAACAGGGAAGTAATAGTGTTAGAATGGCAGGATGACTGTCCCTCCTCATAACGTGCACTATAATAGACCTGAAAGGAATAAAATATTCAACTGTGAAACATTCTCTGAGTGATCAAATGACAAACCTTACAGATTTTTATTTGTGTGACTCAAAATTCAAAAGCGATAAATGGACGATCAATAAAGTAAGCCATGAGTATAGAACCATTTTTATGGCCTTAGGAGCCATAATCAAATGTTCTTTTTTATATATTTGGTACAGGCTTTCACTCTGCAGCTCAGACTTGGAGTGATCGTCCTGCCTCAGCATCCCTGATCCTGGGATCACAGGTGCACGCCACCACGCCACCTCTCAGTGGCTCAGCAGCCTGGGGTGAGGCCAGCTGGGCATGTGGTGCTGAGGACTGAACTGTGTTTGCCTAAGCAGGCACTGAATCTGATGAACTATCTCGCCGGCCCTCATAATCAAATGTTCCGAGGATATAAAAGCATTAGGAATCTTTTGTTATCCACACCTCTTCACTCAGTTACCACATATAACTTTAAGAATTTTATTTTACTGCTTTTTAGGTACCCTGCCAGAGTTTTTCTTAATGTAAACATAAGACAATGCAAAGAGTGACTTTATTTATACCCCTCTTTAATACCAAAAATATTTATTCTATATAAACTATATTGTAGTTTGCTATTTTCATTTTACAATATGAGACATGATCAAAACATAAGGTAAAGCTTTCAATTTTTTAAAATCACAACACTGAAGACACATTGCCATTAATTCCTTCACAATAATCCCCCCACACACTTCATACACTCTTATCTCATTGTTCTTGCAACTTCCCAATGCAGTTCTAGAAGTTTCTATCGTGAATGACTTTAGTTGCACTGTCGTAGCTGGATATCACGAGCCCATTCAAAATGCTTTACCTTTCACGGTCATTCGGACTTTAGGGAACAGCCAAATGCCACACAGTGCCAGATCTGCTGAACAAGATGCAGGAGGACTCATGATACTGTTCATGAAAAAGGACATCCAGTATTGCTTCAGAAAGTGCTAAGAATGATGCTGCAAGTGTGGTGGAAGCAAGCTGGAGTATTCTGAGGAGAATTATTGGCAGCCTTTTTACTGTAATAATTTTGGGTTTTTTTTGACAGAACCAGGGATTGAACTCAGGCCCTTGCGCTTGTAATAAATTTTGTTTAAACATTGATGGTATATTTTGATCTCAGCTTATATTCCTTGCAAATGATTCTGAATCATCACCTGGACAATCTTCTTTTGTTTTTCTTCTAAAAACATAATATTATATTATATTTATATCACTATTTACTTAAGTATATTCATGATAGAATATTATATTCTTTTCAATAATTTTATCCTACAAATATTTGAATTATGACTAACAACTGACTTCGGTTAAATCTGAACACAGTTCCTAGAAAGATAAGATTTTGTTCACAAAACAGGCTTTACAGGCTTCATTATACATATCCTGAAAGCATAATTAAGTTACTAAAAGTATTGTTGAGAAGATATAATACTTTCCTTCTTCCAAAAATCCTACAAGTGAGTTATTGTGATATGACAGGCAGTGTTAAGATTCTATCTAATAGAATGAATATGAAATTATAATCATTATAATGATCAAATTACAGTAATTAGTGGATATATTAGAGAATTTATCAATGCCAATTCCACATACTAAAATAGTTTAGGCAATAGTTGTCTTAGCAGTCACAATCCTTCTCCCTAAAAGAATTATTTAGTGTTCCACTTTCAATTTCATGACAAAGAACCTTTTAAATGTTATTTTTATTTTTAAATGATGGTATCAGAGATAGAGCTGTGATCATGCATTGTAATGGATCCATTTACTGATATCGGTGCCTCTACCTGTGAATCACCTCATCCCTGTATCCAGCAGGGTCAACAGGATTACTCACCAGGACGAGAATCAGTAATTCTCAGGTACAGTTTTCAGTTTTTGCCCCAACCTTTTGCAAGGCACGAAAGAATTATAGACTGTGTTTTAAAACATATAAAAGATTTTAATGGTGCTCTGCTGGAACATTTAATGTTCTAAAAGACATTTCACTCTAAAAGGATCCTTGATAGCGTGTCCTGGTGGTAATAACTGATGGTAGTGTTTTTCGTATCTCTCACCTTTGATTTTGAGACTTTTTAGCAAAAATGGAACTTCTTCTCAAAAGACCCACATCAGGAGATCTCCTAGTTGGAAGCTCGCCTTTGGCTTTCACGGCCACCCAGACTGTCGTGACCTGGGTTGTTACACATTACCTCACACAGGTGCACACAAATGAGAGCAGCGATTGCTCAGCCCTCGAAGTGTGGTTTTGTATCGTTGTGAGTCTGCGAAACGACTTTCTATCGCTAAATGAAGCATGAGACCACATAACCTTTTACATTTTCAGTTGACTCAGCATTATACTGTTGGGGAATTATCCAACCACTCAGATACTGATCAGCTAAATTATTAAAGACTTCATTATTTGTAGGAAACGTTTGGCAAGACTCACATTTGAGCAGCAGCTAACAATGCATTGCGGTTGCTGAGGAGACTGTTCCAGGGACTCTCCCAAGAGATACTCTTACTATCTGGCCGGCCCATTCAGAAAAGACTGGAGTGGGGACAAGCTCGGGGCCATAGCTCAATAGGATGGAACTGACCCATTAATTATTATTTTGCTATACCAAGTGAAATATTTTGCTGTATAATATTTTGCTATATAACTGAAAAGGTATATTCCTTTGAAATAACCTATGTTTGCATAGACTGGAGATGCCACAGTGAAAGCTAATTGGTGAATCGTTCTTTCATGGCACAGTTATTTTAAAGTGCCAACTACAATATTTAAATTAACTTCACAGGTGAGGGTGATCAAAGCCTGCGCAGAATCTCCAGAACAGGAAAGAATGGCCTGAAAAATGAAAGCTGAAATGAAGCCCAACTGGCCGCGGAGGCACAACACAGTCTCGGGCGGGGGAGGGGGGCTGATCTCATCTCAAAGCCTGGTTGCGCCGTGTGCGAGCTGTGTGATTTTGGACCAGTGACTCTGTGTCTCTCTGCTTGTTTCCTCGTCTGTACGATGAACGCAGAGTTAACTTTCCTAGCAAAGGTTGCACGAGGTTTTAATGACGTAACTGCCAAAACTGATACTTTAATGGAAATTAAGTTTTTACGCTTTCTTCTGCTTTTGTCCCTATTAATTTCCAAGGAAACAGAGCACCGTCAGTAGCATCCATGCATTTCTAGACTATATTGCTTTTACTTATATACAATATGAAGTAAACTTGGTTAAATCCCATTCTTTAGCTTTATTCATATCTAAATCATTTCATTTTTAATATGTTATAATAATAATAATTATTATGACACAAAGATTCTTGAAGACCACTCATTCAGCACTAACCAGCTAGATGCAATATTTTACTACCTCCCCATTATGATGACTTTCAATATTGCGAAGCAAAACTTCTTTTATTTGTTTAATCACGTTTTTTTCTTTTTCCGTCGTTCACTAGATGCCACCCAGTCGATCTCAAACCACATAATCTTCTGCTTTTTCAAAGCAACTCTCAAATGACAATGACAGAGACCAACTTAGTTATAACAAAGAATATGAAGGCATCTGTTGTATATTTGAAGTACTTTCTTGAAAGCCAACAGAAAAAATATCTAGTTTTAGAAGGATGTGGACTTGGCATTCACTTTAATTTCAGTGAGAATTAAAGTGAAATTCTAGGATAGCATAGGAGCTTCAGTGTTTTGCAAACAGGGATGGGCAGGGTGACTTCTGAGTGTATGCCAAGGCTAGCTACTGAGGAGAAGAAACCTCAGCACGCAAAGACTCAGCTTGACTGGAAATGCCAAAGGTGTGCTGGCGCCAAGGAGCCGAAGAAGGACCCTGAGCATGAGAGAGAAACTGCGAGCGTGCTATGCCAGAAAGTAATTCTGAAGAAGAGCCTTAAACTCCTTAGGTGAGGCCGAGTAGTGTACTGGAGTATTAAGTACCCTACAGTCAACCTAAATTTAACCTTTAAAGATTGAAATCATAGTCTGATCAATATGAAGTTCATATAGCCCTTAAAATGTAAAATTCATTCTCATAAATAATAAGGGTAGAAATGAGAAAAGACATCAGTTTTTCTTCGGGTTCCTGCTCATAGAGCGGTGCTGGCAAACGGATGGCACAGGGACCGCAGTGGGCTGTTTCTGCCATTGGAAGCTCTAAATGGCCCCACCACTGTAGAGTTCAGTCTTTCTTCTCTTGCCTTTCTGTCTCTTCCTTTTTTTCCTTCTTTTTCTTTCCCCTTTCCTTCTATGGTAATATTACTCACTACAAATGTCATTTGGCTTGCTGGTGCAGACAATCTGAAAACTGTTAAAGAAACCAAACCCCTCTCTCTGGCTGCTCTTTGGTGGATGCCGCTGGCCAGGGTGAGGCCAAGTCCACCAAACTTAGCAGTCAGAAATCCTGCTGTTTTAATTGGAGAGATGCTTTGGTGTGGGTGCTGTAAAGCAGACAATGCCTGATGTCTGGAAAGAGAAAAATAAGCAGAGTTAAATGACCACGCTTGTTTTGGCAGGATGTGCGAAAACACAGACTAAATGTTCAGCCAATCTGATAGTTAGGAGAAGTCCCACACATTTCTACAGTGACCAAAAAGGAAATAAAAACCTGACATGTAGGAAGCAAAAGAGGAGAGAAAGAGAGATTAATAAAACATGTGTTCTCACTGGTTCAGGAGTGTTGCTTCACGCGTACTTGTAAAGACTGGACTCTATTAGACCCTTGACAAGAAGCTTCCGGCAAAAAAATAAAAAGTATGCTCCTTGGCATGGATGCATTAGAATTTGGCTGCTGCTCTTGTCCTACTAGGATTTGCCAGACACTGTTCACGGGAGTTGTAGGTGAAGATCCCTTTTCAGCAGTTCTTGAGAAAAAAGTCAAGGAAATGTGAGCTTCAGATTCAGAGATGAAATCCAAAAGTCCACCAGTTCAGCCTGTGCATTTTACAGATGAGTAAATCAGAGGAGGTCCTCCTCAGAGGAGGAAGAGGTCATTGATTTTCCCATGTCTACTGGGCTGAGCTGGAACAGAACAAAGGAGAACTCAGGAACCTCAGGGCCTGTTGTAGGGGACATTCCTCTTCACGTGCCTTCCACTGATCGCGCATGTGCCGGCCTCCTCTGTTCACCTGCTTTCATTGAAAGGGAAATTAAAAGCGTTGCCCAGAGACCTGCAATATATTAATTACTGGAAGGCCTTCATCATCCTGTTACTACTTCCTCCCTCGCAGGATCAGAGGGACATGCGCAGAGAAGCTGACCTGCCCAGTCACCTTGCACCCTGTTCTCCACAGCCTACAGGGAGCACAAGCTCGGCTGGCCAAGTGCAGCATTACTTCTCCCTTTCACCTTTGCGTGACTTCCTGATTCACCTCCGCAACAATGATGAGTGCCCCAATACCAAGAACAAATGGTATTCTTATGACTTGTCATCAATTCACAATTTTGAAAGCTCCAGCCTTTGTTCATGAGTCTTCCCATCTCCTGAACATTTCTGAAATTTTCCAAGCCATGCTTGCATGATGGCATATGGCATTGACGTTTTTCAGTTTCCCTCCATGGTTCCCTACTGAAAGGCTACATTTTGCTTTGTCATTGAGCATCTTTGTGTGATTGTGGATTCTATCATATTTAGAGGACCTATAGCACATATCTGCCAGGATTCTGAAATGCTGGAAGGTTGTTGCTCAGCTACTCAGGAGTCTGAGGTTCAAAGCCTTTGATGTGTGCAGAAGCCTCCGCTGCTGCTGGGTCAGGCCTGCTGACGCCACCACCTGCTGCACCCTAACCTATCTCTGTTTCAAATTTTAATATCAAAGATGCCAAGAAGTGCTCCTTCTCTCAGGTTTTTCACTGGAATTCAACTTTTCAGGTTTTTGAACTTGTTGGTGATGAAACAACCTTTGCACTGTGCTCCTTAAAAGTGGCAAACACTTTAGGGACAGACCCTGCACTGTCCTCAAGCTTCCCCAATTCTGCTGTCACATGCTCTTAGATTAGGGCTAGCTGCTTTTAATTTCTCTTCTGTTAGCATGATTTATTTACCAGAGACTTCTTTACTTTTACTTGTCCCTCAAAACTGAAGATTCCTGGCACACATATCCCACAGGTTGGCATGATATGATTGGACCCAAAGTGACGAAGACACAGTGGAACCCACCATGGACTGGAATCCAGCAGGCATACACACCCACTTGAGTGTGTGACTGACCATGGAGGTGTCCACTGAAGAAAACTTCATTTGCTGTAATTCACAGCTAGCCTCTGTCCTTGCTTGAGGTCCTAGATTGTAGCTTCGAACAAGAACTCCTGCTAGTTTGAGACCAGAGACCATAGTTCACAGTTCTTTAGTATATCCTGCCTGTAACATGTAGTTTCCAAAGAGGGGCAAATATGAACACCTATGGACAATCTATATTCCTGGCAGCCTTAGAAAGCACTGTGAAGTGGAGGAAGGTAGACAACTGTCTAAACTGCAGAATGCTGACTTTCTGTTCTCCGGAGCTCTCGATTAAAATTCAATTAAGCTCCATGATATTTTCTTTTCAGACGTAGATTAAAGCCTTGATATAGGGCTAAGGTCAAGTCCATTCTTGGCAACATTTGATTAGATAATTTTACTAGTCCAACCACAGAACGTTCCTGAACCAGTATTAGCTAATAACGTACTCCCCCTTCCTCACCATAACTTGATAAAATAGGGCATGTTTTACCGAACTTGATGGGACATTTTAATGGAATTATTATTGAGTGAAGACATTAAAATGCAAAGAGGCCAAGTGACCAATGAATTCTCATTGCTGAAAGCCAGAACTTCAAGGCACCCAATGTCCCAGCGTCCAATTTCTTCTTCCCCTTGGTCTGTGCAGCTATGCCAGCTAATGAATGGGGACTGTTGGAATGTTATCTGCGATTGTGTGATTCTAAATAGTACCTTACTGTGTGCAGTTAGCAAACCTTCACTTTCATCATCTTGCTTTTTTGTAAGTGTATGCTTCACTTCCAAAAAGTTTTTCAGTTTGATCGTTAAAGTTCACCGATTCAGCACTTGCCCTTCACAAAAGTCTTGGAACCCACAAACAAAGATTAAACTCTGCTTCACAAAAAGCCAGACAATCCAGCCAAGGAGCTGAAGTGGCTCCCACCCTGCACACTCGCCACACCCCATCAGCCAACAATAAATCCCCTCCTGACATAAAAGTCCTTCTCCCCCACTCACCCGGAGTAAATCCCCTGTTGGCAGGAAGCCAGACTGAACAGATGTGTCTGCCACCACTTCCTGGGGTGGGGTCAGGCCGCACCAGCTTTGATCAACCAAAGGAGGAATTTTCGGTGTCAAGGGCCCTCTGCAAAGACTGCCCCAGGGCCCAGCCCAAGAGGTAAAGGGACCAAGGATTAAAAAACAACTCGGAGCATCCCAACTGGCAGAGCAGCACAAAAGACTCATGCACAGAGAGGTGGTGTCTTGCTTGCTTTCTTCACAGCTTGGAAAATGGTGCAGACAAGTAAACTCACCTTTTATGGTTAGAAACTCATTCTTGGGAACAGAAAAGTCTTAGAGGTGTTGAGTTTGGTTCTCCTTATTCATCATTCTTGTTAGTAAACTAGACGTGCTGGAAAGGGCATTAAGCCTTATGCTACTCAATTGCAGATTACAATTCGTGTCACTGTAGGATGATTTGACTAGTCCTGAATCACACTCTTCGGTGAGTCATTCTGTTGGCTCACGGAGGAACTGCCACTGTTTTCCTTGCCACTTTCACTGGAATCACAAATTCCAGATGAGCCTCTGAAGTTGGGCATGTCTGACTGCTTTTTTGGAGATGTGGCTGCACCACTGAAGAATCTTAAAAAATCAAGAAAAATTACTTATTGGAATTAAGGAAACTTCCATAGTGAAACAATGGCCTTGCTTTGGCAAAGATTTGCTGTATCCTACCACTTAGGAAATCTGCCTATCAATCCACTGTGAATTATGCCTAGTGGGCATATATGGCATTTTGTTTGGATATTTTATTAGAAAAAGATGAGCATGATAACGAATAATGTTACACTCAATAATAGAGAACTGCTGCTCACGCAGCTCAAGATTCTGCGTGTGCTCGCAAGGATGAGGAGAAGGGGAAGGAGAGAGCTCTTCTCCGAAAGAACCTGCTTCTTTTTTCCTCCCAGTGGCTCTGCTTTTAGGACTTAGAGTCCTCTATGGAATTCTCTGCACTGGCGAGCATAAGAAGAAGATGCACAGCGGACAGCACTGCCCAGAGGCGGTCCCGTCGCTGATCATTTCCTTTGACTTTCTGTGACTGCAAGGAAGAAAGTTGTCGGGTTTACTGCCCAGAAGAAAATGTGTTGGTCAATGATCTCTGCAGAGTTGAAGTATGCTTTGTGCCCAAGTTTTGGATAAGAATTTACCCAGTAAAAGAAAGGACATTTTCCTCCACAGGGTTACTCTCCTCTCATCACTAGATTAAAAAACAACGTATACAGCCTCTTTGTGACAGTGCAACTTTCTACTATTGTTACTTTAAAAATCATTCAAGAGGCAGAAGGTTCAGTTCTGTGCCCTCCAGAAACTCCTGCACTGACGTCTTGGTGATGCCACTGGAAGATGGTGGACACTCTAGAGGCTGAGCCTTGCGGGAGGTCCTTGGGTGACTGCAAGAGTGGCCTTGAAGGCGGCTGTGGGGCCTTGTCCTCTTCCCCTTTCTCTTTATCCCTCCGTTCAGAGGGCTTGAAGTTTTCCTTCATCACATGCTCTCCGCATAATGTGTTGCCCCAGAACTGGTACAAAGAAAGGAGTCTACTCAGTCATGGACTGCATTCACCAAAGCTGTGAACCAAAATAAATCTTTAATTTTACAAGTTAATTTTCTCCAGTAATTTATTATAGTAATGGAAAGATAATACTTCCAGATAGAAGGAAACTAATAAATTTTATCCCACAAACACACACACGCGCGCACACACACACACACACACACACACGCACACGATGTCATCACTTTGCCTGAAGTGCCTATAGTTCTCTCTACACACTTAACTTTTGCTGGCAGTTGAAGAGCTTTGCCAGCAAGTTCAAGTTTGTAGCACCATGTTATAGTTTATATATTTTAATGTAAAATGAAGCTTTGATCTATTGTTCGGAGCTATTACATTTGATTTTATATGTAAGAGGTCTAGCGAACTGTAAAATATACAGATTGGTACCTATAGGAATTAAGGTTCTTTTTTAATTTTTTGCAAAGTAACTATTATATTAAATAGTGATAACCTTTAAAGGGATAAGAGAAAATCTATCAATGAATGATAACTTGCTTTGAATCTGATGTTAACCCTTCAGGGTAGGAGCAGGTTGCAACCAAAAAGAATGAAAACCTTTTGTGTCTCTTCTTTACCCATTTCCCCTCCTTCTTTTCTCGAAAAACCCAGGCCAAGAAGCCAGACATACATGATGTGTATGGCAGGAAGGAAGACACAAGTAGGTTAGGGCAATGGTCATGCTGACAGGAGAATCAGGTATGTTGAATAAATAAACAAATTGACTAAGCACAGAACTACATTAAGGACCTAAATTTGCCATTGCTGGAGAAGATAATAACAAATAGAGAGGAGAAAGCTGAAAGCCAAGGGAGGTATTAGACTGGAAATGAAGGCATCATTATGAACTCACAGCAATATATAAATCTTTAGGCACGCACACATATATGTACATAGACTTATATATTTATTATACTAGATATGTGTTTGTGACCTACATGTACACAGATACAAATACAAATATAAAAAGAAACAAGTATAAAGAGGTGTGTATAGCATCATTTAATTACTGCTTTCTAAATCCCATGGGCATATACACCTTGATAATTTCTACTCAGCGCAATGAGAATGCGTAGCCTCAATGCCGCCCCAGTAGCAATGAGTATGTTTCACACCTAGATCTTAGCTTCTGACACTATCCTCTACCAAATTAAATCAGGGACCCTTTAAGAAATTCTCACAAACAAAGGCTAGGTTGGGAAAAATATGAGATAAGCCCTGGGAACCAAAATAAGGCACAGGAATCAGCTGGAAGAGAGTAAGTCCAAGAATTTTAGCATTAACCTAAATAAAGGTGCTAATGCGTTAGTCCACATATATCAAATAGAGAAATAAATCAGGGGGAAGAAAAAACAATGTCTGTAGGACAGAATGCTGACTAATAAATGTAAAAGGAACGAGGGACGTATAGAAAATCGAGGCTTGCCAAGTATCACCGAGGTGCATGGCTCAGACAGGAGCCTGTAGAGCAGGCTAACACTGGTGGGTTAAGGCTGACAAGAACAGAATATTGGCGTGACCTTACAACATTTCTCCAGAATATATTAACAGACAGTTACAAAGAGCAAAAGCATGCATGTAAAGTGAAGACACTGGACAGCCTATAGCGTTCTCGGGTGACCACAGTTTCTTCCGCTAGGAAGGCGGCGCCTCCTGTTCCGATGCGCGGACAGCACGACACCACTCCAGGGTTTCTTAGAAAATCTCACAGCCCCGTTCTTGTCATTATGAAACAGCTGACAGAACCGTGTTTAGAGTCAAGACATAAAATGGGATCCCTGTACTGTTTAAACTATTAAGGACTAGAAAAAAAGGACAGTCTCCGGAACGGCACTGGGCTGAAGTAGTCCAAAAGTACGCGATAATTGATGCCCATGGGTTTCTAGGATCCTGAATCAGAAAGAAAAACAAGGGGCCGGGAGATGGCTCAGTAGAATAAGTACTTCTCTGGTAAGCACAAGGGCTTGAGTTCAATCCCTGGTTTCTGAAAAAAAAAAAAAAAAAAAAAGAGAGTGAGAGAGAGAAAGAAAAACAAGATATTTTTTGAGAGTGCAAGTGGAATTGAATGGGATGAGCGTGAATGGAAAAGAGTGTGGTTTTAGGGTAGAGTTCCTGATTTCAAACGTAAGATTGTTGTTTGGGGGAGTGGCCTCACTTGGACAATATATTTTTACAATGCTCCAGGTTTATGGGATATCATTTTATAATCTAGCCTCAAAAACTTCAAGAAAAACCATTGTGACAACAGGCTTAGAAATGACTATGTAAACGTGATAGCTTGTTAACATTTGAGAAATCCAGGTGAGAGAAAAACAAACTTATTTTAATGTGATGGTAATTTTTTGTAAGTCTGAGATTATGTAAAAAGAAATAACTAATAAAAACACTCTCCATTTAAAATTAAGTATCTCTAAGGGCCGGCCAAATAGTTCAGTGGGTTAAAGCTCCTGCAAGCAGGCTCAGGGGCTGGGAGTTCAATCCCCAGGCCTGCTGTGCCAGCCCCGCCCCTGGAGTGTGCTGAGACAGAAATTGAGACTGGGTGTGGTGGCTGTGCCTGTAATCCCAGCTCTTGGGAGGCTGTAAACAGGTGGATCACTATTAGTCTGATCTAGTAGTGAGACCCTGAACACCCTGTAGATCCCTCCCTAAAATACAAAAAAAAAAATAATTATTTCTAGATTTAAGATTGTTCTAAATTTAGTAACACCAACAATTTTGTGAATTACGTTTAATTATTTTGTGGCTGGACTTTTATATGAAATTTCATTTCAAGGCTATATTTGTGAAACCCAAGATATAAATCATATCATAATATCTAACATTTATTAAATACACAGTAAGCTTTGTTTATTGATCATTTTTAACTTTTATTGAGCATATGGAAAATGTTTCATATTTTTCCTGTATTATATCAGTACTTACAATAACCCTATAATTTAGGTGCTGCTGTTAACCCCTCTTCTAATTAACAAACTGAGGTATATCAGCTAGACTTAAGTTTGGATGAACATGTCAGGAGGAAACAACCATAGCGTGCATAAACTTCAAGTTAATTTTTCTCACATCTTAAGGACATGTGAAGATAGTGAGTTCAGGGTGCGCTTTTGGCTCCCAGCCTTTTTTCTTTCTGTTCTGCTATCTTTAGTGCATACTTCACATTTCTAAAATCAGCCCAAAATCCAGTTTGATTACTCAGGCTCCAGCCTCTTCTCTGCATGTACAGCTAACAGCAAAGGAGTGACAGGAAGCAAAGCCCTTGGCTCTTTCCCTTTTGTTGGTCCTCACGCAGCCGGACACCCCTTCAGTCATGGCTCGGACTACTCCATGCCCACACGCTGTGCAGGAGCGTGGCGGAGATCACAGTTTTGCTGGGCCCATGGCTCTGAGTTCTACTAGTGAAGGATATCTTTGATCCTTGCAGGCTGCTAGCAGTCTAGAGAGTATTGACCCAAGGTCACTCAGCTCAGTAAGCTAAGGAAACTCAGTTGGCCTCTGTCCACAGTTTGAGCATTTAAGGGACGATGAACGAGGTCCTGTGGCACTCTTGGTGCCATCAGCAGCAGTCTGCATTGACGACAGTCCTCCCTGAGCTGGCACCGGCTTTGACATGCACCCCGTTATGGCCTGAGGTCACCAGAGGCCTCGGGTAAAGGAGCCAGCGCGAATCCAAACTACAAAGAGAAAGTGACGGAGCCCTGCGCGGTGAGCGGAAGGCTGGCACAGCAGAGCACGCGCGAGATGTCCCTGGTGAGCGGGGCCGTAGCTCCGTGGCTCTACCGCGAGCTTTCCTGTACCAGTGGATCCTGGGTGTGGTCATTGATGCACGAAAGATTAGTAGATGGAGGAGAAATCTCCAGAGTATTTTTCCAAAGGGAGAGGGTTGCAGAATAGGAAAAATTACTTGTCTTTCTCTTTCTTCGTGCACTTCTCCTCGGGCACATTTCAAAACTCGCCACAGCCCCTGGAGCCTAACGTTCTGCTGGCAAAGCTATGAACATCTGTACCTACTCTTGGTGTTCTCCAGAAAATGTCTTTATCTCAATTCTAAGGACCTCTGTAAAGGCTTACATGAATCTCCATGCCACTCTGCCACATGTTGTGCTCTGAAGCCGCACCCCAAGCCTCGTGCTATCAATTACCTGGAGAGAGAGAGGACCCTGTCTAAAGCTCCACTCTGTGTCCTTTATTCATGCTCTGTATAACTTCGCTTTCATAATGAAATATTTTTAAGCAAGAGGAGAGAAAAATAAAATCTCTTCAAGTAATCCTAAGTCAAATTGCTTTTGGCTACTTCCAAATCTAAAAGAATCAGCCAAAAGAATTTCAATCAACCTTCTTTTAAAAGTAACAGCAACAACAACAAATGTCCCCTGAGTATAAGGTTGTGAAGGTCAAGGTCTAACCTGATGTAAACAAAAGTGTCTCAGTAGAACAGAGTTAGAGGTTAAGTAAATGTTTCTGACAACAGGGATTTAAAATAGAACCATTAAAAATAGATTTTGCAGCCTATGTAGCAAAACCCAGAAAATAAACGGTATTGTAATCCAGTACTGACAAAGTATTAAATTGTACCTTGACTGGGTGAGATTATATGTGTTATATATTAATTGGTCTATCAGTCTTGATTTCAATCTTTAGATATAGCTAACTTTATAAGGACTTGCAAGATAAGTAATGAATCTGATGCTGGAAACATAAAGGGGTGGAGGGAAAAGAAGAAAAAGAATGTGAAGGTGTTGTGCACCGGACCTCTTCAGTGAGCGCACTCAATCTGTACTGCAAACAGACACTAATAAAAGTTTTTAAAAATGAAAACAGATAAAGGCTGTGTGTAACCTTTTTCTCTTAGTCCTGAGTGGGAAGTACTGTTTCAAGAACTTATTTCTTGAAACTAAAAAAGTAGACTTGAGCTTCAACCTCTGGATGAAAATATCTTGAAAAAATATTATATATACATATATTTTATGTTCCTCTTCTATGCTATCCATATGCTTGTAGTTATACATGTACCAGCACCATACCTTACAGACCAGTTTATGACATCTTTTCTCAGCACACCAGTGCAAGCATCCTTTTCTGTACCATTACTGTTCTAGGTATTGGCTTTAAATGCTGCACATGAGTCTTCCTTATATATGAGTGTGTACCACTTCCTTCACAGCTTTATTTTCATTGCAACATATTTATTTTCCAGTTTTTGCTATTTTTAAGACCACATTTTATATTCTTACATGAATGTTTTGTGAGAATCCCAATACATGATCCTATTATATAACTTAGTTCCTTGGGGTAGATTTTCCGCAGAGGAATTACTAGACCAAGTGGCCAGAACATATTTAGGAATTTAGAAATCTGTTTCTCACGTGACATCCAGAAGAGCTGTTCCAGGACCATCCACACAGACAGGGTAGTGTCCTCTTGTCCCTCTACGTGTGGGCATAAGCTGCAGATACTTCCATTTTGGTGAGTAAAATATTCTCATTTCCTTACTTCCTAATTGAGTTAAACATCTTTTCTATTTACTTCATGTGTATTATTTTGCTTTTATTAGAACCTGTTGGCAGTATATACCAAGCACATTCATTGTAGAGGATTGGTATATGCACATAATACACTTCTATTCCTTTTTCCTCCTCCCTCCACCCCCTGTTTTTTTCAAGCATCAGTTTCACTTATTTATAAGTCCTTATAAAATTAATTAGCATATATACAGACTGAAAATCAGACTAACAGGCAAAGAACATATAAAGATGTAAGATAGTGTGAGACAAGTGTATCAAATTAAGCTTTGTTTGTTTGTTTGTTTGTTTTTAGTACAGGGCCTCACTAAGCAGTTTGGACCCCTAGTGGTTTTCCTGTCTCAACCTTCCTAAGGCTAGGGATTACAGGCATGCACCACCATGCAGGTTTTGGGGCCATGTCTTTGGTTCTTGGCTAGCATGGCATGTGGTATAGGGAATCCAACTGAGGATCCCGTGCTTGCCAGGCATTCGCTTATGCCGCAGAACTATCTTCCCAGTCCCAAGGTACACATTTTAAAGTTTATTTTTTGATCTACCTCTTGACAGCTTTGCTTTCTCCTATCACATTTTTCCTTTTACACTGATTTGTCAGAAATTATATATTCCAAATAGCAAATATTTTCATCTATTTTTCTTTTTCTTTCTTTTTTTTTTTTTCAGTGCCAGGGATTGAACTCAGACCCTTGTGTTTGCCAGGCAAGTGCTTATTCTACTGAGCCATCTCCCCAGCTCTCATCTACTTAATTTTTGTTGAAAATTGTTTTGTGACTTTCATTATACAGAAAATTTGTTTTTACCTAGTCAAGTCTCAACCTTTTCATTAATTTGCTTGTCTATGTATAATGACCTGGTCTATTCCTAGTTGGATAAATGTTACGTTTTCTCCTATTGTTTCCTTTACATTTTAGTTACATGGTGGTGTGGGGATCCATATGTGACAGTTCCATCTACTGAAAGTAGGCAAGGTCAAGGGAAACAACTAACATGTTCCAGTTTCTGAATGTGGATGGGATTTCTGATACTCTAAAAAAGAAACAGAAGGGAAGAAAGATTTCTAAACAGTGGGGGAAAATAGGTCTTTTAAGCAAAACTGATTGTGATTTTAGGACCCTTGCTAGAGCCAATTCACATGTTCTAAGAAAGATTTCCTATTTTCACATAAAAGAACCTGTATTAATAATTAGAAGAAAGTGAATCTATACAAGACAAATAAAATTCACTATACATATGTAAAAAATTGATAAAGCAACTATATATAAAAGCTTAACTTGGGGAAATTACTTTAAAAAATAGAGGCTTTGCCTTGCCTGTTGTAGAAACGTCCATGGAAGAACATGAGATTTGAATCGCTATTGAGAACAGTGTTGAAAGAATGGACCAGAAAATAATGCAAAGGGATACAAACACAAGGAAAGATTGTTTTCACATAGCCAGAACTGTTTTTACACTATATTTGGCCATCAATTTTACCAACACCCAATGGTTTGTAGCTTTGCGGTCATTATAGTGTCACTTGCTAAAATTCTGTGCAAGTCTAAGCTTTGCATCCTAGCATAGATCCATTCTCCAGTTTTTAATTTTTTTTACAATGTCTAACTCAAAGATCTCACTCAAATATAGTCAAAGGCAGTTTCCTAACTTGCTTGCTCTTTTGTGACTCTATCATTTCGATCTAAGCACCAAGAACAGAAATATTTAAGTAAAGTAATCTCCCTTAGGAAGAGTACAGAGGAAAAACTGATCGCTGCCTGGGTATGGCACTGTGACACTAAATCAGGGCATCAGCCCCCAGCTGGTCTCTGAAGTGGTACAGTTCTGAGGGTGATAGTATCAGCAGAAATCATATTGGTAGAGCACGATGCAGACAGTGTGGTGACGGAGTGCTCAGCCATTGGTGTCTGAATTGGCTTCAAACAGAGCCTTCTGCTTTCTAGATGCAAAATCTCCTGCAAACTATGGTACTTCTCTGAGTGTTAGATCCCCAATCTGGAAAGTTGTGCTACTATTCTCCACACTGTAGAATTTATGTGGATTAAATCAAATTATGTGAATTAGGCACTTAAGAGTCATCCAGTCACACAAAGGAGATTATTTAGTAGTTTAATAAGTGGGGACTATTCCTGTTATTTTAATGAGCAAATACAGAAAATTAATAAGCATTGTTAAACTAGTTCTACATAAAAATTCAAAAGAAATAATCAGTGCTTAGTATCTTCTTATGAGCAATAGCTGACTAGCACTCCATAAATTAGACGAGCTCTCACACAACAAGGCATTATGAAATTTGGGAGAAATAAAAATATTGTCAAAATTTCAACTCATTCATTATATCATTTAAATTTTGGTTGTGACCCTGACATTGCCATTTTAATCTTTGCATAGAAAATCAGACATGGATTCATGGTTAGACATTTATGAAGCCCTGATCATGCTTCAGGAGTTACACTATCTGTACTCACTGAAGTTTGAACTGATGAACACAATTACTGGGGCCAGGAGATGGCTCAGTAGAATAAGCACTTCCCTGGCAAGTGCAAGGGCCTGAGTTCAATCCCCGGTTCTGCCAAACAAACAAACAAACAAACAAACAAACAAATAAAAAAAAAAAAACCCAAAAAACACTATCACTGATCATACTGTCTACACAGTGAAACCCAATCAGCAAGGATTTAAGAAAGCATTTGATACTCAATACCAAGTAAACAGTTGAGTTGGCATTTTCATGCAAGTCTCTTTGTTTCAAACTGAACACTCTCCATAGAACAGGGGGAAAAATGGAAACTAACCTGTTGTAAATTGTCCAAATTCAAAGGTCTCTTCCCTCTATGTAACCGGAAATGTAAATGGAAAGAAAAGAAGTAACATAAAATCCAAACTAGGATCAGAAACTAGGGAAGTCAATTCAAAATCCCACCTAAGTCTTTGTAAAGCCAGAGGGGGAGCCATCAAAAGTCATCTGGATTCCTTCAATTGTTGGTCTCGTTATCTGTGTGGTTTTGTGTTCACCAGAAAATTGAGGCATCGTGGCAAGTCAGAAGAAACAAATTGGTGGTCGCAGTAGCAATAATCTATATGTAGATCTCTCTCTCTCTCTCTCTTTTTCATTTCTCAAAATTAGTACATATTTGTCATATATAATGATCCCATTCATCACAGGGAACTTGTACATAACACATCTTAAATCTGTTTTTTCTTCAGTTCCCTCCCTCCCCTTCAAGCCTTCTTCCCCTCTCCATTTATAAGACTGTTGTCATCATCTTCCTTCAATTTTCTATTTTGTTCACTTTCTTCCTTTCCCCCTCACCCCCTCCTTTGCTCCCTTTCCATTTCAACATGTAGAGATAAAGACACCTGTACTTTCTCAGGGGAGATTTGCCAAGAGCCAGGTAGTTCTTGAGGCCACTTTGGCCTTCTCTGGAGGGTCCTTATTTCCAATTTGGAGAAACGCACTATGGAGAGGGCAAAACTGATGAAGATTTGCCTGTGCTTTGGAAAGGAGCTGTTCAAGGAACTCTCATGGTTGAAGTACAAGAGTCAGACATCCCTAGTAGAGGATACCAGTAGAGGATGCTGGTATATTCCAAAGATTTTATAGGCATGAACCCTGGGTCTTGAACTAAGAGATAACCAGCATGTATGCACAGTCTTACATAGCTTCCCTCGTGTGGCAGTGTCTCACAGTTTCCTGGACTAGTGCAGGAAGGCAGGGATGAAACCATCCAAGGAAAGAGATGCACCTTGTGTCCTGGTGTGCACTTTTTCCAAGGTCCTCCAATAGTTACCGGAAGTTCTGCACATGGTGGGCCACTTCCTGCTCCTCTGCTGAGAGAAAAGTCTTTTAAGTAGAAATCAGTCAAACTCTCCCTTTCCCCAAATATTTTGGGAGCATTTAGAAGAAAGGGGCAGTGAGAATTGATTTAAAATACTGACTAATATTGACCACAAATAATTCTACCTCCTCCCCCCGTTTGAGAAATTCCAGCCACCAGGAAATAAAACAATGACATGGGGGAATTTTCACAGCAATTACAGTTCCTGTAAAACACAGCTCATTTTCAAAGCCCCAAGGTAAAAGGAGCACTTTAAAGTTGGACTCTGCCTTCCCTAAACTATACAGTGTTTATCTGAACTATGAAAGAGAAAATGTTGACCCTCTTGTCACTCCCTCTGAACCGAAAAAGCCATCTGAAGGAAAACAGGATGTGGCTGAGAACAATGACACCTCTGCGAACTGTACCAGAGCCAACAGACGGATAAAACCCTGATGCTTTTCCGAAGAAAAGCATGGATGGCAGAGGAGAACAATGATTAGGAAAATGCGATAGTGAACTCTGCCCCCAATCCAAACATTTCTACCTTCCGACTCCTGCTAGAGCGTTTTCACCTGATAGTGCCTAGAAATGATCTTCTGTGTGTCAGATGCTCTCGTGACCCTTAAATGGCGACAGTGTGGTTTTTCAGGCCCTTTGCCTTCATTGTGTGCTTTTAAATAATAATTCTAAATAGGGAGTCTCTAATCATAAAAATGATTGTCCACAGATTATGGGCATGAACATGTGTGTGTGTGTGTGTGTGTGTGTGTGTGTGTGTGTGTTTATGAGCCTGTGTGTGCACAACCAGAGATATTTAAGTTCAGCAAGCCTGGAAGAATGCATATAAGGCAAAGGTATTTTAAACAACAATATAGTTAAACAATTCAGATTTGCCTAAAACATTTTGTATCAAGATTTGATATATCTGTAAAAATGTATGCAATGAATGCAAAACACTGTGAGTAGAAGATACTTGCAGGTTTGGCTGTCACCTATGAAAATGAACAAGAAAGAAATCAATTCCAATCAATAAAGCAATAACAATACATTAAGATATTACTTTCTATAACACTCAGCTCCTTCCCCCAGCTATATTTCCTTTAAATACCCTTAAGCTAGGGTACAGGAGCTGTAGCACTGGAGGCAGTTGTAAAAGGAGACATAATCATTTCAACCTAATTTAGAACATTAGCTCAAGAGCAAAATATTAAGCACAACCTATTAAATTTACTATTTCTGCTATTCATCAATTTAACTGATCATTACAAATAAGTACAACATAAAGGCAATAGCAAAGGCACTTACAGTAAATGAAAGAGAAAAGTGAAACTATGCAATTTTTAAGAAATCAGCTTAAAAAGTTCTCCCCCGCCCCAATTTTTTGGTATCACTTGTAAAAAATAATTAGAAATTGTAAAAGTCAATATAAAAATTGAGATCCTAGCACATGAATAGACTATTCACGAACACGTTGGCTTGTTCCTTTTAAGGGTCACAAAATGCTTAACAGATATTGCTGTTAAATCTGGGAGAAAAATATTGGCAGGGATCTCTCTTCTTGGACCCAGAAGACGGTTAGCTTGGTGGTCCTCCTGCATAAATCATTGTACCTAAACCATACGGTCACTTCCTATTATAACCTAACCCTTCATTTGAATCTGACACTTTAAAGAACGTTTTTAGCACTTCTGGTGTCAGTGCTACCAACAAGTCATCCGCCACTTGAGGACACAAAGTGCTTTGTCTCTATCGACTGCTCAACAGTTGATCAAGGAAGGATGCAGTATTTGCTCAAAAGAGTACTTTTTATTTTTTACCTCACCTCCAACTGATTTGACACTTACTTCCTTTACATTTCCAGCTAAATGTGTCTTCACCTAAGAAACTGACAAGCAGTTTATTAAGTCTAAGTGTCTGGGCTGAGCAGATGGCTCAGTAGAATAAGCACTTGCCTGGCAAGTGCAAGATCCTGAGTTCAATCCCTGGTATTGAAAAAAAAAATTCTGAATGGCATCTCTCAATAACGAGTTTATTATCTGAGTATACTCCTTATTTTGAATTCAGTTTCAAATTTTTTTATCATTTTATTTTTTGTTCTGGCACTTAAGTAACCTGTCTGCATCTTGCTGGAAAGATGTTGCTGATGTAGAAAGAAAAAAAACTTGAAAGGTTCGCGCTCTGCAATTTCTTTTATTTTGTTGCTGGAATGCTTCAAACTCTCCCAGTTTTATACAGCAACTGTCAGCATAAGGGACAAACACGATTTAGAGATAGAAATGAAAGTCTAAATGCCTGTGCTTCCAGGATGCTCATTTCTAAAGCACAGCAAGTTATACAAGTAAATCCTCAGCGCTGGAATGCTTCCACTCACTTCCTAAGCTGTGAGCGATAAGCGGTGTGCCTCCGTAACGAACAATGGTTGTTGACCTCATTGATCATTTACACTGCAAAATGACTCAACTGTCATCTCTTTCTTTAAAAAGAAATAAGGATAGTAGTATCTGGGGTATTGAGCATTAAATATCCAATCCTTTCTTCTGCATTTTTGACAGCCTCTAAAATTATATGCCAGAGGGCTGGCAAGATAGCTCAGCAGACTAAGCACCTGCTTAGGCAAGCGCAGGGAGCAGGATTTGATTCGTGCACCACATGCCGTGCCGGCCCCGCCCTGGGCATGCTGAGCTGGCCACAGGGACTGGGTGTGGGGGCACAGCCCTGTAACCCCAGCACTGGGTAGGCTGAGATAGGAGGGTCACTACGAGTCTGAGCTGTGTAGTGAGACCCTGTATGAAATCGATATACAAACTAAATAAATAAAATAAAAATAAAAAATTAAATTAAATTATATGTCAATTGGTACTGTAGTCATGGTTTTAAAGACTAAGAGTTCAAAAAAAAAAAAAAAAAAAAGATAATGCAACCAAGCTGAAATGAATTCCAAAGGTACATATATAATAATGGCTGTGATCTGTGTGTCAATGAGAAAAAAAAAAAAAAAACATCGACCTGACTTCTACAAAATAAATATTATCTTGAGAAAATGAATAAAAGACCTATAATTCAAATAATATATAGGAAAAGGACATTTTATCTGCCAAAAAATAGTAAAATCTGTTTTCTGGTTAAAATGTAATAATGTGGGCCTCTAGAAAAGCAGATCAGAAATGTGGGGTCTCTCTCAGTATTTACTTACTTATTTATTTATTTGTATACTGCCATCATCTCTGGTTCTTCCTGGACACATTCAATAAACAAGAGAACACAAACTCAGACAGCACAGTGTTTGCGACATCTAAGACGCAGGCTCGGCTTTCTTCTCCTCGTGTGGCCCTTGACTGCTGTGATCCACGGCACTATTCCACCACTTTTCTTCTCACACTGTAGCAGTAACACAGGTTAGCACAACTGCTGAAGTTTTTGATCTTCCATCAGAACTGTATATTTTCTAGTATTAACAGCTAGCACCAAGCGTCTGTAAGGGATTAATCTGCTGGAGTGTCCTACAGGTGTCAGCTCCTTTCCTCCTGCTTTAGACATTGAAGGCCAGTGTGCAGATGTCAACTCACTTGTTTGCTCTCACATCTAGAAAGAAGCAGAGCTAGGATTTGGGTAATCTAGGTCCTTTACCAAAATTCTTTACTGCTTCAGAAAAAAAACATCTATTTGGAAAGAACATATGTATTCCGTGATAACTTATACAACATCCCTTGGTTGCAAAGATCTGTGATATTTGCTTCTAGGCACCTAGTGAAGAGGACATACGTAGCTGGGTGTAGTCACAAGCTCTTAATAAATACATTCCTCCAACCTAATTTTGGAAACTAGAGTATTCCCTTGGAAAGTATGTTGTCATTCTCTGAGACACTTCAGTTGATCCCAAAAGAGGTTAGCCAGTGTGCCAGTGTGGGAGACTGCATAGTGAGTAAGAGATGGGAAGGACCGCTGCGGGCAGAGAGATGCATCGTCATAGGCCAAGCGTGATGCGCAGCCAGCTGCTGTCTCTTTGAGACTGGGCTTCGTTTTACTGTTAACATCTACTAATATCCTTTGAAATCAATGCTTTTAGAGCAGACTGGAAATGTTGTTAAACTCATATGTGAGACAAGAATTCTTAGTATTTAATGAAGTAGCATTTAGGGAAAAGTTCAGATTTATTAGCACCTCTTATTTATGAACGCCTTGAGTTAGGTGACTCGTGGGTCCTATTCTAATGTGATATTCAGAATAAGCTGCTGTGGTTTGGGTTTGGGCTTCCATGTGCCTTTGTAGATCTTCGTGTGCTGAAAATGTGGTTCTTTGTGTGCCAATGTGGAGAGGTAGTGGAGTCTTTAAGAGATGGAGCCTCGTGTGGAGACATTAAGTCCCTGAGGGTGCTACTCTCAGAAAGGATTGATAGATTTAAGGTACTGAAAATAGTTCTCATGAGAGTTGATTTTTTTTTTTTTTCTGTATTTTAGGGAAGTATCAACAGTGTGTTCAGGGTCTCATACTAGATCAGACTTGTAGTGATCTACCTGTTTACAGCCTTCCAAGAGCTGGGATTACAGGCGCGCGCCACCACGCCCAGTCTGAGAGTTGATGTTTAAAGCAAGGACACACTATACACTTAGCATTTTCTGCACACATCCTGTACTCTTTCTACTTTGTACCAGGTTGTGAATCAGCCAACGAGCCCTGCTCTGGAGGCCAAGTGAATGGAGCCACATCATCGTGACCTTCCGCCCTCTACAACTGAGCTACATAAAAAAATCTTTGCTTAATAGAGCATTCAACATCTCGTATCTTACTATATCGGCAGAAAATAAACTAATACAGAAGCCTATAAACTAGGCTTTATCTTCACTTTATAAACAAGAAAATCAAAGAGAACATTTTACTTCCAAAGGTTGCTACTGGCTCACCATCATACAGCCTTCATGTCCACTGTCTAACCGCAGCACCTACTGCACAAGTTGATATTAGAATCCCTATTTTCAGAGTAGATGGAATTTCATTTTAGAAAAGTTGCACATCTTATTCAACATGACAGGTCAACTGAGAAGGCAAGTTTAGACCCAGTTCTATCTCATTCCCAAATCTTAACTGAATGATACTCTTAACTGCTGTTCTTAACTGAATGATACTTTTTAAAATAATTTAACTTCAAAAACATAAACCATTCGTGTATTATTTGTAGTGTAGGAAAAGCACAATCTTGGCTCAGGGCCATATAGAAAGAAATGAATATTAGCTCAGTGGTTACATCAACTGTATATTTGACGTCTCTAGTGATGTGTTAGCAGTATGTTCATGGCCAAACTTATTACTTCTCCCAAATCTACTCTATCTGCAGCTTTCCCCATCTTTGTTGGAGGCAAATCCATTCTTACATAGTATTTCTAGAAGCTAAGCCATTTTTGAACTCGTCCTTGAGTCTTTCTTTCCCATCAAGCAAATTCAAACCTTCAGGATATCCATCTCCTCTTCTTTTCATAGTACGTCTAGAAGTAAGCCCTTCCCATCTCTGTTACCACATACCTATTCTGAGCAACTCCTGCTTACTAGCCTCTGAAACCTGTCCCCTTTTCTGCTATGCCCCAAGGTGGTCTTTTCTCAGTACAGCTCCTACAGTGATCCCTTTTCTTGGCCAGTGCTCATTCAGAAGACAGAAATCACACCTTTATGTGGAATGAAAAGGTTCATATAAATAACTGATAGGTCTAATTAAATTGTTGGCTAAGTAGCTGAATAAACAAAAAAGGCAGAAAGGGTAGAGACATAGGAAGACATGGCTGTTATGAAGGCAGACTAGAGCAAAGAGGCTGGCATGGTGAAGCATGGTAGCTCAGGCTCGGAAGGGAGGCACTGACTGGCAGGTGCTGGCATGAAGAATCTGGGCCTGGAGGGCTAGAAACTCTGCCAAGTGCCACTATGAAAAGGATGCAGCTGAGGAAGCACCACTGGGAACAGGAGTCGGAAAAAATCTGAGGAGAAAACAGTAGGGAGCACGTCCTCTTTCCCACCTTTGTTCTTGCAGGGCCTTACTACTGCCCCCAGTCAGCAGAACTTAACTCCAAAGGAGAAGCTTGTCAAAAAATGTAGTGGAATTCACAGTCCCATCCTTGGGATCATGAAGTCAAAGGTGAGAAGGATGAGTCTGGAGTTGAGAGCAAGTAGTTCGAAAACTGCGACATCCATTTTTGAAGTTAATCATAGCCTGCTTGCCTTGGTCTAAACCTTGGAATGGTCCACATTTACTGTGGTTAAAGCTGAAGCCTTTGCAGTCTTCCCAGGTCTTCTGTGGTCTGGTCCGTCAGAAGCTAGAGTTGCCTAGGATCAACTCAAGGCCAGAGTTAGAGAAGGCTTCACCTTCCCAAGCTGGTCTCATCCACACTTTCTGCTCTGACCTCTGCTTCTCCTCAGACACCTCCGCACGTTATTATTTTGAGGGCTTTGCCCACTTGCTTTCTTCTGCCACCCCTGGAATGTTCCTTTCCCAGTTATCTATATGGCAAATTCCCCCACCCTTCTTTGATCCTTTGATCACTTCTCATCTTTTCAAGAGACGCATCCTGACAGCCCTGTGTAATACAACAATCTGCCTGCCACTCCCACCCCACACTTTCAATTCTGTGGCCCATCTGTGTGGTTTTCTTTTCAATAGCACTCATCACCTCCTATCATACTGCATAATTTAATGACATTATATTGATTAATATGTCCTCTTTCTTTATTGCTGTAATGTAAGCTCTGTAAGAGCAAAGAACTTTGTTTTTATACTCATATGGCTCAAGCACTTGGAACGATACCTAGCACAGAGTGGGCACACATTAAATATTTATAGAGGTAGAAAGATTTTACCTTAGTCATTTCTACAGAGTTATTTATGAGAACTGAGAGTGGGATCATAAACTGGAAACGCTCAAAAAGTAATTCTTGTGGGATGTATATAGATTCATTTGGACATTTTACAGTTGTTTGACTTTATATAAAGAATTGTGCTTTCCTTCTCCAATATTCACATTAATTTGCTTTTCATGGGTGAAGTCTTGCAGAAGCAGAAGATAGTTAATATAGAAGTTTCATGAGGGGAAGTGACTATAATAAAAATTTTATCTCAAGAAAGCATGAACTGGTTGGTTTCCACACATACGAAGAGTCAAGTGCTTCACAGACCAGAGAAACATAAAGCAGTTGCACCATTAAGATATCAAAAACAAAATCAATACTTTCACTTATATATTCTTATTTATTTTCCTTAAGTCAAAAGGGACCAAGCTTTAAAGATCTTTTTTTATTCTGCCTCAGAAAAGGGTGGCATTTTTTTTTGCATTATCATATCTCATTAACCTGAATCTATGTTTTATGTACTTTTTCTAAATGCACATTATATTCATAATAGATGAGTGGGAAAAAAGTCCTAAAATTATATACACTCAGAATTTCATGAACATAATAGAAAAAAAGTTGAGGTAAACCCATAATAATAATATTGTATTTTGAGACAAGCTGATGGATTTCCTTCAAAATTGCAAATCCCCTGCCGTGTCCACCTTTGTGAGCTCCTAGTGTGAATGTTTTGCTCTGCCCCAGAGGTGGCTGGGAATGCTGGGAAGCTCTAGGCAGGAGGAGCCTGCTGTGCTGGTAGCAGGCGGCCTGGAGACAAAGACTCCGCAGTGCTGGCTCTCAGGCAGGACAGGCTCAGACGCCCTCTGAGTGATTAGCCTCTAGGGTACCCAACAATAACAGACTCATGCAGGTTCTCAAAACAAAGTAACAGCTTTCCCCAGCCAATAACTCTGGCCCATGTGAGCCTGGGGGTGGACTCTCCTCTCTCAGGGAGGCACTGGAAAACCTGGCTCTGCACAGCTAAAAGAAGGTTAAAAAATAGCAAAACAAACAAGCAAATGCTGCTGTAAGCTTACAGAATAAAAGAATAGATAATTCCAGAAAACACCTTCCGGACATCCTTGGAATGGTTCTTGAAAGCAGAGAGGGCAGAGGGGAAAGGAGCTAAAGGAGAGTTGATAACTTGTTCACTGAGCAGCAACAAAGCAGTAACAGGAAGGGAGAGGCCCTGTTGAGCCTCAAGGCAAAATAAATTGACAACTGTAGGGAAGACAGGACAGAGAGAAGTCAAAATAGGCATACCAGGAGCTGCCTCAGCAGGCCTAGGCTGAGAAAAACCCAGGCTAGTCTTAAATCCACGTGACATAAAGACAGTACAATGTAACAGGAGAAATGAATGGGAATCATAAAATACTGCACATAACCCTATCTAGGTCACCTATTATGGCCTATCATGTACATACTGCAGGAGGAAGTCAGGCTTATGAAGAAGAACATCATACAGAGTTTATTCTCTCCCAGTAGGGATGGTTTTCTGAAGCAATCAGCTTCATTGCAATTGATCATTTCTTCTCTAGTTTTATTTATTTTTTATTAATTTTATTGAGAAACAAATAGCAATGAGACAGTTTCAAGACAGGTCAGTAGGACCGTTACAATAATTAATACATTGCATATTGTTGTCTTCATAGTAGTTATTCATAGTACAAGATGCAGACATGATATCCTGTCCAAACACTATTAGTACAAATCTTTCTTCTCATTGAATTAAGAGAAAACAGCTGTATATCTATCCTATTTTGTATATACAGATACAAAATGGTCCTTCATTTGTATCCCCTTTTTTGTTTAGTTTTGTCAGAGATGGGTATTCCATTGTCATTTAAATATAGTAGGCCCATGAAATCAGCAAAATAATCCAATATAGTCCAGGAGTCCATAATAGTAGTGGATTTTCCCTAGGACTGGCAATGTCAAAAGCTGTTGACTTGAGCCTTTTACAGCTCAACATATTAATATGGATTTACTTTTTATACTTCGTTTTTAACTTTTCTACTGGATGGTTAAGATCAAGATAGAGCAAGACAGATATAACAAGAAATGGAACTTCTGTATCTGCCAAGGTCAGTCAAATCCCCTCAGGATTTACCCTGAAACCCTGTATCACAGTTTGTAGATTCTTTGTCATTGTCAGCCATGTGGATGAGTCATGGCCATTGCTTGACCAATTTGCTTTCTGTGAAAGCCAGAGAGAATGTTTTCTCTTTAGAACTTAGTGGAACTAACTTAAATACAAATTCCCAATTCAATCTTCTCTAGTTTTAGTAAATTCTGAAGTTCCCTTCCCATCTTTCCTCTCCATGTGTCTAAGATATTCAGAGGAGGTCATTTAGAATGGTGCCAGAAACAAACATACAAACAAAAGGCAGCTATCACTGTATTCCACAATCTGCTTCCATATTCCACACCCTGCCCTCCAAAAACAAAACAAGAAAATATGCACCTCCCTTTTGTGCTCTTTTACTGGACTCCAGGAAAAGTTATTTCCTTGAAGGCAAGCAAGTTAGGAATGACCTTTTAAAACACTTTTTTTTTCTTGATTTTTTTAAAAAAGAAAATACAAATTAGAATTAAAACAGAAAAATTTACAAGTGATATAGAATTTCACTTAACAAAGTAATATGAATTTCACAATATTTGGTGTATTACATAGTGTTATCTTCCAACCAGTTACTCATATTACCAGATACATGCAGGTAAAATTGGAAGAAAAAAAAAACAATTAAGAATTAAGAAAAGTACAAACAATTGACAAAAGGAGACAAAACAAATTAAAGTATTAACTGCTTCTTTCCATAGACCAGCAGACATGCACAGTACAGTTGTCCAAACCATCCTGCTTACCTACACTGATAAATTGCTTCTCCCGCTCCATCTTTGGTCCTTCTCCTCAACTCAGTAACTCTTTCATTTTGAATAAGTTCATTCCCTTTTCCCAGTGTCTATTTTATCCTTCAGATTCCACTTTTCTCTTTCAGGTTCCCACACTAAGGAGGCAATGCAATGTTTGCACATGTGGGTCTGATTTATTTCACTTGAGTCTGTCCTCTAGTTACATCCATTTACTAACAAGACTCAAATTTATCCTGTTTTATAGCTGAATAATACTCCAGTGAGTATACATGCATCACGTGGTATGATGTTTTCAGTCTTTCTGGAAAATTCAAAACACTTTTTTGAACCTGTTGTGGTAGGTGCAAATCTACTGTACATGTCAAGTTGGAAAGCCATGTCTTAGAGAAAATCTGCAGAGATCATGGATAATTCAATGTAGTACTTTATTTCTTTCTAAGAGGTACTAACCACTCTTTCCCAATGATAGATAAATTCTGAAAATTTGTCAAGTTCCAGCCCTATTTTTTCCTGAAAGAAATATTTAGCACCTGTAATTTTGGTTGAAAAAACTGTAACCTAATAATATATCCTGACATAAGCCCATTGGTGTATCGATTATCCACAAAATATCCACACAAAAATCCAGTTTCCACAACTTTGCCTTTGAAATAACTCATCTCTAAAATGCTCTTTTGTCAATTCTTCACATTTAAATTACACTGCCTTTTAAAATTTGAGCCCAAGAGTGCAGGAAACTTGATCACTTCAGCTGTATAATTAGTGACTGGGGGAAACGCAAAACTTAATCGCTTACAATGTTCTTCCCTGGAAACTACATCACCCATATTCCCTGTTGAAAGACGAGGTTAAGTCTGGGCCTTAGGATCTTTCTCTGCACTACAATAAACTAGCCCGGAGGTAGCAAACCTGAGTCTAATCAATTCATTGGCTGTCTATGATTAGGCCAAGTCTCACTCTCTCTTCAATTTAACTGAAAAACACACAGGCAAAGAATGATTCAAATGTGTTTCTAAATTTTAACAACCCCCCCCCATTCCCCAACAAGATTTTGTAGAGCTTTCCTTTCCAGAATTTGCATAATGAAATAATGGTTATATTTAACTTTTCCAAATATAAAGTTATAGTAAAATATGAAAGATGGCTATTCAAACTACTCATGCTCCTCTCCTCCATAGTTAAAGATTGGGATACTGGTACTCCATCTGGAGGAGATGCGTTAGCTCTGCTGAGTATCAGAGCTGCAGTTGGCAAATGGGAATATTGAACCTATATGAAGAAATTAACTTGGGGTTACCATGTGGGACTATGTGAAAGCAATGGAAGGCAGTGCAGTGAGAAACAAAAATGTCACCAGGTAACTAGAGCTGAAGTAAAACATGAGGACTTGAGAAAAGGAGTAGACATTCTGTGAGCCTTGGGGGACCCAGGACAAATGCGGATT
>NW_004524620.1:7513440-7514764 GCF_000260255.1 Octodon degus | reverse complement strand
ATGTTTATCACTATGCACTAATGTCTAAATGGATCAAAGATCTAAATGTTAAAACAGAAAAACTAAATACGCTGGAAAATAAAATAGGTAGAAATCTTGATGACATAGGTATAGGCAGAGGCTTCATGAACAAAACCCAAGATGCAAGGGAAATATTACAAAGAATCAACAAATGACATATTCACCCTCCTAAAAAGATTTTGTACAACAAACAAAATCAGCAACAGAAGCGTCAGCCAGATAGCTCAGCAGACTAAAGCGCCTGCTTAGGCAGAGTGCAGAGGCCGGGTTCGATCCCTGGCATGCTGTGCCAGCCCTGCCCCGGGGCACACTGAGACATACATTGAGACTGGGCATGGTGGTGTGCGCTTGTAATCCCAGCACTTGGGAAGCTGAAAACAGGAGAATCACTACAAGTCCAATCTGTGTAGTGAGGCCCTATAGACCCTGTATTAAATATTTTTTCTGAAAAAAAATCACCAACAGAATGAAAAGACAACTCACAGAATGGGAAAAAAAATTATAGCCAGTTGTCCCACAGATAAAGGACTTATATATAGAATATATAAAAAATTGAAAAAAGTCATACCTCCTGAATTCAAACTCCCACTGTGGGGGTCAGTGGTAAGATTCATTTTAAAAAGTAGGATTAGGGGCCAGGTAGGTATCTCAGTACAATAAGTGCTTCCTTGTCAAGCACAGGGTCCTGAGTTCAACCCCTGGTACCGAAAATAAAGAAAGTACGATTAGAGGTGCCACTCTGACCTGTTATTTCCTTCCTGGGCATCTTCCCAGAAGAATTAAAAATATCATACCACAGGTACATATTTGCATCCATGTTTATAGCAGTATAATTTTAAGAGCTGAATCTTGGAAACAACCCAAATGTTCATCAACTGAAAAATAAATAAAAAGATCTTTTTTAATGTATAATGGAGTACTATTCAGCCATAAAGAAGGACAAACTAGAGACTTTTATAGATAAATGAATACAACTCAAGACCATACTCATAAATGAAGTAAATCAGACCCATTTGTGTAAATATCACTTTGTCTCACTAATGTGAGAAAAATAAACAAGTAAATAAGATCCAAAATGTACAATAGATATTATACACTAGGAAAAAATATGTTCAAAAGAAGATAAAGTGATGATACTAAGAGACACTAGTTAGTGTCTGTTAGGATCTTTTTTCTCTTTAAAATAAAAACTTTTAATAAACCATAATTTTGTTTTTAGTGGGTTGTGCACACATTTCATATAGGTTAGGAAATAGTGTGGTAGTGGATGCTTAATAATTTGAAAGGTGAGTTAGTATATAAA
>NW_004524620.1:7511855-7513300 GCF_000260255.1 Octodon degus | reverse complement strand
CTTGGAACAAGCTTAGCAAAGCACAGGGACCGCGGTTCAATCCCCCAGCACCACGTGCCAGCCAGCCCCGCTCCCTGGTGGGCTGAGCTGGCCACACACATACACATACACACACACACATGCAATAAATAAATAAATAAATAAATATTTTTTTAAAAAAAGAAAAGCACTCTTAAAAAGATAATAAAATTATAACCTACCTTTGCAAAAAGAAATAAATGAAGGTAAATGATTTTCCTGAAATTCTACTTTCACACTAAAACTGTGCAACAATAAAGAAAATAAGTTGTTGCAATTTTGGTAATAAAAACCCCAGAGCAAAAGCTGGAAAAGTATTTAGAGATTTTTCAGAAATTCAAATACATATTCAGTGAAAAGGGTAAATTTTAAAGGTGGTTGTCCTTATGGTAAATCTAATAATGTCTCCAATAATTTTTGAAATAGTTTTCATTTTGGACAAGGAAAAACTTCAGTGAAAGATGTCTACTTCACAATGTGTATCTATAATAGCCTCTCACAAACTATTTTCCTAGCAGACAGGTATCCAATAAAAATTACCAAGAGGCCAAGGAAAGATCCATGGATAATGAAAGCAGTGTCACCGCAGATGTTTCACCAAGCTCCTAACCAGGAGAGAAAAGGCATCCTTCTGGCCATCGAGACAGAAAAACACAACATCATTCACTGTGACTCTTAGCTTGTGTCTTTTCCCCTTTCCTTTGGTTTGGTTTCTAAGGATGGCATGTGCTGCATAATCCAGACCATAAGGAGACAATCTTTTTCATTATATTTCTCTGTGCCTTTTTTTCTTTTTTTTTATTTTATTTTGGCGGAACCGGGGATTGAACTCAGGCCCTTGTGCTTGCCAGGGAAGCACTTATTCTACTGAGCCATCTCCCCAGCCCCATCTCTCTGCCTTTCTAACCACTCTTTGACTCAAGCTCTTTGTGTTCAGCATAGATAGATAGATAGACAGATAGATAGACAGACAGACAGACAGACAGACAGACAGACAGATCTTTCATTCTCTTCTTAATGCATCACTTACTATATCATGGTTGTAATTACTTCATTTTAAAATTTTACCAAAATATCAGAATTTATCAGCACTTCCTGAATAAGGGTTTAGTTTTGTAAACAAAGTACACTTTTCTTTTGGGCTATCTAAAGTCTACTTCAAAAAAGAACTTGGGATAAACCAAGTCTTGTTATCACATGCATGCATTGTGGTCTCAATTTATTTGACATATAATCTTAGGCAAGTTAGACTTCATTTAAATCTCAGTTTCCAATTCTGTAAAAAGGTATTTCACCAGTATCTGTCTCCTAGGATTATTGAGAAGATGAAGTAAATAAAGGTAGTAGAGAGCAATGTTTAGCGAATAATAAACATTCTTAAAATGTTTAGCTAGTGAGCCTGGGGAGAGTCACATGGAGAGAAAAAA
>NW_004524620.1:7502897-7511380 GCF_000260255.1 Octodon degus | reverse complement strand
TATAGTATTTAACTTTCATTCTATTACCAGAATTTCATTGAAGGTTCTCTACAGAATAAGAAGGATAGACATTTAGTATTTTATTTGATTCCATTACCTTTAACTTTTATTCAACTGATTCTAGCTGACCTTGTAGACTACCTAGGTGAACAGCTATCCTCACTGGAGGAACAAAATTATTAGGCTTTCTCCCTATGACAATGACATAATTTTATAGCTATGTGTTAGAGGTACCATTCATAGACAAAATAAGATCTGTCATCTAATTACTAATAGAATGAATATGTTAAAGTCAAGCATCCTAAAACAACAGATATCAACTGTAAGATATTCTGGGGCTTTTATCCAAAAGTTTTATAGGGAGTCAAATCATTAAATTATCCAGAGTCATGGTTTCTAATTAGCTGTTCATGGAGGTCTCACAATTATGAAAATTGATTAAAATTTGACATGGATGCATGTAGCACTGATGTTTTTCACTTTGTTAGTAGCAGATAATTATGCTCATCTTGAATGCTATGGAGTCAAAATATATCATGATAACTTGTTTCGTATGGCACACAACTACTGTTTTAGTTGCTTTCTCTTCATGAAAACGCCAGCCTTGCCCCCCCAAATGCCTCTGACATGAACAAATCTCCGCACACTCTGGCTGCTTTGGGTTTAGGCTTGTTGTTTCCCTTATCTACTCTTCTCCCCAGCTGACTATAAAAATCAGGTGGGATTGCCTCTCAGTTGTCAGTGTAGGGTATTCCTGTTGAAGATTACAACCATGAACTTTGTTTTTTGATGATCCATGAGAAAGACATGATCTTACTCTCAAGACACCAAATGTTATTCTTAGATCCAGTGAGATTATCAGAGCTGCACACCTGACTTTTCAGTGCAAGGCCAGCAGACTGACTGCACTGAGGAAAAGAGGTTTTGAATTACAGTCTTTGGAAACAATAACACTCTGTGTTGTTGAGGATCTTGTCTATTACATCCATTATAACACAAAAGCCAAGAAAAGCCTGTTATTATGTGATTATGTCCTCTGTGCCCCCTATGAGGTCACCAAATTATTGCGGGCAATTTTATCATTTAAGGTCAGTCAAAACTCATGATTTTTGGCTCCAGGTAAGGACTCTAAATAAAACTACTTCTCTATAAATGCTATTTTTTGGTCCATCACAACCTAATTTATCTAAAACATTTCTTGAAGCCCAACTGTTGGCTGAGTGTCATCTAATGGGCTTTGTGTTTGGTTTCTTTGACTTATGACAAGTGCTGATAACTTCTTGTATACATTAACTAATAGCCCTCCTTCAAAGTATGCTGACATCCAGCTAAGTGTTAAATGGCTTTTAATGAGCTCTAAGCTACCCCCCTCCATCCTGAGTTTTTGCAGATGAAGTTGGTTTTCTCTATAGTCTGGAGAGCTAATGGCCCTGTGCATTGCAGTGAATGCGAATCAAATCTGAACCCGAACTAGATAACTGCAAGCCACATCACTATCGCGAAGACAAAACATTCTCTTGGTTGACTTTGTATTTCTTTTACTTCTTATTCAGATATTTGGCAAATTGCTCTCATATCAGCCTTTATGTCAAATGATCTGCAAAATATAACAGCTATTAAAGAAATTTGGTCTTTGGGACACTCCAATTAGAAACACTATTGACTTGGAGTTACATATTTTGTCAAGTATTTGCAGAATCGAGCAGTATTTATCAGCTCCGATTTTCCTGATAAATACCTCCAGTGCCTTCATTCACATTTTTTTTAATGCATTTGGTACAGTGTCGACAGGGTGTCACTACGTAGATCAGACTTGTAGTGATCCTCCTGTTTTCAGCCTCCCAAGCGCTGTGATTACAGGCACGCGACACCATACCCAGCCTCAATCTCCATCTCAGCACACCCGAGGGATGGAACCGTCACAGCACACGGGTGATGGAACCTCAGCCGCTGCGCTCTGCCTAAGCAAGCGCTGTAGTCCACTGAGCTATCTGGCTGGCCCTTTCATTCACATTTTAGCTGCGACTCAGGAAAATGTGACTAAATCTAAATCAAGTGAGGGGAGGAATAGCAGTTACGTGGTTGAGACGGAGACTGAAGTGTGGGCTACCACCGAGGCAAGGCGGCTACGGGAGTGATCCATCTGTTCATGTCGTAGACCCATGTGTCCACGTGTGTGTACATACATGCATGCTTTCCTTTCCTTTGACTCCGGATGTTGTGTTAGCAGCTTTCGGTCACTATAACAAATGCCTGACAGGGTCAATTTATTTTTAAAAAATTATTTATTTATTTATTTATTTGGCAGAACCGGGGATTGAACTTAGACCCTTGCGCTTGCCAGGGAAGCACTTATTCTACTGAGCCATCTCCCTGGTCCCCCAAAAGAAAATTTTATTTCGACTCACACGTTTAGGCATTTCCGTCCATCTGCAGTCAGCCTCGTTGCTTTCGGGCCTGCAGCAATTCACGACGGCAGGTAATCCCGCAGCGCTGCAGGCAGCCACGCAAAGCCGCCCACTCACACATTTCCAAGTCCCGGATGAAGGCATTCTGCGTAACAGGTCGTACACACGGATGTTGGAGAAGCACGTAAGACTCACAATAGGGCCGCCATCTGCGTAGACATTAAGTTTTTCTTTCAGCTCCCTACAGTTAACTCAGAACACCTGACATTTCCCCCCAGCCAGCACAGGTCCATAGCACGCGGGCAGGCAGGAAGAAAGCTATCAAGCATGGAGGAATCGCCTCTTAGCTCCGGGGAGTTTCCCTCCTTAGGACTTCTTTTTCTTGATTCCAAAACAATTCCCAGTTCACGGCATGCCTGCCTTTAGGAGAGAAAAAGAGTGGACATAAAGAATAATTTACCATACACAGTATCTTTAGAAAAATCATATAAATATTTTATAGACGGTACAGTAAATATTGTACATGTTTAGAAAGGCAATGTAAATATTTTATAGATTGCAGAATAACTGTTAAGGTCGAAGTGAAATTACTGTGTTTGGAGAAATATAGTATGCCCTAAATTGTACTGCGTAATTTTCCTGTGGCTCGCTGCAGCGCCGTTCATAAATCACTGCAGCTTTGCACTGCGTGGAGTTCCAGAGCGCCAGCCACCGCGGGGCTCCTCCCACGTTCCCTGCGGCTTGCAGGGATCTCCCCTCCCACGTCACCACTCAGAGCCCTGCCTGGGCCTGTGGCGGTGAGCAGTCCTTGGTCCTCGGCGAGCTGAGCCCTGCCCGGGCCTGTGGCGGTGAGCAGTCCTTGGTCCTCGGCGAGCTGAGCCCTGCCCGGGCCTGTGGCGGTGAGCAGTCCTTGGTCCTCGGCGAGCTGAGCCCTGCCCGGGCCTGTGGCGGTGAGCAGTCCTTGGTCCTCGGCGGCGAGCTGAAGCAGGGCGCGGGAGTGAGCTCACTCACGTCTCCGGCTGCTCCTGGGCGCGGGGTGAGCGGACTGATGCGGAAGGCACAGAGGGCGCCGCGTGCAGCGTGGACTCTGCAGACTTTCTCGGGTGGCCAACGACACATCCTCGTGGCCTTCTGAAGCCCACAGCTCCTGCGTCCTGATTGGACCATCCAGGGTTCAGTTACGCGTTACTGTCATTGCTGTGCATACCTATTACAATATTTACCAGCTTGTGTGAGAAAGATACGGGTGTGTTCTGATGAATGGAAAAGACAAATAGCAAACTATTTAGAGGGAAGGAAAAACAGTGTCCAACAGCAGTTTTTCTAGGCAATTGAAACAACTAAAATAAGAAATAATGTGGTAATCTATGTGTGATAAAAACATTGCTATAGTTACCTGGAAGTCAGGAGGCGCATCATTCTTTGTAGTTATTTAAATGGATGCAGTGGTAACAGCTTAGAGAAAAACTCTGAACATCTAACAGAAGCCAAAACACAATTAAAGAAAAGAAACCTACAGTTTTCAATATTATATGCAGAACCTTTTGATCCGCGTTTCAATAATAAAAGCAATGGAAACCTGCAATGACAAAACAAAGAGGGCAGGAAATTAGAGGAAGGAGATGTAATTTAGAAGACCACGGCAGGCTAAAGGTGTTACCCGAGGTTAAAAGAATCACACCGAAACACTTACACTACTAATGGGAGTCCCAGACAGGGCTCTCCTAAAAGCAGACAACAAGACATGCCTACATGGTGAGTATCAAGCGTAAGATCACCGGAAAGCCTTCTGGAGTTGGGGATTCCTGAGCCTCACTTCCTGGGATCCTCATTCACGAGGTTTACTGGGCCAGGAATGTGCATCTGTTCACAGATAAGTCTGATGCAAGTAGAACGAAAGCAACACTTTAGAGGTGTGTGATTATTACAGCAAGAGGGGAAGGCGGCGAGGGATGGATGGAGGAGGAATTTCCAGGAAGATAGACAGGCGCCAGCTCTGCTGTCTATCAGCTCTCATAAATATGTCACTGAAAATTGCCATCCTTGTATGTAATGAACATCCTGCTTTTAAATGAAAAGGTTAAATTTAATGAATATTACCAAGAAAAAATGATCAAGGTTGGAGGTATTTCACTCAAATGCTCCTCCCAGATGTGTTATTTCTTGTGCTAAATTCCACCTTTCTTAAGAAACGGATTTTTTAAGATACCTTTCCAACAACTGGAAAATGGCAATTAAACCTCTGTTTTCCATTCTTTGAATATAAGAGGACTTTGGCAACAGTGAGACAACATTTGTTTTCTTTAGTGGTGTGAGTATATTTCAACAAGATATATTGACAAAGTGAAGGAAATGAAGGAAGCAAAACCACAGAAAAATATACCACTGAGACTGTGGGGTTATCATTTTCTTTATAACAAGCTACCCTAACTTAGTGACGTGTCTTACAATATGTGGTCCAGAAATTTAGGTTGGACACATCTGGATGGTTCTTGTTTCATCCAGAGTCAGTGGAAGTCCTTGGTGGCATTTGTCAAGTGGATGGGCTGGCCTAAGGATCTGAGGATGGCCTCACTCTCACATGGGGCTCAGGAGGAGGGTCACCTACAGCTTCTAAACACAGCTGTCCTAGTAAGAAAGTCTGGGGACCACAACTCAGCAGGAGCTGCTTGTGTCTTCTATCCTGAGCTAGAAAGTGATGCTGCGTCACTTCTATTCTGCTGGTCAATGCAGTTACAAAGCCTGCCCCGGTTTAAGTTCAAACATAGACCCCACCTCTTATAGAGAAGGGAATCAATGACTGAGGCCTTAAATCTACCACAGAAAGGGTTGCAGAAAAACATGTAAATATTCTATTTGATAGCACCCTAAAGGTAGCTAAGCATGCAATCATTTCAAAGTTAAACACAAAATCAGAATGCCTGTGATTTGCACTTTTTCTAATACTGTATAGAGTACTAAAAAGTAAGATTCCAACTTTCATTTGATGTGATGACCAACTGCTGTGTTTTGGTGCACTTGAAATGTATTCTTAGTATTCTGCCAATAGTAACTGAAGAGAATTTTCCAAACAATTTCCTACCTTTTTAAACTGGAGTTTGGTTCAAACTCACTGTCACATGTACAGTGATGTGTAGATCCTAGAAATCTCCCCCTGCTTGGGATAAGCTGATCTGAGTGTCCCATATGGGTAAAACTCACAAGGCATGATGGATAGGAAAAAATCTTGAAGATACAACTTTTCAGCTGAGATTCAAAAGCCTAATAGAGGTTAACAGTGCTAAAAGTTAAGGGGACACGAGGCAGAGGAAACGCGTGCACAATTCTGGAAGCAGAACCAAGTGCATCCTCAGCAAATAGGAGGGGAGAAGTTTAGACCCAGGAGAGCTAAGTGGAGGCAAGCAGGGCCTTGGGGCCACTTAGAATCATCTGGGTAGGGACTGATTACCCAAGAAAAGAATCCAGGCAATTTAGATCAGCAATTGCTTGTGCCAGTCTTCTCTAGCCAAGCCTTATGTGGGCAGTGCGTGCAAGGGGCTAGGTGTAGTCTAACCTTTCTCCTGTGCCTTTTAGAGAGGTGCACATGAGCACTGAGAAACAGCTGCCAACCTGAAGGCAGATTAAAGGGAAACAAGATCTGGAATCCTATCAGCAAAACACTAAGATGACTTGAAACTTTGAAATATTTCTAATGAATTTTATCATTGAGTTATAACAAAACTTGTCTCTTCTGAAAGATGTCAGTGAATTAAATTTCTCCTTATTGTACAGAAGATGGGACTTAAGACCAGAGAATTGAGGCAACTGCCCATGTTGCCTGGTGACTTCAGGGCTCAGATGGAAGCGACCACTGTCTGGTGACTGGACTATCACAGCCACCCACACTGAGAGATGCAAGGATGACACTGCTGAAATACATCTGTGAATTATTGGCAGATAAGAAAATCAGCTTCTCTTGGAAGTTATTGTAGATTGGGTCCTCCAGGAAGCAGATTATGAGAGATTAGAACATATTATGGAAAGCTTTTGGGATTAACAACTGCAGAGGGAGAGGTACAGAAACAGGACTGTCAGGGACTGAAGTGCCATCGCGAGGCCCGCATTAACCTCGTGGGAGCTTTGGGGCTTGGCTGGCCCCTCAGCGTCTCTGGAGAGCTAAGTCCATCCCTCTTTGCATCAGCCTGCTGCTGTCCCAGGCTGTCAAAGCAGCAAGTGACTGTATTTGGAAGAGACAGTTCTGTGCACGGGCAGCCTAACCTTCCTATCAGCCTGGGTTTGAAGCCTTCTTGCTTGTGTGGGGGAATCTGCTCAGCACAGCACACAGCCCATGCAGAAACACGCTACTCCACGCCACTCACACTGCAGCCCAGCCTAGGCCAGCATCAGTTACTACTCTGCGGTGGCCCCATGATATCCCTCCCTCCGCCTCACCCCGCAGCAGTGCAGCAGCCATATAACAGTTCTCCTCGGCACATGAAGGAGATCACGTCACCCTTTCCCTGGAAAACCTCTGTGTTTCTGTGTCTCGTGCACACCTTACAATAGCCTCTAAATGCCCTATTTGGTTCCACCTTCATTCCTGCTTCTTTCTCCTTGTAAATCACGATGTATTGCCTAACGGGGTGGCTGCCTGCTGCCTGAAAAGTGCGTACACATCCAGTGCAGATCTGGCTCCTAGGAACCAGGAACGACTCCTAGGAACGCTCCTGTGTGCCTTTGCAGTCAGGTCTCCTTCCCTCCAGCCCCGCTTCAGCAGTGGTAACCGCTGCGTTCTTCTGCCAAAGGTCTTATGGCAGTGGAAAACAGCAGCAAGGCGAGGTGAGTGAGCAGGAAGGATTTTTCTAGTAAGAAACACAGTGATGTGTCTCTCATGAATTACTAAGAAGGAGGCAGGGAGGAGAAGTCACTCATATTCAGAACCACTTCCTTCCGAAAGGAGCACATGTGCAACTTCTACCACCTTTAATGACAGTGACTCATGGAGAATAGTATGTAGTCACAATGAGCAATTCACAGTTCTTGGCAAAAATTCTTATTTCATTGCTCTGTGTAAAAATATGTGCTTATGCTTGTGCATGCATGTATCTTCTGGTTTCCATTTGGTTTGCTCCTATGAATATCAACAGAAAAATACTGAATATATTCCTTAATGAAAATGACACTGCTAAAAATTAAAAAAGAAAGAAATTGAATGACACTGCCCTTTCTTTTAGGACATGAGGATAACTTCAGAATGAAATATATCTGCACTGGTTTAAATAGGTGCAGACACTTGAAGAGTATGTTGCAGTTCTTCTTGCTGAATTCCCCAACCTGTACCGAAATGTAGTATTTCATTGGCTGGTGTTGGCAAAGCAATTTCCTTTAATGAGATTGTTTGCAACTTAAAACTACGTGAGAGATCTCAAATGCTTTCAGCTTATCCTCTGGATTGCTTTCCCACACAGGAGATCTTAAGTTTGATTGCAGTCAAGGAAGTGCGTCAGCCAAGTTTTCTGGCGTCCATCCAAAGATTTCCCAAGAGGCTTGGATTGGCTAAGAAGAAGAACCAAAGGAAGCGGATGGCATAATTGTTAGCGGTGTTGAACTCTGGTGCCTCTGCATCCTTGCGTAAGTCCCCTACCAAGCCGGTGACCAAGCTGGGATGAAGACAGGCTAGGACAAGGGCAGGGCCTCCTGCTGTCAGTGAGTTAGACAACAGGTCATCCCACCTGGTCAAGAATGTATGAATATAATCCTTTCAACTCTGTTGGAAAGTATCACTCTATTTTTATGACCTCTGTCATGGAGAATTCTGAGATGTTAAACAACATTCTATTATTTGTAGGCAAAGTTGAACCAAATCTATGGGAGAAACAGTGTTTATAGGTTTTTAATGCAAATACACGTAAACAATTAAGTTTGTTTTGTCTGACTCTTCAAACACTTCCCACAAAGGCATAGTTCATGCTGTTCCTTGATAAAAATATGATTAGAGACAACAAATGTTGGAGAGGTTGTGGGGAAAAAGGAACCCTTCTCCACTATTGGTAGGAATGTAAACTGGTGCAACCATTATGGAAATCAGTGTGGAGA
>NW_004524620.1:7499010-7501832 GCF_000260255.1 Octodon degus | reverse complement strand
GGAGAACCTGTACTGTAACATTCTGTAACTCAGTTGTGTCCCAAATTTTCTGATCAAGGAGATTATGGGGCCACAGAGGAAAGTGATAGATGATACAGAGTGTGCTTAAGGAAAGTCACATGGAGAGAAAACATTCTCTCAGGCTTCCCTAGAAAGCAAATTGGTCAAGCAATGGCATGACTCCTACACATGGCTGACAAAGACAAAGGATCTACAAACTGGTACAGGGTTTCAGGATAAATCCTGAGGGAATTTGACTGAACTTATCAGATACAAAAGTTACATTTCTTATTATATAGGTCTTGCTTTATCTTGGTCTTAACCATCCAGCACAAAAGTATAAACACAAAGTATAAAAAGTAAAGCCATATTAATATGTTGAGCTGTAAAAGGCTCATGTCAACAACTTCTGACATTGCCAGTCTTATGGAAAACCCACTACTACTATGGACTACTGGACTGTATTGGAATATTTTGCTGAATTCATACACCTACAATATTTAAATGACAACAGAACACCCTTCCCTGACAAAACTAAACAAAAAAGAGGAATACAAATGAGTGACCATTTTGTATCTGTATATTCAAAATAGTTAGGATAGATATACAGCTGCATTCTCTTAATTCAGTGAATAGAGAGATTTATTCTAATGGTGTTTGTGGACAGGATATCATGTCTGCTTCTTGTTTAATGAATAACCACTAAGACAACAATATGCAATGTATTAATTATTGAAACTGTGCTGGTAATCTGTTTTGAAACTGTCTCACTGCTATTTGTTTCTCAATAAAATTATTTGAAAAATATGATTGGAGGAAAGAAAGCCAAACATGCTTATGACTTTTGAATCTGCTCTTGAGCTCCCTAAATCATCACTCAGTGAGGAAATATATATTCAGTTTCTTACTCTACAAGTATTCTAGAACTCAGAGTCCTTTTCAATATTACCCAAAGAAATAGTCCTTAAAATGCCAATGCCTAAACTAATCAGGATGGTAATATTTAAATATAGTCACTATTCAAGTTGACTGCATGACCTTATTCAACAGAGCTCCCATATGAATTTTTATTTAATTAGAGATTTTTCACATCCAGTTTGAGTATTGAGTATCAGAAGGTTGAATTAAAACAATGAGCTCATAAATTTAAAATGACCACATTTTAAATTTTATCTAGGTTTATCTTATAAAGAACAGAGCATGAAGCACTATTGGAATTTTCAACACTAGAAAGTTCCAAGGTTTCTACATTGTAAACCATTACAGGAAAAATGTAAGAAGTTATTTAGCTACACACCACATTCTAGATAGACTACCATTTTGCTTTTGCCATGGTGCTGTCCTAAAAGTTAGTTACTTAAACTTTATCCTGGCTGATAATAAGGTGGACGAGTCTTTTTCTAGGTTAGGTTCCTGATCTCATCTGCATTTAATATACATGTGGAGGCATGTGGCTGGTCATCTGTAGTGGGCTGGTGTGGATGATTAAACAGGCTGGTGGTTACATTGCTGCGTGCAGGCTGAGGGCGAAGGGAAAGCCCTAGCTATGTGGTTGATTGCCAAACAGCTACCACAGGTGTGCTTATGAGGCACCACTTCGGGCCCTCCAAGACCCCGAGTACAAATACATTTTAAATCCCTTTTTCAAGTTTCCTTGGCCAAACTTTGTGGTGAAGGCTAGAGCAAATGTGGTTGGCAATCACAAAAGTCTCAGAGGCCTACAGGAGTGAAAAATGGAGAGTTATTAATCTGTCAGTAATCTATTGCAAACAAAAAGTGTGAATTCTATGTTATTAAAATATGGAGAAATGTGATATTGAAAGACAAGCATCAAGAGTTGAAGTCTTCAAAACTGCCTCTTACTGCATATTGCTAGGAATTCAGTCCTCAGTTCTGAGACGTTCCATGCGGGGGACCACAGACGGTAAATGGAGTCCAGGCAATGTCTGCAACATCTCTGCGCTGCCCTCTGAGCCAGATTGGAATGAGAAGCCCCTGATCCCTTCTGGTCCCAGCTCTAGGGCTAGTGACACTGTGGTGCTCACAGGGAAGGTAAGCCCAGCTGAGGACAACTTGGCGCTCAGAACACCTACCGCTTCCTTGTTCTTTGTCCCTGTCCTTCAAGAGTACATTATTCTTCCTGCTCTCCCATGGTAGCTGCCATCACTGCTCCCAGAAACCCTCACTGCCCTTTACTCGAGGTAGCTGACGCAGTGTAATCATGAATGCCAGGTTCTGGCTTGAGCAGCTGGCCTTCGCAGACAGATCCTTTTGGCCCTGCTGTTTTGCCTCTTGCTCTCACTTCCATGTGCAGAATACCTGGCAGGAGATGGGCATCCACTGCTGTGTCCCTAACAGCTTCTTTCATTAGGATGTGTTGGTTAGTTCTTCTCTTACTCAAGGACATGAAGTCAGCTGGACACAGCTCATGTTCTGGGTCATAAATAAAATTAGAGGCCTGTACCGTCACATGTGGTTTCAAAAATCACCTGTCCACAGGCAGGGACAGCTTTCAACATCAGCTTTAGGTGTTATAAAGATGGCACTTTTATCATCTTCTGCTTCTACCTTTTATCCCTCATTTGATCATAATACTTGGGCCCGTTCAAGTCCAACATTGGCTGTGGAACATCTGCAATGAATTCTCGCCAGCTCAAAAGAAGCAAATAGGATTTGAAAAACAACTTGACAACCCCTTTGCTGTCTTCTAGTTCCTCCAACACTGCGTGATGCATGCTGTCTTGGAGTCATCCACACGGTTTGTTAATAATTCAGATTTTTACTAATTTGTTTCATTTATACTACTAGGTTTTTTTTTTTTT
>NW_004524620.1:7486195-7498910 GCF_000260255.1 Octodon degus | reverse complement strand
TTTTTTTTTTTTTAGGTTGTTGAAAAGGAAGTTTATTATCCATTTGCTTCCTTTTTTCTTTCTGTTCTTTTCTTTTTTTTTTTTTTTTTTTATGTATTTGGCACAGGGTCTACAGGGTCTCACTACACAGATTGGACTCATAGTGATCCTCTTTTTTTCAGCCTCCCAAGAGCTGGGATTATAGGAGTGTGCCACCACGCCCAGTCTCATCTGCTTCCTTTTTGTAAGAATCTTTTTGATGTACGTCTTATACTCTGAGTAACTACTTTTGAAGTCAATGGCACACTGTATGTTAACTATTTTTATGCTCTTATTATTTTGTTATGAAATTTATTTTTTCATACAATATTCAGCTTTCTGGGGCAACCTAAGATCTATTGAATTTCTGAGTATAAAGATTAAGGTTCTGACTATCTTCACTTAATAGGCAATATGGCTATTTATTTTGAATTGCTTTTGAATTACATAATAAAATATATTGTTTTCAAAGTACCAATGTTTTCTCTCCATGTATTCACATTTCATATTTTCATTACATCAGCTATCTAATGTAAACACCATTTTGATTTTAATTTTTTAAACTTCTCTCTGTCTCTTTTTCTTTCTTTTTTTGATACAGGGTCTCACTACGTAGTTCAGAATCATAGTGATCCCCCTGTCTGAGCCTCCCCAGCACTTGGATTAAAGGTGTGCCCTCAGGGTTTGGGGGCTGGTGGCACAGCATGAGGTACCCGGGATAGAGCCGAGGTCCTGCCTGGTCCTTGCCAGGCAGGCACTTAGACTGCTGAGCTATCTCCCTGGCCCCACCATTTTGATTTTAGCATAGATCTTTGTGGATCTTTCTCTTAGGGTTGCATGCCATGTGTGTACCCATGTGGTTCTTGCAGACTTTCCCAATTTTTTTGTGGATCACCTTTTTTACACTTCCATTAGTGCATATTTGCAGTAGATAATGACTACATTCACTGTAGAGATTTGGTAAACGTACATAACACATTTTGTTCTTTTTTCCTCTTCTCTAAACCCTCTTTTATTTTTCCATCATCAGATTCATTTATTCATCTTGTACAATCTTATAGTTAATTATCATATGTACAGGGAACAACTAGACCAATAGGTAAAGGAACAAGGCAACTTAGACACACAAGCCCAAACTGGCATGGTTTTTCTTATAGGAAAAGCTCAATACATGCAAAGTACAAAACAAAAGACAAAGAGATTGAAAAGAGGGAGAGAAAAAAATCATTACCTTACATATGTTTCTGTTATCTCAACAAAAATGTGACATTTCTATAAATTAAGTCCTTTCAGTCAACAACGTTCTTCATGGATCTACCCATGGGACATCATATAATGCACACCTTACGTTCTACATGATATGTATATTACACACACATATGATACAAGATATTTTCTATACATTATATTTAAATGTAAATTTCAGATTGTAAATATAACTTTTTTATAAAACCTCTACTGATTGATACAATATTCTCCCCTATTTCTTTTTTTAAATAATGTTGCAAGGACCACAGTCCACTACCACAGAGGACTCTTCATGCACAAATAAAGGATGCTTCTGGGTGACCACTGAGCAGCGGTGAAGCAGGACCATGGTGCGTTTCAAATGCTAATGCACGTGGCCATCCTGCTCCATGATGGGCACTAATTTCCAGTCTTTGGTACATTGTTAAATATTTACTTTTCCCTTCTTGACCTTACCAATCCCCTCAAAATCTCATTTTTGTTTTAATTTGCATTTCCTTGACTTCTTGTAACTTGAAGTGATTTCCATTGGCTATTTACATTTCTATTTTATGAATTTTCTATTTATATTCTTTATCTGTTTTTATTTTATGTTTTCTTTTTTCTCTTTTCTATATTTTAATAGCCTTTCAATTTTGGACTAATTATAGATTTACAAAAAATGCTGCAAAAGTAGAATGGATGAGCCTTACACCCTCCTTACCCAGTTCTTTCATTGTCACCATCTGACATCACCATAATGTATGTGTCAAAATTTAAGAACTCAACACTGACATATCACTATTTTTAAATTCTAGAAGCCACTTGAAATTTACCAATTATTCCTACTATTATGCTACTTAGGGTCCAGCCCAGGGCACTACACTACTTTGGTCGCAGTGATTTACTAGATTATTCTGGTCTATGACAGCTTCTCAGTCTTTTCCCTTTCTCATGACTTTCACAGTTTCAAATCATTGGCCAGATATTTTGCTAACAGCCCTCAACTTGAGCATCTGATGTTTTCTCTCATAACTAGATTTCTGCTCTCTGTTTACATCATATCAAGGATATATGATATCAGTGTGACGTTATAAGTGATAATATTAAATACAAGCACCGAATTATAGAGAGCCCTGCCTGGTCCTTGTCTCAGTCAGGGAAATTTATATTTCTATCCCATGGATAAGTTACTGGAATCTCTTTAAGTTAATTCCAATCTGCCACCTCCAGTACAATCCACGGCGAGAATAAAGACACTAAGGCATATTTATAGTTATGGGGAGCCAAGGGGTCCTAAATCCAGCCATGGTGATGGCTATCCAGAGCAAAGGCCTCAACCCAGGGCCAAACCCACATTTTATTCAGTCATGAAGGGGGAGTGGCTTGAGGATGAGTGACTAAGAATTGTAGGAAGTAGGTGAGTACTGTGAGCTGGGCTAGGTAGGAGACCTGCGATACACAGAGAGAAGGATATGCAGAGTTACATGGTTGAGATAGTATCAAATGTTTTGGGGTCCGGTGCTTTAGCTCTGATGTGCAATCTTGCAAGCCCCAGGAAGTCATAGCCTGTCTCTTGGCTCGATCCCAGCCAATAGTGTGGAGCGCTGACTCTTTGTCCTGTCTGGACCTGGCTCATATTACAGAGTAGCATTGTGGGTTATTTGGAGAACGTGCTTGCCATCTTTGAAGACTCCCACCAGCATCCCAGTTAGATATGCATTGCTTAAAGCCAATTGAAGGGATAAGGAAAAGTCTTAGCCAGCTCTGTACATATCAATAAATGGAAATAGGGTCAGGCACAGCCAAAATGGAGACAGTTGCAGTTCTTCAAGGAGAGATGCCCAGGTGGTTTTCCTCACCTAATCAGTGTAGGATTTAGGTTTGATCCCCAGAACCACATGCTGCACCAGCTCCACCCCCAGGTGCCTGAGCCAGCCACTGAGACCAGGTATGGTGGTGCATGCATGTAATCCCAGCACTGGAGAGGCTGAAAACAGGAGGATCACTATGAGTCCAAGCTGCATATTTGGACCCTGTGCCAAATATATTTTTTAAAAAAAGATTTGCCAGATTTTTCTACTGCAAAATTACTTTCTATTTTTTTCTTATTCTATTCTTTTGATGCAGGTCATTAAATTCTGCCCATACTCAAGGAGAGGGAAGATTGGTAGGTTTGGCCTGGGGGTCACTAAACTTCACCTCCCAGGGAGATATTATCCACTGAAATTATGTATGTGAAATCTCTCTTCAAGAAAGGTTTGTCTCCTTTCCCCTATTGACTCATTTGTTCAATCATTTATCTCTATAGTTACGGGCATATGTATATTTATTCTATACTTCAGGTTATTATGTATTTTTAGATGTTTTTATGGTTCTGGAAACTAAAATTAGACCCTTGCACATGTTAATGATGTATCAAGGAGATACATTCCTGTGCCTACAATATTTGCTTTATTGCTCAAATTGTTTGAGTGTTGGCTACTGAAAAGATTTCAGATTGAGCCCTTGTCACTTTACCAGGACATTGTCATTTTTTAAAATAGGCATTTCCTTTCTTTGAGATATTAGGAGACACCATTAGCTCATTTTGTATTCTCTCTTTTTTTATTTACACTGGATAAATTTCTTTGTATATTTTAGGAACTTTTTGAGTGTTGTATAAATATTTGAAAATATTTTTTCCATCTCTTGCTTGTCATGTAATTTTGATATTATCACAACTAAGCATGTTTTTTTCTTGAAATATTTTGTTTGTTTAATTTAGATTTCTGCTTAAGAAGATCTACTTCACTCCTTGGGTCATAAAAATGTGCTTATATTTCTTTCTAATAAATTGATGGCCTTGCTCTTTCTTCTGCATTTTTAATCCATCTGGAATTAATTTTTGCAAATGGTGTGAGGTAACGATACAGCTTTATTTTTTCCCACATGGATAAACAATTATCCTGATAGTATTTCTCATTGTTTTTGAAATGTCACTATTTCAGACTTTCTTTTCTGCTCCATTAATCTGTCTTGTGTACTCTTTCACCAATACCATCCAGTTTAAATTACTACAGATTTGGAATGCTTCTTGGCCTCTATTTATGCATGGATTTTTACACATACACTAGGTTTGAGAAAACCAATAGCTTGCTGTATGGTTCCTGTCTCAACACCACTGACATTGGTTGCGACGTTGTCCTGTGCATTATAGAATACTTAGCAGAGTCTCTACCTTCCAGCAGTTGGATGCCAATGTCACCCTGCCCCTGATCTGAGAGCCAACAGTGTCTCCAGACATTGGCAAATGTGATTTGGGAGCAAATGGTCTCCTGGTCAGAATCACTGAGGAACAGCACTCTTAAGAATCCTGCTGTGGCTTCTGATTTTAGTAAAATGTCGCAGTGTACATTGGTGGGGAGGGTTGACTTCTGTGCCCTCTTGAAATTAAATTTGGAAGTACAGCATTTTGGACCAAATAAATATATGTAAGGTGATGCATCCCTGGTAGGTGGTCACACTTAAGAGCAGCTGTTCACAGGCCCTCCTCTCCACACTTGGCAACACAGTTTGAAAGTGTCAAAGCATCCTCAAGTGACTTCACTGAGACAAATTGAATGTGTGGTGTTAATTACAGGACAGTTTCATATTTTAGCCACATGGAGCTTTGCATGTTGTTACTGCAGCATGCTGTGGTTTATCCTGACCCACACACCCAAGTTAAGCAAGAAGAGAAATTCGGCCCTTCCTCTAGACCTCAACTTCATTAGGAATTTATTTACATCCTTTCTATGTCTCTGTTCCTTGGTGCCTTGGTACACAGTGCAGAGCGCTGAGGGAGGATGTTATCCAGGCGAGTACAGTTGGTAGAGACTTTTGCTTTGTTAGTGGCTTCTGGTGCTAATGAGAAATGAGGAACTATCGGCTCTCGCAATGTCAAGAAAGAATTCTACTTCAATCTCCATTGAAAGCAAAGGCACAAGCTTCCTGCATTTATTTGATGGTTTTGCTTCTGCAAACATGTGCTTTTTAATGGGCTGTCCTTCTAAATGATTTATCCTTAAAATATCCCAAGAACAACAGAGCAGTGTCAAGCCAAAACAAACCAAGAATTTCATCATTTTAGGGAGAATAAAAGCAACAACAAAGAACTGCATTTAAACTTAAAATTTTGTCTAAACATGGGCGTGCTACTACCAGTATTATTTATTAGTGTTTCTGAGAACATTTCATGATTTAGTCCTTAGGCTTATCAAATCTCAAGTCTTGTTCAACCACCATTATTTTCAAAGTCTAGGAAATAAATCAAGTCCAGTGGCCTGTGAGCCACTTCAGCTCATTTTCTAGTAGAAGCACACAGCATTTTACCCTGTCCTTAGCAGAGCCTTTCCTCCTGTGGCAATGAAAGGAGTGGATAAAAGAATATCACTACTTCACTACTTTGTATTCCCAGCAAATCTTTCTAAACATCAGTGACACAAACTCTAAGCATTACTCTGAGGAGATGTTGGATTATTCAAAGAGCCTCCTGATCTCCACACAACTTTTGGAGACAATTCGCTGGAACAGAAACAATTGCTCTAATTTTCTAAATTGGTAGGTGTGTGCCATTACTCACCAAGGAAATCTATTACCTAGGAAAGTGGAAACAAATGCGCCTGGCCCAACCCAGGTCTGCCTCCAGCAGGTGTGTACTGCCTGCTACAGCAACCCATTTCCCTTTTGGCTTTTGCCAGTGACTCCACATTTGTGCCACAACCAGGTACAGCACAGCTCCAGGCCCTGCCAGGCAATGCCATCTACACTTGAAGCAAGTTTTCAGTAGACACATGAACTTGATCTGCAGTAGGTGGGTTCATGTCATTACAGTTCCAGGCACTTCCCACATCTGTACTTTCTTATTCCTAATACTAGATAGAACCTTCCTAGAGCAAAATATGTTAGAGACTTTGTACCCAGAAACAAGATCCTATCTTATCTGAAGCTTTTCCATGAGCACGATGGGAAACACAAATGATTTTAATACTTAGAGTCAAAAAACTGTTGTTTCAGATTCACTCAATGCAAGGGTATCTGGCACCTGGTTGGAACTCAATAACTTCGATGTGAAAAGACCCAGGGCAATACCAATACCTTTTATTGCCAAAACTTGCGTCTTGCATTGAGTTGGAAGGGCAAGTAGTCAAAGCTCTACTTTATGTTTTTCTTGAGTGTGTCATTACTGTTGTTTCAACTAACCTGCTGCTTTTCTGGATGACAGTATGGAATGTGTACAAAAGGAAGTGTAGAAATGTGATTCTGCATACTTTTATTACAGTAGTTATGATAATAATAGCCAATTTATGGTGTGTTTACTATGTGCCAAGCACTGTAAGCTAAATGCTTTCCTGGATTAAGCACTTTGGGCCCCTGAAAGCAGGACGCAGCATGGTACCAGCAGTGGCTAGAGACAAGTGTGGTGCTTGGTGTGTGCAAGTGCTGCATGAGTACTGGCTGAATGAATGAAAGACTACTAACAGCTTATTTATATCCTTGTCCTTCACCAGATGGCCAATAGAAGAAAAGCCATGTATCTTTAACAGGTGGGGAAGTAGGATTTGAACTCGGGCTATCCATCTAGAAAGCCTCGGTCTTCGATTCTATTGTGTCCATATTCTCTCTTTCCCTCTGTCTCTCTATATCTCTGAGCTGAAGTTTTGCTATGCAGTTTAGGCTGGCCTTGAACTCACTTTGTAGCCCAGGCTGACCTCGCACTTACATCGATCCTCCTGCCTCAGCCTCCCCAGTGCTGGGATTACAGGCATGGGTCACCTTGCCTGGCTCAGTCTTTCAGTTGTGGCCTACAGAAAAACAGCAAGTTTCAGTGATGGCAATTTCACAAAGATTCACTGTTCCCAGAGGGCCCACCCCCATTCCACTAATTACAAAGGGGCAAGTACAAGTCCAGTTCCCTGCCCATTAAGGAAAGAAATGTAAGTGCAGGGTAAATAAAGAGTGTCATGTCTGGGGAACTAGGATGTGGGGGATTAGAAAATTATAGACATCTTGTGCAACTCCGATGAGATTTTACTTGCACTATTGCACCAATTATACAGGTCTTTCAATTCACATAAAGAGCTCATGTAACCACTGACACTCACAGCTGACCTTTCTTGGAAGATGACAAAGAAGTCATTGTACGTGGCTTTATTAGACAATTACAACAGGTGAAAACTTCTGCATTCCTTTTTCATTATGTCTTTGGCACTTCTGGGAACAGGAAAGGCGCTGTACAGCTCACATACCTGACCGATGCCATGCAATTCTGAGCCGGCCAGGGTAGCTGGTCTTGGGGTAAGCAGCGGAGAAGAATGCCTTCATTGTCAAGTGAGAAGGAAAGCCTGCAGCTGCTCTGCTGAAAGGTAAATAGGAGGGGAGATTCTCTCCACATAAAAACCAATTCTAATGCACCCGACATTCCTTGGACCGTCACATCAAACCACACGTGGCATGAAAAAGTGCAGATTTCAATTTAGGTAATGTACACGCCGTTGAAGGCTAGCAGAAGACCATGACCAGGCCAATCCATCTTGAGTAGATTAATGTCTGGGTTAGGCAGGTATGTCATAAAACACGGTCAATGCAGGAAGACGGTCAGGGCTGTTCTTTCCTTAATGCACTGCAATGCTTGGCTCAAGAGGGATTCGGGACTTGTAGGGCTACTGCTTTTAAATGTTCTCTCTGACCCAGATAATGTCAAAATGTCTGGATGCATGTGATCCTCTTTTTCTGAAAAAGCATCTCTAATGTAATGCAAATGCACGTTGTAGGGGAAATTCCAGCTGAGAAAATGAGGCCTTATATTTCTAAAACCATATACATGTCAATAGCCCATTATTCTCCTGTTTTAAATGTAATTGCAGCCCATCTTTGAATGAATTCCTGAAATAATAAGATACACTGTGTTCCAGTCCAGACTCTTGAAGTTATTTGATGCCTTCTCTTCCTCCTTTCCTTCACTCCCCAGGCCCAGAAAGCAGAAGGGACTGTAGAAGGGAAGGAGAGATTTTTTTAAAAAGTGAAAGTCAAATCGTTTGTCCTGAATGTGTTATCAGAACACTAGGTGCAAAGAAAACATACACCGTTACCACACTGTTGCCTCTAACCCATTTGTGCGATGTATTGTGCATGGGCCAATTTGGCTTGACAAATTATTTCCAGGCAATTAAGGATACTTATAATTGTTTTCTTTGGTTGGAACTTTCTTCTATTTCCATTTTTCTCAGCTAAAGCTAATGTTTCTTGTAAAAGCTCAACAGCAGTCATTGTGAAAAGGCCCTGCAAAGCTGCTTTCTCTTAGTCATGTGAGCTCTTGTACCTTCTCGTGATAAATTTGGCATGTGTGTAGCACAACCTTTATCACCAGACTGGTAAGCTTAAAAGGGCCATTATTCCATTCATTTCCTCTTCTGACACTGGTCTCTCCACCCTTTCTTCCTGCTTGGGCAGACTTGGGCAAGCTCAGGGACTGCGGTTCAATCCCCAGCACCACACGCCATGTCAGCTCCACCCCCTGGGTGGGCTGAGCTGGCCAGAGTCCCGGCGTGGTGGTGCACACCTATAATCCCAGTGCTGGGAAGGCTGAAAGCAGGAGGACCATGAGACTGAGTTGTGTAGTGAGACCCTGCATCAACCAAGTACGTTTTTAAAATAAATCTCCAACCCAACTATTTCTTTAGCTGTGACTCAGGCTAATTTTTATACAAAGTGAAGATTATTCTGGTTGAAACTCTTCCTACCATTCCTGTAGGAAAAATATTTGGACAATCATTGTGGTTCTTTGGTATGTAGACCCCTATATTTGTTTTCTAATATTATTCGAGTCTCTGAGTTCTATGATTAAGCACCCAGGAAAAAGGAGCCCATTGAGTTTGTCTTTAAGACTTTTCACTCATGTATCAAAGTTTTTAACCAATTTGCTTAAACATAAACTTTTATTTATTCAAGAACACAAGGCTCCAGGGAAGTGATTTCTGAGTTGTGCTTGTAATTCCGTAAGAATGACAGAGACACCTCTCTTCCCAAGCTATCAAAGTGATTGCTGAGACACCCATCTGTAGTGGATTTCTAACTGGTGGTCAACTTACTACATCTAGCTGAGTTAAACTTGCATGGTGCTGGGTGCGGGAGGCCCACCGGAGAATTGTGACTAGCAGCAGAAAAGTCAACAGGAGAAACTGTAGAGATGCTGTTAGGGATACTGTTCGGAGAAGCTGTGGGAGCTGTTGGAGCTGCTGGAAGCTGGTAGTTCTCTTGGGCTATTCTGCTGGAGAATCTTGTCATATTGCCTTTCCCAATAAACTTTGGAGGAGCTCTGGTCCTCATCTTGAGCATCACTTCCTGGCTCTAGAGGGGAAGATGGCACACTGTCAGCCTCATGGAGAAGCTTGTGGCATTGGTTTTCCTGCTTAGAACTCGGTTTTCCTCACTGGAGGAGCTCTGGACCTCAGTGTTTCTGAGAATGGCTTTGATACTTTTGGGAGAGCTCTGGTGCTTACCTTGAGAATTGTTCCCTAGCTCCAGTTCAGATCCCTCAGCCTGCTAGCACAAATCCTTCATCTGGCTGGTATAGGCTTCCTGGCTTTCACTCCTGACCTTTGGGCCTTCCCAGCACAGATCCATGGAGGAGGCCTGCACAAGACTTCGTTGTGGGCTCTAGGCCTCCATTTGGGCTTGTGGGAGGCATCATTATGCGGTATAAGCCCTCAGCTGGACTCTTTAGTGTTCAGTGTGTGGATAGGTTTCCTGTACTGGTTGTAATATAATTCTTCGGGTGTTTCATTATGAAATATAAAATGTGCTCTGTATTATAGTTTTCCTTGCAAAAAACCCAAAACTATGACACCATCATGAATCGTTCCCCAGAACTGGCTTTTATGGTCCTGCTTATATCAATTATTGGCAGAGAGGGAAGGGTTAAGCCCAATTTCCTTACAGCAATCAGGAGCCACCTTCCAGCCACCCAATAGAACTGGGGTTTTCTCAAGTAATGAAGAATGGTGAGATGATGGGCGGTGGGCCTCCAAGGCTGATTTTCGCATTCTGGTACAAAAGGAGTAAGAGGGTCCCTTAATACCATCCTGTTCTTCTAGTTAGCCATTTAAATTCTTAGCATGTAACCTACTGTCCTTTCAGAAAACACAGTTTCTTCATTATATTTCTAAAAGACTGAAGTCATTGGCTTAATAGGCATTTCAACTTGAGTCAAAATCAACTTTCCACTCCAAAATAAAATAAAATATTTAAAATATTTGCATTAAGTAAGGCAGCAGTTTGCTTTCTCTGGATATATTTTGTACTGCGAAACACAAATTGCTTTGCAATGCCGGATTCACTTTTAAAATGGATGTACAAAACCTTGATTATATATCTCAATAAAAATTATCAAAAATCATGATTCACCTTTCTAGCCAGCCCCCCAAATTCTATACCTCCCAGGAGGTCCCTGGCATACGCTGCTAGCTCTACCTTCACTTACATCTTAATTGTTTCCTGAACAATATTACAAGTTAAGCAGCTGTAAGTCTTGGGTCACCTGTACAAGTACTTGGAATTTACCCCAAAACTCTGGTCTTATGCCAAACAATTTGTGTCCTAAAGCAATCAAATCAATCCCTGCTATGGTTGAAACGTACTTCTTTGATGTCCCAATGAGCTCATCCCTGAGCATTTGAGAGAGATACAGTGCCCTTCCTGCAATTGTCACTTGGCTCAGAGCCACCTGGATTTGCTGCTTCTGATCGCGTAATCCACATAATCAAAAGTTTTTCCACCTCAAGAATCAGCTCATCCCATTTCATTATTCCATGTTGATTGCATCAGCCAGGGAAAATCAATGCCACGTGGCAGCCCTCTCGGCAGTAGCCGGCTTGCGGCGGTCAAAATAGGAATTTTATTTTTCTTCAGTGTTCTCTGGTAGTTTAAATGGCTTGAAAGATAAAGAGCGAGTGATTCCTCTGGCAGTGAAGATACTAGAGCAAGCGTGGCAGAGATTAGTCTAGCCCCCAAGCAAGGATAGAGCAGAAATTGGAGTAACATTACATTTTTTTGTATATACATTTATTTCATTTCCAGTAATTGAAAAATTTAAATTAAAAAAAAATATATATATATATAACATGAGGAGACGTAGAAGGTTAGTGATATTGATGAGTTCTTTCCTACTGAGGACAAAATCTTGATCATTTTACAGCATGCTTTAAAAAATATTTGGAAACATTGGATTTTTCAGTAATAGGAGCCTAAAGCCAGTCAGTGGCTCCGGCACACACGGGCTTTCTGCTCCATCCCAGGAGCCTGAATGTAGTTTAGTGCTTGTTGTCACAGAAATTGAATGTGTGTGAATTTTTCCTTCCTTCTTCAGTATCAACAGTTGTGGACTCTGGTACCTGGCTTGAGTTGGATATGACAAGAGGGTGGGACAAAGAGGTGTCAAGAAGAACTTGGTCAAAGTACATGTAAGTCCTAAGGGAAGAAGTGGAGAGATGCCCCTAGTTGATTGAAAACACAGAAATACATTGATTTACCAAGCACTGCAGAGCACAGCTGCCTATAGTAGAAACCTTAAACATTATTTACTAAGGTGTCACCAGTAACCTGGTGCTTTCATCTTTTTTAAATTTATGACCCAGGTTGAATTCATATAAATTCCAGCTCTTATCTGCCCCTCATCAAGCTGAATTTTCTATCAGTGTTTGCAAGCCTGAGGATAGACAAAACTAAAATTAGCTCCATTTCAGCCTGAGAAGGGGAATTTTTCGCAGATAAAAATAGTTTCTTTAGGTGTTTAAGTCTATCGGACTTGATTAGTCCCTGCAGTAGAGAAAATTAAATTTTGTGGTTGAGACCCAGCATGCTTGGATGGTTTAATAATACCATGGCCATCGTCCAATTGCTGGCAACCAAGACCCGAGGTATGCTCTGTGCTCCACGCCTTCATGCAGCACCTGAAAATCCTGGGGCGAGTCGAACAGCAAATTAAAGCTCAGACAATGCTCACCTGCAAACCGTGCGTAGTGTAAGGAACTCATTTTAATCTTTTCTGACTGAAGTCATAGGAGGTTGAAATTCAAAAGAACGGCCAGGAAAAACTCCTGGGAAGTTCTTAAAGTAACTTCATTAGTGATGTATTTTCCTCCTTTCTAATTGCATGTAATTTGAACTGTGCTTAAAAGCTAGTGATTTTTTTTCCTCCTCCACATTACAGGTTGCATAAGGACAAATTTGAACCCTGAACAGCAAGGAAGTGAAGTCTTGTAATGGAGCGTAGTATGTCGGAAGGTTGGGGATGTTCTTCGAGACCCGCATTTGGAATTTAACTTTATGTCTGTGGATTTTCTCCATCCTCAGCTGAGACTGTATTGCAATGAACAAGAGAACTCTGTTGTTACAAAGTTCAGTTGATGAGACAAAAACACAGAGGAAAAAGCGTCACTTGCAAGTGGTT
>NW_004524620.1:7479181-7485812 GCF_000260255.1 Octodon degus | reverse complement strand
AAAAAAAAAAAAAAAAAAGTAGAAGTCTTGAATTTATTTATGATTCACTTGGGCTCTGTGTGGAGGATAGAGATTGAAAGTAATGAATTAAAACTAAAGAGGGTAGGAAGGTAAGAATATATATTCATTTTCAGTTGCTGATATATACTATATGTGTCTGCAAATGTAGTGGCTTCTACACCGCAAATGTTTGTTCTTACAAACAAAGTCTGCAAGCCAAAAGTCCTGAAGTGAGGGTGCCGGCAGGCATGAACGCTGTCTGCAGCCTGTCCCAAGAGTCAGACCCTTCCTCTGCCCCTTGCGCAGGCTGCCCGCGCTCGTCCATCCCTTGCCGTAGCACCACGGCTCGTTGCTCCAGCTCCTGCCTTCTCTCCGAAGTCCTCTCAAGGCTTCCCTTCCACGCACCTATAGGGTTGCGTTCAGCCCCCTTGAGAGTCCAGTGTACTGTTCCCATCCCAAGGTCCCCGATCTCACCCATGATGCCCTGCCCTTTGTTTCTTTCAGGAGGCGACATAGTCACTCATTCTGGGGACCAGGGTGTGCACCTCTTCTGAGGCCGTTACTCAGATGCCCGCAGGATGTTGGAAGCTAATCTCTCTAGTTCAGTTCTTGGTGGTAGGCTGTGTGACACACGTTCCTTCTCCACAGAGGACGTTGAGTGTTCTGATCCTATGCCACTGTGAGAGTCCTTTCCTACAGTTGCTTTCTGAAACTAGAGTATTTTTACTTATGATCTTAAAAACTTGAAGAGCTTCCAGCAATGCCAAATAAGATGCAAATTCAAGCCTTGCTAGCCACCCATCCAGAGACGTCTGCACAGGGCCCAGTACACGTTGCCCTAGTATTTTCACTTAAATCATTCCCTCTATGGTGCATTCTCTTTTCCATGGGTCTTTTCTTCAGCTACTCCTTCAGCCAATTCTTATGTGTGTAGTAAACACACCACTTCTCTAAGCTCTATTTCACATCCTACCACCTCCACAGAAGGTGCAAGTTGGAACTGTCGTTGAAAACAGAATTAAGGAGCATACAGGATGTTACAGCTACAGAGGAAATCATGAATGACCATAGGTTTTTTTTTCACACTCCATAAGCAGAGAATACTAACTCAGTTTTGTTTTATTATTATTCCTACATAAAGACACGTAATCTCAAAGAAGTCAGGGAGCATAGTGAAACTTGGGCCTTTGAGTTCATGTTCTTGCTTACTTTTGTTCTTACATAGCTCCCCAGCCCTGATATCTATGCCAAGATTTGCACGTCTGTCCTTGATCTTTCCTTGCACAGTTTTCCTCCCATGGTATCAGTCACAGACTTTGGCAGCCCGGATGTTTGTGTTGGTTCTTCATTCTGTACATTCTGACTGCGAGAGCTCCGCCCTTTGTTAATTATTCTACTTACTCCCCAAAGCATAGAATTCCTGAAGTACTTATCCTATACAAGCACTTTTCTAATATACATTATTTGTACCTCACAGTTACTTTATGAAAGAGCTATTATTCGTTTAACTTAACAGGGAGAGGCAGTGAAATTTAGAAAACTTGCATTCGTATATGCGCAAGTCCTTATACCCCCTTTCTGTCCTTATGCTGCGCTGCATACACACTCAATACATTTTTGTTGAAGTGCAATGAATAGCACAATAGTGTAGCTATTATGAAATACATTCACCTTAGGGAAATGGCAAAGCAAGCCTGGAATTTGCCTTATGGTGAAGTCCCAGGAGCAGATTCTGAATGCCAGAAACCATGGGAAGACATGGGTGTCGGAAGAGAGCACTGTGAGTGCTTCTTGTGTTCACGGGCCATCAAATAGCCTCCCTAATCAGAAAACTGACAAAGCCAAAGCTTGCTTGGGAGGCATGATTTTACCCTTTGGTAAATAAAGAGTACCTTACAACCAGTTATCTAGGAGAAATGATTTAAGTTTTATTTCTGGCCAGTAATTGAGTAACACTTTGGTATGCAGTTCTCTGCCAACGGACACTGTTGGTTTCACACAGCTGTAGTTAGGGTCGACAAGAGGTATTTACTGGGAAAATGATAATACAACTGGATGTTGAACTGAACCCAGGGGTAAGATAATTTCTGCTGTGCTGTAGCACAGGCCTGTAGTTAAAATCTGTTTAGTCCGACCAGTGGTAAGGCCTATGTCGTTGATGTTAATTCACATAATTCAGTTATAGAAAAGGAATATTTATCTTCATTTTATATTAAAGCAAATGTGCAAGGATTTAGTCCTGGTTGACTGGTATTTTCCAGATTCATGGTTTATTTTTCAGGCTTCAACTGAAATATTTACACTTTGATTCAGTAATCTCACTCTGGAGAACGCCCACATTAAGGAAATGACTTAAAACAAGACATGAAGCAATGGGCATATTTTTACAACATTATTTATATTCACAAAACATTGGAAAAAACCTAAATGTCCAGCAATCAATGAATGTTAACAAATTATTGCACAGTCTCCTAAGGGAACCACTGAGCTGCAGTCACATCATAACTATGAAGACAACTCAGTAAATAAATACCAAAAGCCTGTAACGGCCTGGGAAATGTTTATAATGCACAAGTACGTGAGAAAAAAGGCGGCCTAACTTACGTGCACCGTTTCATGGGTTAGAAGCAATTTGCATCTTTGTCAGGTCCTCCTGGCCAAACACGTGATGGAGTCCAGCCCAGCCCAGCAAGGCTTCTGGCTCATCCCTTGCCTTAGATGGCTTTACCCTCTTCCTCTGTTCATCTTTAATCGGATCAAGAAAAGTCTTTTTAAAATGTTATTTGTATATGTTTGCAGTTCATGTAGTTTGCAATCATCTTGAGGAAATGCTACACGTATGTATTACAGCTAGTTTCTTTCTTTATTTAATCCCTTTTCCTGTCTTTTCTTCTCACTCTTCCTCCAGTTCCCTACCCCATTCTTCAGTCCTGCTGATATGATTAATCTTAGCTCTTGTTATGACTTGTAATGCTTCATTAGTTGCAGCTATTAGGGGCCGGGTAGATGGCTCAGTGGAATAAGCGCTTCCCTGGCAAGCGCAAGGGCCTGAGTTCAATCCCCAGTTTCAGAAAAAAAAAAAAAAAAATGCAGATCCAAGTTGCAGCTATTAGTTTCCAGTGCAGGGGACACCTTCACTCTCATTTCCCCTCCTCTCTTTTTCTCTTTGTGCTCTTGGACTGCATCCTTATTGCAAGAGATCCATTCCCTAGTTCTTTTCTGCCCATTCTTTATCATTTATTCTTTCTCTCTCTCTCTCTCTCTCTCTCTCTCTCTCTCTCTCTCTCTCTCTCTCTCTCTTTTTGGTGGAACTGAGGATTGAACTCAGGCTCTTGAACTTGCCAGGGAAGCATTTATTCTACTGAGACATCTCTCCGGTCCCCATTTATTCATTTGTTCTTTGCCTCACTAAAATAAGAGGTACTACATGATATTTAAGGTGGTGGGTCTGGTTTACTTCACGCAATGTTCTATTTTCAGATGCATTCATTCTCATACAAAGGGCTCAAATTTGTCATTACTTAGAGGCAAGTGGTATTTCATTATATAGAGGCCATATTTTCTTTATCCAATTGTCTGTTGATAGGTATACAAGGTGATTCTGGGCTTTTTTTTTTTTTTTTTTTTCCAGCACCAGGGGTTGGACTCAGGACCTTGCACTTGCTAGGCAGCAGCTTGCTCTGCTGAGACATATCCCCAGTCCTCCAGGATTTAGCTATTATGAATTTCATAGTTATAAACATCAGTGTGCACGTAAGGCTGTAGTATGGCTAAAGCTCTTGGGGGAGGATTCCTAGAAGGGGCATAGTTGGATGAGATTTCTGATTTCAGTTCTTTGAGAAACCTCCATACTCATTTCCACAATGGTTGTATTAATTTGCATTTTTACCAACAATGAAGGAGAGTTTCTTTCTCACCAGTCACACCTGCACCTTCTGGTTGATTTCTTAATGATTGCTATTTGGAGTAAGATGGAGTCTTAGAATTGCTTCAATTTCACAGATGTCCAAGGTATCAAACATATTTTTTTCATGTATTTGTTGAACATTTGTGTTTTGTCCTCTGAGAAGTATCAGTTCATTTCTCTTGCCTCCTTCTGGACCGAGTCTTTAATTTTACTTGGCTTAATGTTGTTGAGTTCTTTGCATATCCTAGATGTTATTCTTCTGTCTGAGGCATAGCTGGCCATTTCTTTTCCCATTCCGCAGGTTGTCTTTTGACTCTGCTGACTGATTCTTTTGTTGTACAGAAACTTTTTTGGTCTGACACAATTCCATTTGTGGTTTCTTGTGCTATTATTTCTTGTGCAGTTTAAGTTCTGTTTAGGAAAATCATTTCCTACACCTATGTCTTTAAGTGTTATACCTATTTTATCTTCCTGAGGATTTCATGTTTTTGTTTTAATGTTTGGATCTTTGCTCTATTTTCATTTTAGTTTAACAGGTATTGAGCTGCAACCTTCTGTATACAGATAACTAGTTTTGCCAGCGCCACTTCTTATATAAACTATCTTTCCTCCAACACGTTTTTTTCTCATTTGTCAAAGATGTCTTGGGAGGGTTCTGTACATTCAGTTTTGCTCCACTGATCCACATACCCACTTTGTTCTAGTACCATGCTGTTTATCACTAGTGTTTTGTTGTACAGCTTGAAGTCAGGTATTGCTATGCTTCCTGCCATGCTGTTAGTGAGGAAAATTGCTTTTGCTTTTCTGTATCGCTTCTGGAGAATTTTAGGATTGTTTTCTCTAGATATTTCCATGGGAATTTTGATTGGTTTCCCTAGATCCTTAAAGTGTGCTGCCTTCTTGATTGGGACTTCACTCCGTCTGTGTAACGGTATTGCAGCTGTGGCCACTTTGGGGGCGGGGAAATCATTTGATTTTCTTTTTCCCCATATTTTTGCTCTATTTATTTACTTTTTTGTTTTAGCTTACTTTATTAAAACATGTGTCCAATACATAATGCTTACATTCTTCGTGGAAGGCTGATACGTGTATATAACACATCTTTAATTCTTTATTCATTCTTTCCTTTATTTCCCTCCATTTCTCTCTAGATCCCCTCCTTTTTTTAGATTTATAAAAATTATTTACTAACTTAAATGAATACAACAATAAAAACTGTCTAAAATAAAAATGAAGAATAAAGCATTTACAGATCAGTCATGTAATATCTCACTCTGTGCCAAAATCTAGAAACTTGTATTCATATAATTAGAATTCTCAAAGAATTATATTTATTGCCTAGAAAGGGGTAGGCAATAAATATTTAAAGATTTAAAATTTCTGAATTTAGTTATAATTACAGCATCACATTTCCAAAAAACATGAACCTTTTGCACAAGAAATATGAATAAAATTATACCAAGATACAAAAAAATGAAATTGTCCAAAATTAATTGTAAAGAAAAAATCATTAAAGACTATATATAAAAAAATACTAGCTATGGAAGAACAAAATTAAATAGCATCTTATTCCACATTAGAAAAAAAAGAGCAAGTTGGTAAGAAACTAGACATTTATTCAAAAGACTGAAAAAGAGAAAAAAAAAAGGAAAAAGATATGTTCTCATTGAATTTTATGCTTAGCAAACATACCTTTGAAAGCTAAAAGTAAAATATTTTCCAGTTATACAAACTCAAAATATTCTAATATCTCCAGGACATAGCATATAGAAAATAGCAAAAACCATAATCCACAAGGCAAGAGAAGTTGCTGTATGGTCCTGGATAAAGAATAAAGAGCTCTCAAAATGATAGTTATGCAGAACTATGTAAAATATAATTATGTTAGACAAACCCATTTAAAAGGTCATTGAAGATTTCCCCAAAGCAGTGTCAGTCTTATGTCAGGTTAATACATATTTTTTCGTGTGTGTGTGTGTGTGTGTGTGTGTGTGTGTAAAAGAAGAACTAATATAAAGTCAACGGAAAATGGAAATATACTACTAGGAGAAAGTATCATACCATGTCTTATAAATAGAGTGTAAGTCAAAGATACAGTATAAATCATAAAGCAAAAATTAAAATTGAACAATATTTAGAAAATTAATTAAATATTAATTAATTGAAAATTCAATTAAATACTTCAAAACAATATTCAAAAATTTTGAGTCCACTTAAGAGGCGAGAATGTAGTGTATCCTATGTATGAATCTGTGATCAATTCAGAGTACTTACACAGTATTTGACTAGGTTAATATATACAAAAATATCAATTAAGACAATGTTTTCATGACAGTAGAGAATTACTAGGAATAAAACATAACAAAAATACTGGAATGGCAAATATTCAGAATGACCAGCACTTCTAACAGTTTGGGGATAGGATATTGCACAAAGTTCTAGTATGTGGTGGATGGGGACCGTGTCCATGACACTTACTGGTGGCCAGGTGTCATATATGGGACTGAGATAACGCTATTTCTTTGATATCCACCCTGTAGACCCAAACAGAATCTGACCCATAGGGTGTGGGAGAAGTCCATTTGTAGAGTATACTGATGGAAATATTTTGCTTCTCTATGCAAAAGAACAATCGAAAGACTGCTGCTGTACACCTCTTATTCTTCTGTGTTTAATTATTTGTCCTATTTGGTGGGTTCTTTCCCTTCTTATTCATAGAGTTGC
>NW_004524620.1:7453634-7478031 GCF_000260255.1 Octodon degus | reverse complement strand
CCCTTGGAGGTGAACCCTCTGTGCCACTCTGGCAAGATGTCTGCTCCTGGATCAGCTGGGTGGGTCTTGCTTCTAGCCTCTCTGCAGGGAGTTCTGCTGCAGGGTTCCACACCGGGCCTGTCTGATGGAGGACGTTCTACACACGTCTCGCCTGGGTGCTGGCTGGAGTGAGGATCTGGCAGACAGGCAGGAGGTCCTACTCACATGCTGGGCCTGGGAGCTGGCTGGAGTAAGCATCCAGTGGGCCCAGGCAGCCCCACTCACTTCGATTTTCTGATGTCCTCTTCAATCTCCTTCTTCCAAGTACTGTAGCTTTCTTTGTAGAGGTCATTCACTTCCTTGGCTAGGTTAATCCCTAGGTATTTCATGTTTCTTGAGGCCATTGTCCATGGTTTTATTTTCATCGTTTGCTTCTCATCCTGTTCATTGTTAGTGCACACAATGCTGATGATTTTTGTGTGTTGCTCTTGTACCCTCCCTGCTGTTTTTCTGAAGTGGTTATTATTTCTCTAAGAAGTTTTTTTGTATGTGTGAGGTTCTTCGGGTCTTCTATGTAGAATATCATATCATCTGAAAGTAATAATTTGAAATTTTCTTTCTCTGTATATATCCCTTGTATTTTTTTTTGTCTTGGTTAATTGCTCTAGCTAATGTTTCAAGTACTGGGTTAAAGAGAAGTGATAGTGGACATCCTTGACTTGTTCCTGATGTAGGGGGAATGCTTTTAGTTTTTCCCCGTTTAGTATGATGCTGGCTATTGGCTTGTCACACATAATCTTTATTATATTTAGGTGTGGTCCTTCTGTACCTGCTTTCTTCCTGGCTTTTGTCATGTAGGGGTGGTGTTGGAGTTTATTACATTATTTTATAGATTATATACTGTTTGACTTGCCTTCTGTTTATGTAATGTATTATATGTATTGATTTATATATGCTGAACTGTCTTTGCATCTCTGAGATAAAACTTTCTTCATTATATGTGTCGTCTTTTATATAATGCACTGCATTCAAATTGCTATTGCAAATATCTCTTTGAGGATTTTTGTATTTATGTTCATTAAGAAGAATGGCCTGTAGTTCTCCTTTTTAGTTTTGTCTCTATCCTGTTTGGGGTCAGGGTGATACTGACTTCCACAGGTAAAGTTAGGAGTACTCCATCCTTTTCAATTTCTTTGAACAACTTCAGGAGTATTGATGATAATGCATCCTTAAATGCTTTGTAGAATTCAGCATTGAATCTGTCAGATCTTGAACATTTTTATTTTGGTAGATTCTTTATTACTGCATCAATTTCATTCATTGTTTTTGGGTTGCTAAGCATATTTATGTCTTCCTCAGTTAGTTTTGGTTATTTGCATAAGTCTAGGAATCTTCCCATTTCTTCAAAATTTGATAATTTCTTGAAATACGTTTTCAAAGAAGTTACTATCTTCTAGAGTTCTACAGTGTTTATTGTGATTTTACCTTTTTCATCAATAATTGCATTGACATGAGTCCTTTTTCTTTTTCTCTTGTTGATTCTCCCTAACGGCTTATCTGTTATTTAGTCTTTCAAAGAACTAGTTGTCTAACTTATTCTGGTTTTTTTTTTGTTTGTTTGTTTTGGGTTTTTTTGGGTAGTACCAGGGATCAAACTCAGGACCTTGCACTTGCCAGGCAAACACTTATTCCACTGAGCTATTTCCCCAAAGGGAAGATAGATTTTTTTTTTTTCAGAACTGGGGATTGAACTCAGACCCTTGCACTTGCCAGGGAAGCACTTATTCCACTGAGCCATCTCCCCGGTCCCTTGTCTAACTTATTGATACGTTTTACAGATCTTTTTTCTTTGTTTTTTTGTTTGATTTAGTCTCAATCCCATTGTTTTCCACTCTCATCTTTGAAATTTCTCTCCTTTATTTTGGTTTGGGTCTTCTTCTTCTTCTTGGAATTTCTCAGAAGATTATTTACTTAAACTTGCTTGGATTTCCTAAAGTTAACATAGATTGCAATTAATTTTCCTTTTAAAACTGCCTTAAGGGGCCAGGGAGATGGCTCACTAGAATAAGTGCTTGCCTGGCAAGTGCAAGGGCCTGAGTTCAATCCCCAGTTCCGACAAATAAAAATAAATAAATAAATATTTTTTTTAAAAAAACTGCTTTAGCAGTGCCCCTGAAGAATCTTTGAGCTGCATAGTTATTGTCATTTAATTCCAGAAAAATTCAAATTTCTTCTTTGATCTCTTCCATGACTCATTGGTTGTTTAGGACCATGTTGGTAACATTCCATGAGCTTTTGCCTTTCCCAAAATTTCTTGTTATTCATTTCTGTTTTCATTGCACAGTATGCATGGAGTAAGTTGAATTCATTTCTATTTAGTTCAAGTGGTTTTGTGACCTAAGATGTGTTCTGTTTTGGAACAATTGCCAGGCACTGCTGTAAAGAATGTATAGCCTGATCTAGAGAAGGGAAAAGCATATATATATATATATATATATATATATATATTCCATGTATTCAAGGGTGTGTCTCAGCTCTGATATTTCATTAGTGATCATTTTTAATTAGTTGATCTATATGTTTGGAAAATGGGGTAATAAAATCCCTTAGTATGAGTGTATTAATTTTATCTTTTAATGTCAGCATTTTTGTTTTTTGAATACAGGTGCTCCAGTCCTGGGTGCACATGTGTGTGTCAACATTACCCCTTCTTGTTGGAGTGGTCCCTTAACTAGTGTGTAAGGATCTTCTTGGTCTCTTCTAGTTGGTTTTAACTAGAAGTTTATCATGTGTGATTTTAGACTTGCTAGCTCTTTATTTTAGAGTTCTTAGTGAATGAAGTATATTTTCCATCCTTTAATATTTAATCTATGAATATCTTTTAGGATGTATATTCTTGGCAGAAATAAGGAAATGGATACAACTACACATGCAGAGGAAACGAGTGAGGTCAGAGGATAAACCACAGTGAAAACATCAGGAAAAATCCCAAAGCAGTCATCACCAGTAAAGAAGGCATTCTTTATCCGTAAATAACCAGAATATCTCAACAATGCCCTGTGGGCCAGTGAGACAGCTCAGTGGTCTAAGCTCCTGCCTATGCAAGTACAGGGAGTTGAGTTAGATCCCTGGCACCACATGCTGAGCTGACCCGCCCCCAGGCACATGTAGCTGGCCCCCGAGACCCGACATGGTGGCTCGTGCTTGGAATCCCAGGGTTGGGAAAGCTGGAAACAGGAGGATCACTGTGATTCTGAGCTGCGTAGTGAGACCCTGTACCAAATACATGATGGTCATGATGATGATGATAGTGATAAATCTCATAATGTTAATGGCTTCAACTCTCCAATTGAAAGACAGATTGGCAGACTACATCAAAAAATAAATCATGCAGTTTATTGCATACAGGAACCTCTTCTCATACTGGAGGATGTTAAATCCGGGTGACACTGCTCTCATCATCCTACAGCAGCGCTCAAGAAGGGCCACAGCCACGAGCATCACCAGGAATGCTCCTGTTTGTTGAAGAGTGGAGGTCCCAGTCCTTGAAGGTCCTCATCACACAGCAGGCACCTCTTGCAGTGCTTAAGAGCCATTTCATGTAGGAACTTTGTTCCGTTTGGGGCCAGCTGTCCACAATCCCTGCTTTCCAGCTCATCCCTTTCTTTGAGACATTTAATGAAAAAGAACAGTAAAGTAACTGGGCCTGACCTTCATCATATTTGTCCTTCAGATGCAGGCAATGAGAGTCTTCCCAGGCTGCCAAAGAAATCCTGCTCTTCATATTTAACCTTAAATCTGTGATTTATCACCTACCAGCACTTATTGTTCTGTTAAAATGCATTAATTGCTGAGCAACAACCGTTTAATCTCTTCATTCTCATGAGAGTTCCCTCCCTTCAGCCAGATGTGGTGGCACACACCTGTAATCTCAGCATTCTGGGAGGCTGAAGACAGCAAAATCAGGCTGAGCCTGGCCATCTAACTACTTATGGAGATCCTGCCTCAAAATAAAAACATTTTAAAGGGGCTTGGGATGTAGCCCAGTATGAATCCCTTAGGTTCAGTAACCAGCACTGCAAAAACAAAAACAACCCAACCTCCCTCTTTTTAACATGTCTAATTTATCCAATGCAGTATACTTCCCTTCTGTTCTAGTGCTTCGCTCGTGGTGAAAGCTTTAAGGATTCATCTGCAGCCACATCCTAGGGGCTATCAGGATTTCTCCTAACTCTAGGGATGGTTTTCAGTATCAGTCAGACACAACCTTGCTCCAAAATCCCTTTTGCTTCTGCATTTAAGGAGAACTCTTGACACCTACTATGGGGGCTTGGGACTGTTGAAAACATAAAATAGAGAGCTGTCTGTAAGATGCTTATTGAGGAATGCTCTTGCTATCAAAGCATGAAAGCAGGGAAGGAAAGCAGGACTGGGCATAAGGACCAGCTGCGCCATGGTGCAGATCCAACCAACAGAAATGTGGCCTGATCAAATAGAGATGCTGATGTGGGCAGAGTCCTTCTGAATTGTCCCCAAGTGGGTTAGCAGAGAGTCTAGGGGCTCAGCCAGCTGGAAGCCATCGACAGCCATCACTCCTAGTTTCCTGCAAGCAACTGGCTATATGCTCACCCTGGGACCCAGGTGGTACACATCAGCCTCTGTGACAGCTTGCCTCGCACGTTAGCATTCTGAATGAATGTGTCCAGGTGCCCTAACTTAAGGGCATTTTCTTCTGAAGAAACACAGAGATAGGAGTATATTGATGAGCACTGAGGAAATTCTGCCTATATCTGGCAGATAAGTGTATCTTTCTAGACTTTCCTGTGAATTTTTATTAAAGAAGCATATGAAGAAAGAACTGTGAAAAAGCAAGAACTAAAAATATTTATGAAGAATGCTTAATCAAGAACACTTAAAGAATGACTGATGATGACCACCACAGGTAAAAGGGTTCTGCCATTAAAATTAATAAGCTGCTGTTCATCTTCATCACCCTAAGGAAGCAAAAGAAACTAGGGAATTTTTAACCAAATAGAAAAATTTACTGGTAGTGAAGATTGGAGAGCCTAATAGTTTATTATTAGGTAAGCTATGGGATATCTTTGGTGGATATTAAAAAACTAAATTATGTTCTTACTTTTATATGTGTCAATATGATAATAATAATAGCCTCTAGTTATTGAATGCTTACTCAATACTTTGAAAAAAGTATTACCCTAGGCATTTAAGTACATGGATATGCTTTCTATGTGAATCAGTTAGGGTTCATTAGAAGAAAAGATTTAATGTAAAATTCCATGTGATATATAAGTGATTAAATGAGACTTCCAGTGGTCACCTGTGGGGCCAAGGGTAGATGGATGCAGAATCGGGTCTGCACACCAGAAAGCCTGAAGATCAAGTTAGAATTCGAAATCCTGGAACCCGCTGCAAATCCCTTGCAAGTCCATCTAGGGAGGCTAAAGTTAAAAGACTAAAGAGTTTGCACTAAATCCTGAAGGATCTAGAGATGAATGTCCACATAGGCTAGCAAGGACTGGAGCTCCTCCAAAGAAACAAACAGGGCACACTCTCTTCTTCTTTCCTGCTCATTTTCACACAGGCCATAGGCCTGGTGGGTGGTGCCACCACATTCAGGGCATGTCCTGCTTCGCCCATTTGGTGCTTACGAGTCAGCCGTCCAGGTGCACCCAGACCTGAGCTCCGCTGATCTGCTAGGTGTTTCTTGATCTGTTCGAGATGACACCACAATTATGTATCACAATATGCTCTCTGCATTTAACATGTGTAATCAATTTGATTTTTGTGCACTCCAGGAGATGTATTATAACCCGTCTTCTGCTAGGTATAGGGGATATTAATTAAAGTAAAAAGTTAATTGAAATGAAAAGCTGTGGTTGCACAGTGAGTGGATAACTGGTCTCCAAGCTCCTTTTGTCCTCACTCGACTGTCTCCGACTGCATTTGGCAGCTACCCACTCGAGTATGCGTGGCTATCTCTGCCCAGAACGCCATTCTCAAACTCTGTGAGACATTTGACAAAAGGAACTAGCATATGGCAGGTTTTCACAAGTAATAGCACATGTGCTCACCTACTAATTAACCTATAATTTTTAAGAAGACTACCTTCATGTAAATTTGTCTTATCGCATAAAATCTGACCTCTCTCCACTGAAGTTTACTTCTGCAAATATTTAGCTTCTGATATTCTGCAAAATATCTTAAAATTTCCCTTTTCCTTTTTATTAAATGCCTCAAATAGTTTCGCTTTTTGTATCATTTGTGCTTCTAGAAATATCTTTGCTAATACTCTACTGATGAAAATAATTGAAATAATGCCACTAACAAAGTACAAAATTTAAGAATTCACTGTGGCTTCTTTTAGGTGGAAAGGAATTTTAAACTTCTTCTCTAGTATTTAATGAAACACACATTCACATACACATAAACATATATAGATTTTCCCTCAGCGTCCTGAATGCTGTGCTATAATTATTGCAATAAACTAGGATTCTTGAAAGACAGATCCAATTGTGAAGTTAAATTCTCAGAAAAGAATCACACCATTGTAATTTCAACAACTGTCACTGCCTGGAGCTTAATTTACTGAAGCTATACATGGAAAATAATTGGCAACCTTAAAAAAGGAAACTCTAAAATATTTGCGTAACAATTAATAACCATATTGAGTACCTTTTTCTGGAGATGCTAAAGACAAATAAAAGTATAGTAGGTAGATCAGAAGTGAGCAAACCAGGGCCCCAAAACATAGAAGACAGTTGCTTCATCTAACTGCCCTGCTCCATCCACCTTTGACAAGTATCATGTTTTTTATTTTTGTGCTGTTTGATTCTGATGCACTGAAGCTGCCCCACACCGCAAGAAAGTGCTCAACCTCCAATATTCTCTCATCTTATTTATACTCACAGGCATAAAGACAAGAATCCAAAGCTCTCCAGACCTTTTAAAAATTGATTCAAGAATAATTCTAACTATGCCTGAAGTTAGGCGAGTGATAAATCAGTGCATCAAAGTGTGCTTGAAAAATGTAGCTCAGTTGCTTTGTGGACACATGTTAAGCACTATCTTCTTTGCCATCTAGCTCTACAGGTGACGTATATCAGTCTAAAAAAATAATTTTCATAAGTTTCACTCCATGTTTTTCTCAAATTCTCAGCTATATATGGAGACTTGATTCACAAAATTGGTTTGCATACAGGCTGAACCAGTATTTATGACCTGTTTCCTGACTCTTAAAAATGTGCTCGTCAATAAGGAATCTCCTCAAGCTCTTAAGAATTTACTCAATGTAATTAGATGCACCCTGATTCATCCAAATACTATCCAAAGACCACATCTCTGTGGTTTTAATTATAAAAGCTTATTAACTTTAAATACAGCTACAGTTATTGAGGAAAAACATGTCAGTAGAAATACGCTAACAGACTGTCTTGTAGACAAAGGAGAGAGGTCTGTGTATTCCAAGTAAATCCTGACCTGACCTACACTATTCCACTTTCTTTGTATCTCAATCAAAGTGTTTTAAAAAGAAAAAAGTTACACAGGAATGCTGGTTGAATTCAACTGGTTTACTAGATATTTCATAAACTTTAATATTTCTAATACCTTTCTAGATAACCAAGGAGTAGGTGAGAATTTCCCCTTAGAGTTTTCCAGCCAACAAACAAATAATGAATAATACAACAAATAAAGGCTTCCCCATGGTAATTATTTTTAAGGAATTCAACAATGGTTGTTATAGTGCATATTGTTGTCTTCATATTAGTTGCCCAGATTACCAGACATACGAATGCAAAATTGTTCAAAAATAAAACAAAATTTAAAAGAAGAAAGAGAAAAGACAAAAATAAGCATTAACTGTCCATTACAATAGACCAGTAGAAATCAGCGGTACCAAAATCCAAACTATTTTGTGTATATGCGTATATACATTTTTCCCTTCTTTATTTCTTTTCTCCTTTCCCTCCTCTTAGTTGTTTCTTCCCTTTGAACAGATTCTTTCCCTTTCTTTCTCAGTATCTATTGTACCTTTTGTATTATTAACACATTTAGGTTCTTACATGAGGCGGAAAATACAATGTTTAAAAACACATCTGAGCGGTCTCACTCATGAGCGTGCTCTCTAATTGCATCCATTTGCCTGTAAGAGTCTCAAGTTTATCTTCCATTCTAGCCGAGTGATACTCCATTGTAATTAGCTAGCTGGTGATTACCGGTGAATAGGGGCTTCTAGGTAGTGTCCCACCACTGCTAACCAGAATGAAGCACGCCACTCTCAGTAATACCAGGCCTAGCTGCAAGCCTGAAGCCGACCAAGCCTCTAGGTTAGGGTCTCCACTTCAACACTCCTGACATTTTGGGCTGATGATTCTTTGTTGTGGGAAATGTCCACTCACTATTCTCCTGCATTCTCAGAAATTTAGTAATATCTCTGACTTCTTCCCATCTAGTACCTGTAGAATTCTCATGTTGAAAAAGCAAAAAACATTTGCAGGCGCTGTCAAAGGTTCATTGTTGAGAGGACCAAGCATGCCCTAGTGACAAATCACTACTGGGGATTCAGACATAAATTAGAAGACAGGTTCAGGAGAGGCTGCATACTAAAGGGCAGCATGGTGTTGCAGGCAGCAGAATCTGCGCAGGAAGGAAGTTCTGACGGCTAGGCAACTGTTCTGTTTGCCTAGAAAGAATGAAGAAAACATATGTAGAAGGGAAGCATGTAGATTTATAAAGGTTTAAAAGACATAGTAATTAATCAATGTGGAGACTTTGTTTGGATCGTGAGTAAAAACATACACAAATAATTCAATCATGGAATATTTGATATTTCAAGGAATTATATTAGGTATTACCATACTGCACGATGGTCAATGTAATATGTTTTAAAAATAGTTTTTGTCTTTCAGAATTATGTATAGAAATGTTCACTAATGAAATTAGATTAATGTTGAAAATTTGCTTCAAAATAATATGGGAGTTGGAGCGAGTGGGCGGGAGAAAATGTGATGCAGATTGGCCGTGAAGAAGCAACTTAAAAAGCTGGATAATGATACCTGCGGGGCGATCGTACAATTCTGCTAGTGATTGCACAACTATTATAAAATTGCATACGCAAACTTTAAAATGAAGTGCAGTCATACTAGGTGAACAGGTTTCTTTAAAGAACTGTAAATAACATTTATGAGAACTACAGGCTTAGAGAAAATAAAATATATGCATGCAAATGATTCACGGCCATGAGGGGAAGAACAACTCAGACATTTCTTCCCACTCCTCAGCACCAGGTTTGGCAGGGAATGATTTCTTTAGGAGAGGGACCTGCAGAAACACCGAAGGTAGTACACTGGTTGAAAGAGAGTCACTGCAAACAGATGCATTTTAACTTTCTCAAAATAGGATTAAGAGAACTCTCTAATTAGTTCAGTGAAAAAGTTTTAGTAACCTAATTTTTACCTCTTGTGTCAAAATTCATAAGCTAAGTTTCAATTTTCATCCTTTCTCCCTGCTGTGAACCCGTGCCCGGGCACCTCCACTGCCCCTGCAGCATGGGCACATCGTGTCAACGGCTGCCGCGGACGGCCCGCTCTCCTGGCTGCAAGTTCATTCCCCTCGTGAGCTCTCCATGCACGGGAAGCTACCTCCAGGAAGCACACGCTTACGTCACTGCCTCCAAGTCTGCTCAATTTACCAACACGAATGCTGGATCCTGAGCCTGGCAGTCACAGTTCTCTGTGATTCCAATATTGGGTATTTCTCACCAGCACTCATTTTCTTAAATCTAACCCTTCCTTGGGGCACACATGTAGGCCCTAAGCCCTTCCCTTCAATCCAGTCTACAGGTTCTTGTCTACTTTATGTTTATGGATTCTGAACTTACACTGCCCATCATTACCACTTTGTTCTGTGCAGTCACACATGTATTCTAAACCTTAACCCATCACCAGTGACTCTACAAATCACTGCTCTTTTTCAGCATTTGGGATTAACTGTGCTTCCACACTTCCATTCTTTGCAGCTTTGTTCAAGACTGTGACAGCAAAAAGGACGAGGGATTACTTGGAGGCCATAACCAGCTCAACCTCCAAGAAGGAGGAGAGGGGCTACTTTTACCCAGGACTCCTCAGCATGACAGAGTCTCAGGCACAAACAGCCCTATCTGAGGCTTCTGTGGCATTTTATTGATTGAACCAGGAAAACAGACAAGGGATAGAAGGGCGTTTGTGCAAGAGTTCATGTGGGGGGGACAGAGAAGGACAGAGAAAGCACAGGGTGGCCTGCTCCATGACTGACCTGAGGACTAATCTAGGTAATTAACTGGAATATGGGGAGGATGAGGTCCAGGGCCCTTATCAGCAAGCGAGTGTGTTTTGGACCTGCTTGGCCTGTGGGCTATCCTAGGATCTTTAAGCATGCATCGCTGGAGGCAGCTCCAAAGGTCACATGTATGTTTTCTTATTTCTCCAATAGACAGCGCTTCAGTTCCCTTGCATTAAAGTACAGCCATACTCCCCTCCACTCATGAACTTAATTTGTTTTGGATCCTGGAAAAGATGGTGGTGTTTCCATTAGCACAAAAAGACTGCCGTAGTCCTGTTCATCGCCTCACGTAGAGTTTGCAAGTAAAAATAAAATTTTTCAGAATACTTCTCTGTTTGTGATCCAAATTGTTCACAAGCAAAAGTGTTTATGAACTGAGGTACCACTGTGTATCTATTTATTTTCACCACTTCACTGAAATTTCTAATGACACAGGAACCATATTTTTTTATTTATTTTTAAGCATGCTTGCACCAAATATTTTTGCACAAAGTGTTTGGTAAATTAAATACAGGGTGTGTTTTTTGTTTTGTTGTTGTTGTTTTTAACCTTATAAAAGAAAATAAGCTATCTCTCTTGAATCAAAAAAATTATCCTTCAAGGTAGAAATCCATGAAAAAATAAAAGATTACAGGATTTAGAATTGTCATTTTGAAAGAAACAGTACAACAGAAATCCTTGGAAAAGTTATAGTCTGAAGAAGAAGGAAGAAGCATACAGGAGCACATAAGAGGTGTGATCCCTCAGGATGAGATTTGATTCCTAAGTCCCATGATTCCTAGTTCTCAAAGAGGCCACATGTTTCTCTCCCAGGTCCATGAAGCTTGTTCTAAAGGTCTTTCATAGTAGAAAAGCTACTGAGCTCTGATATCCTGCCTTCTAACCTACTCACATTTTTATCACATTACCTCAAGTTGCTGAATTTCCCAGCCCTGATTTTCTTATCAGCAAAATAACAATAACTAACACTTACAATGTACTTTCTGTGTTTCAGACACTGTTCTGAGAATTTATCACATAGTAAAATTTAATTCACTCAACAACTCATGAAGCAAGCATTTTAATTTATCCAAATTTCATGCATGAGAAAATCAAAACTCTAATGGGCTAAGTGATTTGCTCCAACACATAGTAAGTGGTACAGCCATAAATTAGATTGAGTCTGTTCTGTGTCTGAGATCATGCTGTTAGTCACAATAATATATTAATTTCTTCCTCATTAGTATCAAGAAAAATTAGATGAAAATAAAGCATAATGGGCCTGATACAAGGTAGACATTATATAAGAGATGCTCTTTATTAGATAAAATGTGATAGTAAACCTTTCTACTAAATAAAGGTGTTTTCCAGCTAGAAATGGTAGTAAATGCCTACAGTCCCAGCATTCAGGGAAGCTAAGGCAGCAAGATTGTAAGTTCAAGCCTAGCCTGAGCTATTTAGTAACTTAATGAGATTCTGTCTTAAAAGTTTAAAACAGGGATGGAAATGTAGTTCAGTGTGAAGGTCCTGGGATCAATCCCTAATCATATTCACATGCACACACACACGTGTGTAAACACACACACACACATGCACACAGCTTTATATGAGTATTTGTATTAAAGTAACGAATACATAGGTAAGTAAGCAATGCAACTAAAAGTATTTAAACTTAAGACCCCTTGTTTGAAAATCCCTGTACATAAATTATAAACTTGTGGTCCTTTTAGAGAAATTTCCTCAAATTTTACAGATTCTAATACAAGTAGATTTGTCCCTGAAAGTAAATTATGAACAAGATGAGGGTTTCACCCAGATATTTTTAGTTTAGAAAGGGAAGGGAGAGTGTCGCCCATAGCTGAGACAAAAATACAGGAGATCCGGGGAAAGAAAGCAGCTCGATTTTAGTTATGCTCTATTATGGATGGGAGAGGAAAAGTCAGACAGAGCTCTCTCATTGGATACATGCTGGGACAAAGGTGCAAGCTTTAGAACCACAGCAAGGATGACCACTGAAGTCACAGGAATAGCTTCTGTCACCTCAGGAAAGCAGGTAGTAGTATTGGAGAGAGATTCTCAATCAAAGGCATATCCACTGGTAGATGCCTGTGATGCTACGAATGGGTAAAGCCAGGGATATTGCTGAAAACAGTGACAAGATAGCTCCATGGCAACAAGTTACTGGATCCAAAATATCAATAGCACAAAGTTGAGAAAGCTTCTATTAAATTAGCCCAAGCATGAGACTGAAGAAAGTAATGTTGAGAAGAGAAGGAGAAGAATCAGGATTTTTGTAGGCAGAGAGTCAAAATGTATTCTTAGGGGATGACACAGTCATACAGGAAATGTAAAGCCCTCTGGGTCACATGTTTTCAGTCTGTCACAAAAGGCCATCAGACTGCCCTGCCTGCTGTGCCCACTGCCATGCTCTGCCACTGCACTGGCAAGTGATGATTCTCAGATGAAGTTACACAAGTTAATTACGTCCAGGATAATAAGGGTGTGAATAGCATGCAGATGCTCGACATCTGCTCGACCCAAATGGAATAACTTCTCAAGTTAATGCCTTTTTGTGGGCTTTGGGTGAGCTGCTGACATCTAGAGTCCCAAATGTGTGCTCCACAACTTGTATTTGGCATCTAGTATTCGGGTGTGTCTGGGGTGGCATAAGCCCGTGACACTTAGGGTTTATATTAGTTACTGGGTTGAAGAGAGTGAAAATAAATTATTCACAGGTAATAGCAATGACTGTCCACAAGGTTTTTGTGAATGGTTAAGCTCTGGGGAAAGATAATCAATCAATCAATCTATCTATCTATCTATCTATCTATCTATCTATCTATCTATCTTACATCCATATGGTTCTTTTTGTGTAGACCATACTGCTTTCGATATATCTCTTTCCCCACTCCCTCTCCTGTCCGTCTCTTCATCTCAGTAATTCCTATTTCTACTGTGGATTTCTGCTTATCTGTAGAAAGGAGCATTTAATGCTTAATTTTTTTTGTCTTCTTTTTCCTTTTTTTTTTTTTTAATGTATTTAGTACAGGGTCTACAGGGTCTCACTACATAGATCGGGCTTATGATGATCCTTCTGTTTTTCAGCCTCCCAAGCACTGGGATTACAGGCACACCCCACCATGCCCAGTCTTTTTTGCCATCTCAGCGTACCCTGGGGGTGAACCAGCACAGCAAGCTGGGAATCGAACCCCAGCCCCTGTGTCTGCCTCAGCAAGCACTTTATTCTGCTGAGCTATCTGGCTGGCCCTCTTATCTTATTTTGTACCTTATTATTTTTCTCTCTTCTTAAGTTCTTACAACTTTTTACTTTTTACTTTCTTTTTCCAATTTTGCATGCATATATCTGGTTATCTGAACAACTTATTTGAAGACAGCACTATACAATAACACAAATACTATCAAATTTGTAATATTTTGTTTAGTGAAATTCTGTATTATTTCTAATTTGTTTTTTTATGAGTAGTTTGTATTCTCTTTAATAAAATAATAAAAGAAATCAAATAGTCCTCTTTGTGTCTCCATGAAAAGTTCCTTTACACCTCTGTTGTAATGTGTAGCAAAGCCATGAATACATAAGCAGGGTAGGCGACAGCTCAGGACAGGTAGCTGTGAAAAAAGTCCTCCCACATTGTGTCTGCATTTTTCATCACAACCCTTGATCAAACCTTTTAAGCCACTCTCTGCTCTTGTCTACAACTGCTCAGACAGGTTTGTTTGCATCGAACTCTCCATATTTTCATATTTGTCGTCTTCTGAGCTGTAATACTCTTACTCTGCTGCACGAGGACACCTAGCTGTTTTGTTTGTTTCAGGGTTTTTTGGTGTGTTTATCTTACTCATTCCCTTCATACAACTGTTCGTTCCGTGGCCAGCATCCATTACCGCATTTCTCACGGCATCACCTGGATTTTCTTTTGAAGGGTCAGCCCCTCAGCCCCTGGTGGGCTCCCCACTCTACATACTGCGGAGAAGCACCTTGAGTCAGGGCTCATCAGTGTGTGTATCACCTTCTGCTGGCCACTGTTGGCCCCCAGATGGCCATGTGGCCTGCACTGGCCCCAAAGAGTCAAGGCCATGGCACTTCCTCAATTGAAATGCTTTGTATCTGACAGCTGTGTTCTGATATGAGGGTTTCAGGCTGAGTACTCCAACAGCTATTTTACGGGAAGAGTCTGCCTAAAAATGAGGCCTGGAAATCACAAGTTAGCGAAAAGGACAGAAGGAAAAGGGGAAGTCAGAGAAAATGACATAGATAGGTTGATAAGTATCCTCATAACATCATTCGCGCTGCAAGACCCAGCATAACCTAAAGATCCATTTCCGGACATTTATTAATTAAAAAACATTGAACTCATCTGATGAATGCTTTTATTTATTTAATAAACAATTACTAGAAGCACTGGGAATCAAGAGTCAAGCAGAAGGAAATCTCTCACCGAGCTCAGTCTGATTAGGAAAGTCAATTTCAAACAAGAGAACGTGAGTACTAAGATTATGAGAGCTTCCCGAGGGGCCTTAGCCGGCCAGAGCATGAAGCTTTACTCTTGTCAAGAGCTGAGGAAAGAATTTTTAACTGAAACTTGAATATTAATGCTCTACACGAATGTCTTACCTCGTGTACTAGTTGCCTATTGCTAAGTAGCAATAGCTTAGTGCGTGTGAAACAGCAGTTCTGTATTTTTGTCTCATAGTTACTGTGGATCATGAACCCAGGAGCCACTTAGCTAGGTAGTTCTGAACAGGGTCTTTCATAAGGCTGGGCATAGACAGCTTACAAGTAGAAGGATGGCTGTATTTCCACAAAAACCTCATTGACAAATGCAGTCCAGATTTGGATGCAGTAATTGTTGACCCTCGCACAAGATCAATACTTTTCATATTTTCATTTGCAAAAAGCCCTGCAGTCAGCTCACAGCTCAGATGGTTAGAATCTGCTCCATAGCCTCCAAAGATTCACTTCTAAGCTCACTTACCTGAGCTCACCTTACCTGAGCCTTCCTGAGATACTGTATAGAACACTTGAGCCTCACAAGGTAGCTTCCTCTACAGCAGCAGTCCAAGAGAGAGCAAGACCATATTCCCAAGAGTGGTCTTCTATCTTTTCATAGCCTAAGTTTCTGATAGATATGTCTTCATTTCTTCCACATTCTATTCATTATAAGAAAGCCACTAACTCATGTTGGTATTTAAGGGAAGGGAATTACCTAGGAACATAAGCACCAGGGAGCGGAAATCATCGGGGGTCATCTTAGAGGTTGCCTACCATATTTGATTCACCTAAAAACAGATCAAGCAATTGTTGAGAAAAGAACTTAGGTGCAAATAGGAAGTTGATCCTAAGAGGAAGTGAGAGGAGGTTAGGGAGTCATCCAGCAAAGGGACAGCAGCCATTCTGTGCAGTGTTGTAACATTACCTCAGGGAGCTGTAGCACATTCCCTAAAGTGTGTGTATTGGTTGCTGTCCCCTTAGTGAATGTGTTACAGCACTATGCCTCTTGGTTTTGACCTTCTGGAGTCCCCCTGAGACATTGTATGGAACACAGTAGAGAATTATCTCCCAAGGAAGGAGGAAACTGGAGTGTACATCACAATCCCTTGTCCTATCTGCCTTCAGATTTTCCTGACAGGATGCCAGCAAACACCAGCAGCATCCGCTGCAATTTCTACATGGACTATACTTGGATATTTGTCCTGGACCCTGCAACTTTCCCTTTTAGGCTTTCACGTTCTGCTCACATAAGTCTAGATGAGACCAAGTCATTTCTGAATACAAGGAATGATATTCAATTCATAAATATTCACAATATATCTCCTACAGTGAGCCCCTTGTGTGCAGTGTTTATCACACGTTCAACAAACATAGATCAAGCATAGGAAAAAATATTGCATCTGTACTATATAAGTATCTTTTCCTTTTACATTATTCCTTCAACAATGTAGTATGACAACTATTTGAATATAATTTACATTGAATTGATTATTATAGATAATCTAACAATGGCTTAAAGTATATCAGATGAGAGTCACATGCTATATCATATATTACATGAGGATACTATGTCATTATATATGAAAGCCTTCATCATCCATGAATTTGGGTATCATCAGGGGTCCTGGAATAAATCCATCTGGATACTAAAAGTTCTATTAACTATCTATCCATCCTTCTATCATCTATCTATTATCTACCCAACATGATTCCAATTCATAAGACTACTTACTACTGCACTATAGGAAACCCAGGAGCAAAGAAGTCATTGCAGAACAGAGCCCAACACTAGTCATATACATCGAACATCATGGGAAAGAAATGGGAATAGTCATGGATAAAGAATTATTTGTGCAGACTTTGCACAGCAAAACAATGGTCATATTTATGTGAAGGCAACTGTTTACCTTCTATAAATAGCAAGAAAGTTGGCTTAACAAGGAGCGCTGCGTGGCAAGCTTATGGGAGAAGAGGCAGGAAGTGGGACCCGAACTCAGGAGGGCTGGGCATTCCCTGTTGTAAATTAACTGTCATGGGAGATTGAGGAAGGTGCTGGGGTAATGTAAGGTAGTCACGGCGGCTGAGGCCAATGATAGCCTCACCTCAATGAACGTCCATACCTTTCACACTTAGGGACAATAAAAAATGAGAATAGGACTTTTAAGGTTTAAAAAACATTATGTTTGAAGTAAATTGCTATTGCAATTATTATATTTTAGCATATGGTATTACTTGTAAATTGAAGGACACTCTACACTCTAGATTGAAAAGCTTACTCTTTCTAGGTGAGATGGCACATATTTCCGAGTTTAGGGACCCGGTGGTCTCTGTCATTACCACTGAGCTCCCCTGCTGTAGTGCAAAGCAGATGCAGACAGAGGGGACAAGTGACTGTGTTCCAGTAAAAGTTCATTGATAAAAGCAGCCCACTGCATGCCGCACTGGCCCCACCCCTGGGTGTGCTGAGTTTGTGACTGGGTCTCGGTGTGGTGGCACGAGCCTGGAATCCCAGTGCTGGGGAGGCTGAAAACAGGAGGATCGCTACAAGTCCAAGCTGCCCTGTGAGACCTTGTACCAAATACATGAATGAAAAAAAAAAAGCAGGTCAGATTTGGCCTGCAGGTCCTAATGTGCTGAGCCTGCAGGAGATTGATGCTTCTCAAATTCTCATCTGGAAAAGTCACTGCAGTTGGGTCCGAAGGAACAGTCGGCTTCAGTGGGTCTGCGCTCTGGCCCTTGGCCAGGACGCCAATGCCCCTGCGCCACCCCTCCAGGCACCGAGGAGATCACAGTGAGCACTCACCCAGAAACCTGCCAGTGCCTGGAGCTCATACTGTCTTCCCTCACCAACCCCAAGAATGTCTCCCTCATCTAGAGTGATGTTCCATGAAGTCTGCTTTCCCAAAAGTTCCCTAATTTTAAAAGTCACGTAAAGCAATTGCTCTCCGAATAGATTCTCAGGTCTTTCGCCCTGGAGATTCTCACTCATCTATAGGTCAGGAACAGGCCCTAAACCTGGGCCGTAAAAGCCCCAGAGGGTTATTAGGACCAAGCACACTTGGGAACCACCCAGTGTCACTCTCTCGGCCCTCCATCCTGCACCTCTCAGAGCGGCCAGTATCATTACAGGCCTGCCACAAGTCAGGCACAGCACGAGGGAATGGCTGCAGATGCCCTGTGTGGCCCACCGCATCTCTGGCCCCACGCGGAAGCAGGTAGTAATTTCCTCCGGAGAATTCAAAGGCCCACACCCTGGAGCATACACCTTCTACTGAAGTATAGCCACCCAGCATGCTCCGCTGTGAGTGCTGCTTTACTATCTTCTTCAAATAAAATCTAAAAAGATATTTACACTCCCACAAGGAAACTGGAGGTAAACACACCTAGCGCTTTCACCCAAAAACCACTTAACTAATGGAGTTAGGAATTAGGGTACACCGTTGGTACCTTGACCGAGTCTTGAAGTGAGACTTCCCTGTGTCCAGACAGAAAGCTTTCTTAGAACTTTCCTGGCAGGTTTGAAGTGAAAAAGTAAAATATGCACAAGTTTTCTTACAAACAAGTACTTCCAAGGAAAATATTAGGGATTTGCAGAAAGGAAACAAATTTATTTAAATGAGTTGAAAACAATTTCTGTAAATAAAACGTAGTTTCAGGGTAAATGATGAGGGGATTTGACTGACCTTGTCAGATACAAAAGTTACATTTCTTGTTATATGGGTCTCGCTTTATCTTGGTCTTAACCATCTAACAGAAAAGTGTAAAAACGAAGTATAAAAAGTAAAGCCATACTACTATGCTGAGCTGTAAAAGGCTCAAGTCGACAACTTCTGACATTGCCAGTCCTGTAGATAACCCACTACTATTATGGACTGCTGGACTATATTGGATTACTTTGCTGAATTCACACACCTACAATATTTAAATGGCAATAGAATACCCATCTCTGACAAAACTAAACAAAAAAGGGGGATATAAATGAAGGATCATTTTGTAGTGAAAAAAATATATGTCTGTATATACAAAATAGTATAGGCATACAGCACTTTCTCTTAGTTTGATGAGAAGAAAGATTTGTACTAACAGTGTTTAGACAAGATATCATGTCTGCATCTTGTACTCTGAATAACTATTACAAAGACAACAATATGCAATGTATTAGTTATTGTAACTGGCCTACTAACCTGTTTTGATACTGTCTTATTGCTACTTCTTTCTCAATAAAATTAATTAAAAAAGAAGCAAATAGTTTAATAAAATAGTACTTTTTAAACTATATGGATCCAAACAGAGCCTAGGGAAAGAAATGCCATCGTAGAGGTGATTCAGATTCATTTCATCCTAGAATATTGTCTTGGAAAGCGTGGACTATTTTAATTTGTTTGTATGTATAGTGCTTCATTGGGGACTGTACCTTCATTTAGCAAGTACTTATTTCCATGCTGTAAAGGATAGGGTAGCTGTCCACAACTCATGCAGCAAACATCCACGAAGGTTCAGTTTACTTCCCGGTACCCGAGGACTGACCATCATCTACCAATAAAATTCCAGCTCCATCACATGGGCTCACCCCTTCCTGGTCCTCATCCTTTCCAGTGTCTCCAGCCTCACCCAGGGCAAAGTCCTCTCTGCTCACCAGGAGTACCTAAAAGCTCTTCTGAAATCTCGCAGTCACATCGAAGTTGACACCACCCAGCCTTTGCAGGTGCTCTCCCAGTTCAGAGGGCCTGCTGTGCTCCTGCCCACCCCTCCTGCCCCACCTGTCTGCCCAGCAAGCTCCAAGTGATGCTTCAGGTGAGCAAAAGAAGGTCTTCCTAGGAAAGCAGCGCTGGTGTCAGAGTGTGCTTCCCTGGCATCCTCAGACTCAAGGTCCCAGTGGGTCACAATAGCAAGTCATTTCTGCTCATTACCAGCCTTCTGTCTAGTCTCCAAATAAACCTAAAGCCTGCTGGAGACCAGGACAATATCAGCTCATCTTTCAAATATGGTATTTCATACCAAACACAGGCACATACACATCTGAAAATATGGAGAGTGCAGAGCAGTGCAAGAATGAAAGGGGCCACGGGGAAAAGCTATCTACCCGGAAGTGCCTCTGAGCAGGAACCTAGCTAACTGGTTGATGACCAGGTAAGCTATCGGCCTATAGTCCCTAAATTCCGGCTACTTAGGACGAAGGTCTTACTTCCAGGATTTTAATCCATTCAATCTGCATTTGTGCCAAGCAGCTGGCATCCCATAAAAACAGGCTTCCAGAACCCTCTGATTACACACAACCTTAGCCTGAACCACTGGCATTAGCCCACTCCACACTCTACATGATACGCGTCTTTGGTCCTTCTGGCTTGTAGATTTATTACATAATCTCCTGTTGTAACTTCACTACATTTTACATCTGAACTGCACCTTCCTGGTAATGTCCATAACCTTAATTCCCCCTCTGAATTAATAGTTCCCCATGAGAGGGTGAGTGACACTTAGTGTCTACCCCATCCTAAGACCTCCTTTGATTGCAACACCTGCTTCACTCACCCAGGTTCCATCGCTGGGCAAAACTGGGTCATCACACAAATATTAGGAGGAAAATAGAAGGAGTAGACAAAAGTTTAATACAAGGTCAATTGGTATACATTGCTCCAGTTTTAGAACGATTTACATTCCTCCTACAAATTATTTCACCTGTAGTATTCCAGCCACTAAGAGAAAGGTACAATGAGCTGGGCATGGTGGTGCACACCTGTAATTCCAGCACCCAGGAGGCTGAGGCAGAAGGAGTACAGGGAGTTTGAGGCCAGCCGGAGCTACACAGCAAGACACTGTGTCAAAAAAAAAATGCAAATAAATAAAGGTGCGCTGAAATGAGGAAAGAAAAGGTAATCTTAGAAGAGTGTACAGAATAAATGCAAGCAGCGAGATCAAGCCAATCTGGCACAATCATCTGTGCTAGTGCTTTTAGGGTGAGATAGTCCTGACCTGATCCAAGGCTGTCTAGAAGTTCTGGCCAAGATATCACTGCAGCAAATTTAGAAGAAAGGGAAGCGAGGCGGGTACGGTGCCAGTTCCAGCCTCACTTGGGTCATTTAACACCTTAGTGAGACCTTGTCTCAAAATAAAAAATAAAGGGTTGAACTGCAGCCCAGTGCAAACTTCCTGGGTTCAGTGTAGGGAGAGAGGCAGGGACAGGGACAGAGACAGGGACAGGGACAGGGACAGAGACAGAGACAGAAACAGACAGAAGTGGGAGAGGAGGAGAGAGAACAGAGAAAAGAGGAAGGGGAAGGAGAAGGGGTGATGAAAGGAGGAAGCAAGAAAAAAGAAGGAAAATAAAAATTATTAGAACAACATAATCTAGGTCTACGATACTATAAAACTTCATATCTATGAAGCTTTCCCTGTTTATTTCACTGTTACATGAGAGTGAAATAAACTCCATGTTGTTAGAGAGAGGGGACATGAAATGTCAAGTTCATATCTGCTGGCATGAGTCAAAGAGTTAAGGATTGGCCTGTCATGATCCAGACAGGAGGCACAGGTTTAGTGGTTAAAAATAAGACAGAAAATAAGTTAGTTCAGGAAGATGTGGGCTTGAATCTCAGATCTACCCTTGTAAGGCAGGAAAAACTTGGGGAAGTTACTTAGCTATACTATTTGTCATTTTCATACTCTCTAAAATAAGTATTCCTTTCAGGTTTAACTATAACACAGAATTACCTAGGTTCACAAACTCAGTTCTTTCCATGAGTCTGATAATACGTCGAGCTGGACATGAACCAAATCTGGCCCCCAGCAGGGTCAGCACTGAACCCAACCCCTGCAGTTGATTCTGTTCTCATCTAGCTCAGTGTGTGCTCAGAACTGCGGAAAGAGTCCAGCTTGTGACCCACAATTAATGAAGAATGAGTGGTGCAGTAAGTGGCTGCTCTATTATTATTATTAAAAGGAATACATTGTTGGGGCTGGGGAGATAGCTCAGTGGAATAAGTGTTTGCCTGGCAAGCACAAGGTCCTAAGTTTGATCCCTGGTACCACCAAATAAATAAATAAATAAATAAAAGTAAAAATAAATAAATCAGGGCCGGGGAGATGGCTCAGTGGAATAAGCACTTCCCTGGCAAGCGCAAGGGCCTGAGTTCAATCCCCACTTCTACCAAAATAAATGAATAAATAAATCAAAATTATTACCTTATTTGAGAACATACCTACCTTATGCTGATGTCTACTACATCTTAGAAAAAGATGAAAGTATAATTGATTTTTTTAATTCCAGATAGATTCCTTATATAATTTTTAGGTAAAACTGTTCAACCACCTAATAGCCATAACTACGAGGTTACTACTGATGATCCAGGACATAAATTCAAAGTTTTCAGAGTCCATTTCTTAATATCAGGTACCCCCCATCATTCTTACAATCTTCAGCGCTTCAACACTTTCATTGGAAACAGGTTTTGCTCCAATTACTCAGATCAGTAACTTTGGAGACACTGTTTTCCTCTGACACCACTCAGCCAATCTCAGGATAAGTTCCATCAGCTTCCCACACCTGCTCCTATTGTCAGAAAATTTCCTGAATTACTGCCAAAAAATGATCTTGATGATTCACCCCTTGTTCCTCAGAAGTCTGGTCTGAAAGAGGAATCAAAGAGAGACTCTATGAACACTGCCCAACTCTGTATACCTCCTCTACTCAAATCCCCCATCAGAGTTCCTGCTAAAGCAGTCCTTTGGGTGCGGGACCCTGTGCAGCCAGCATTTGCTTCCTCTGCCCTTCCCTTGCACCCCTCTTGTTCCAGCTTCTAGGAGCTGCTGCCCAGGCAGTGGGAGCTGCAGGCTGATCTTCGAATGCCAGCCTCACTCCTATCTCTTCACATTTGATCCTGTCTTGAACGCTCCGCCTAAAAATACCTGCATGACTTGCTGCCTTATGCTGTTGGCATCACAAGCAAATGCCACCTCTTCACGGTGGGCTACCATCTTGGCCATACTGTCTACAAAGGCAAAGCCTGGCTAGGTGTGCTGGTGCACATCTGTAATCCTAGCGCTTCAGGGGACTAAGACAGATTTCAGCCAGGCCAGTGCAACCTAGTGCTTTAGAGACAGCACTGCTGGGAAGAAAAAGAAAGAAAAAGGGCTGAGGAGTTGGGTTTAGACCGGGGCTCAGTCTTCTACATGCACGCACGCACGCACGCACGCACGCACGTTTCCCAGAAAAATCAGAGCATGGGAAGAAAGCTTGAATGAAAGCATATGTGAGGGGGAGTTGATTCACATGAAGGGATCGGGGGGAAGCGGAGAATGCTAAGCCATGTCTGCATTACTCACCTGATGTAGCTGTCCAGTGGTGGAATTATCCCCATGAGCCACAGAGCGGGAACACGCGCCAGGGCAGTGGCAGGGGCCGACACTCGGTGGAGCCCAGCAGACCCTGCGTGGAGAGAAAGAGCACAGCTGACCGCAGGGGCTGTGTGTGGATACCTATGGCAATCTGGCTGCTGTGGAAAGGCGTGGTGTGAGAGGGTTGGCAAGATGAGGCTTAGGAGTTATCAGTACTTCCCTAAACACTTTATCCAACATAGCCCTCTCTCCTCCCTCCATCCCTTACCATCTTAACCCCATTACACCACCTCGTCTGCTTACTAGCTTGTAGGCTTAAAGCGCTCCCCTCTTAGGTCGTAAGCACACGCCTCAGGTGCCTCACTCACTTTGCTCGCCACGGCATTCCCAGGTTCTGGCATGGCATCAGATTCAGTGCTACAAGTACTTGCTCAGTTGGCATGTCACTGACAAAAGGGCCCACGTGCATGTATGTGCCTGCTTGCAAAGCATGAGTTGATCGGAAGGTCCTCATTCAGTCAAGATATACTAGTGTTTGCTTATCACGGATATCCATCAAACTGACTTGCTTTACAAACAAGGATGCTGTATTCCTCCCCAGTGAGTGAAAGCAGACCTAAGCCCAAGAGCGAACAGTCTGCTGACGCCCTAGACTAGCAATTCTCTAGTGACAACATGTGTCAGAGTCATCTGAAAGGCCGAAAACCAGGCTAAAAAGGAGCACCAGGTCCCCAGGCCAGTAGGTAAGGGGAAGGCGCATTTCTACCTCGTGCTGCTGTGGCTGCTGGTGTAACCACTGTATTTCATGGACTTCTACATTGAGCCATCCTTGCATCCCCTTCCCGTGGCATCTTTCCCACTACATAGCCTGACCCCTGGCTTGGTGGGACCAAAGGGAAGTAGCAGGTTTGTTTCACTTAAGTTGCTCCAAGCTCAGTGTAACCCTCCTTGTTGGAGACTACAAGGTCACCGTTCAGCGTGGGATTTACTCACTAGATGAACTAATCCTGATGGAGAGCTCATGCCTCCTTAAGAGTTCTCCTTCCAGTCATGTCGCGCACTGTCCCTTGAACGAGAGCACACAACACCGGCACGGCAATCCAAGCTCTTTATTGTTCCCGTTCACAGCAACCGAAGCCTCTACACATCCGCTCAGCCGCGGCTCGCTACTTGTGCTTCCTCCGGATCAGGGAGGCGTGAGTATATATGTAACACGTAAACCAATCAGGGCAAGGCAGATTCAGACAGGGGATAGGT
>NW_004524620.1:7446146-7446976 GCF_000260255.1 Octodon degus | reverse complement strand
CTCCTAAAAATCTCTAAAACCTCCATGAATTCTTAAAGCAACTATTACTCTCAGAATATACTCATATATATTACATAGATGAGAAAGCAAATGACATTGTGTCATGACCCTTTGAAAATAATAGCATCTCTTTTCAGCTTTGTCATGTGGAAATTTCTCAGGAAAAGCTAACCTAAAATTCTATAGAATTTATAAAAGCATTGAGCTTTGCCCTACCAATTTGCATTTTCTATCAAAATCTTCTCTTAGAAATTTCTTAGCTCTGTTCAGTGGCACAGCCCTATTTACATCTTGCGCACGATTGTGGACCCGTTTTGCTGGATGGTCCTTCAGGGAATCAGCCGTCTTCTGTTCTAGTTGCAGGTGCACCATCAGAAGTTCTCAATTTCCTCACATTCGAGCACCTAAGACTGTGTGGTTCGTATTAGTCCAAATAGGGAATGATGCAGCGCACGCACTCTTAGATAGCAACTTGGGAATGATGACCTCCAGTTTACAGTACATTTTTTAAAATTAGAGATTTTTGGAAAACCTGAGGCCAGATGCAGAGCAGCAAGGAGGCATCTCCAGATTTATAGCTAGTGACAGAATTATGCCACGTGAAAGCATTCCTGGACATCCACTTCTCAGTGGCGCAGGATCAAGCATGTGCCACCAACCCATTCAGAATTCTTGCTGGACTAGGAAGAAAATAAAAACATGAACTCTAAGCACCAGTGCACACAGCACACCACACACACACACAAGATCTTTTCAATATTAAGTGAAACGCAGACATTGCGTCTGCACTGTAGAACCTCACACCTCAGCTGCGTCAGCGCTGAAGTGGT
>NW_004524620.1:7434711-7445046 GCF_000260255.1 Octodon degus | reverse complement strand
GTCACATTTGTAGGTGGAAAACTTTTCAACAGTAATCAAAACTCCTGGTAGCCAGAGAGAACTGGGTAGTGTTGGGGAGTTTAGAAACAAAAGCCAGAAGGACATTAGGCTTGGAGGCGGAGTAAGCAGCACTCTGCAGGGGCACAGCCGCGCTCTCTGCAGTTGTAATGTATATCTGGCATCAGTGAGTCGATGAGGTGGATAACGTGAGCATTATACTTTAGATCTCCTGCTCCAGCTTCTGAAGACAACGAAAGGAAGTTTTCTAGGTTCTGAATTTCTCAACCACATTAAGAGACGCTGCTCAGGAATGCTGCAAGCTTTGTTCCAGCTCTCAGATTCTGTCCTTACTATTCCAACTTTGTGATTCTGTTGCTAGCACTGGTTTCTGTGAACACTGTGAATAAGGAAGCAGAAAGCGTGCTGGATTCCACTTGCCTTTCCTCCTTAGTGTTACGGTAGGGTCGTGTCTCCGAGAGCGCTTGCTCATGGAACCTCATTTGGATGCACAGCTAAGAAATGACTGTAAGTTTTGCAGAATCTGCGGTATGCACGTCTCGCAGCGCTGGGGCACTATACCTGTAAAACACTGTGGCTGAATGTCATAAAATGAAACGCAGTGGCAAGAGGCAAAGGTCCTCTGACAAGTTCAGGCCAAATATCTCTTCTGTGTGACACACTAATGATCCAAGTTGTTGGTATATGATCTCCCAACTTCAGTGTTTCCACGCACCACCCTGGCCTTTCACTCGACGCTCAGAATCTCGACTTAGAGCAGGAGTACGCACCGCCCCTACAGCAATGGTGATGAGCCAAGCGAGTCAGCCTCACAAGCCGCGTTGATTACTTTTTGTGGCCAAGTATGGCTCAATTATGTTATTTAAAAAGCTCCTGTAGGCGAGGATTTGTGGGACAATTAACATTATTCTTCTAAAGTGCAATTGTTGTGTATTTAAGTGTGCACGCATGGTGTGTATTCATTATGTGAATAAATATTAACTTCCTACTACATTAAAAGCATACCTGAATCTATCAAAATCTTGTAGTTTGTACTTCTTTTCACAATGTCAAAGCTCGATGGATTCAGGGGAAAAGGAAATATCTCCTAATATGATTTAGCGGGCTCTGGATCTAACTTAGTTCCAGGCGAAGCCCTTCTGACCCCCTCCCAGCACCTGCTGGGCGGGCGGCCCCGTGAAGCGCCCCTCCACCTCGCGAGCCCTCGGCGTGACTCGTGCTGCAAGGGGCGCAGCGCCCCGCTCAGAGGCGCACACGCTGACACGGAGGGCCGCGCTGGCACGCGCACACGCGCCGTGGGCACTTCGTGCTGCATCGTCGCCGTGTCGCAGAGCGTGCTCGCAGGCTCCACATCTCGGTCCTGACTGCCGCGAAGCAGAGCGCACGCTTCTCTTGGCAGCAGGACACTCCAGATGCGCGGCCGCTGGAAGAACGTGCTCCCACGGCGTCATCTGGCTGCCACCTCTCCTTGTCTGGTTTGCCAGGCAGATCCCCGCGTGGCGATGCGGCGGATCACGCCAGTGTTGTCGCCTTTCACACCATCCTCTTGTAAACATGGGCAGGTGATCCACTTTATGCCTCTAAACCGAGCTGGAACACATTCCAGGTACAATGCATTTCATTTCTAAGCAACTGAGAGGGCGAATACAGTTCTACTCTCACGGGAGCAGCGAGTTACGCGCGCAGATGAGGACGTGCAGAGGCTCCCGGGCAGAGGCAGGAGCGTCTTCCTGACGCTGACGTCTTAGCATGTTGTAGCACTGAGATCGCAAATGAGTGTGTGTGTGTGTGTGTGTGTGTGTGTGTGTGTGTGTGTGTGTGAAAACCCCAGCTAGGGGCTCCCTTTAGACAAAGAGCCGTTGTTTGTGGTTTTGACCCCAGAGTCTCCTGGGCTTCTGTGGTTCTAGGCAGAACTGGTAATTCAATCAGTTCAGCTACACACAAAATAGGAAACGATTCTGGCAAATTTCTCAGTTTCAAGCATATTGAACCCCTATTTGCAACAATTTTGCCTGATTTTCATGGAGGATGAATCTTAATTGTAAGGACTTGCGCTATTGAGATACTGATTTTCTCTAGTAGGAGAAAATTTAAGCAGGCAATTCACATGGAATTTATCAAGTCGACTGTCCTATACCCTCACAGTTATTATAACTAGTGTCAATAATTTGCTCCAAATATCTTTATTTATTTATTTATTTTTATTTATTTATTTTTTGGCCCACTCAGCCTGCCCTGAGGGTGGGGCTGGCGCAGCATGTGGTGCCAGGGATTGAACCGCAGTTCCCTATGGCTGCCTAAGCTTGCCTAAGCAGGTGCTTCAGTCTGCTGAGCTATCTCGCTGGCCCTTCCAAACATCTTTGAAAGTTCTTTGAAAGAAGAAAAACAAATAAGGGCAGGGAAGGGATGTTTCAGAAAAAATGGTATAATAATTGACTGTCACTTTCTTAAACATAGTCTGGTGCTACACTTACGTAGCTAGACGCAATTTCTCCTGCTCTTTTGCATGGTTTCCTGGGGATACAGTTGTTGCACAAATTAGTGGGGTGTTACAAATACCCTGTGAATTGAGTAGCCAAAATTCTTCCATATGCTTCCCCAGGTAAGTGGTTGGTGATATTACTCAGCCCTGGAGACTTGGGTAGTCTGGGGTGAGGGCGTCTCAGTGCTCCTGTTTCCAAGTTCACTGTTCTTTCTGTGTGATTCAGAAAGGAAGCTGCTGTCTTCAGGCAGGAATGGTAGGGAAGCATGCACTGTTCTGAGGTCTCCGCTTTCCTTGTTAGTAGCAAGGTCCGACGCTCAAGCAAGGCACTGAATTTCTCTGAGCCTCAATATTCTCATCTGGGGGGCCTGGAGATGGCTCAGTAGAATAAGCGCTTCTTTGGTAAGCACAAGGGCCTGAGTTCAATGCTTGGTTCCACAAAAAAAAAAAAAAAAAAAAAAAAAAGAAAGAAAAATTCTCATCTGTTAAAGAGGTTAGCATTTTCCTAGTTTCTCTAGAACCAAAATTCATTTAGTAAACATAAAGGCCAATATTTGAAGTAGGCGTTTTGGGCCAGCCAAATAGCTCAGCAGATTAAAGTGCCCACTCAAGCAGACACAGTGGCCCGGGTTCGATCCCCAGTGTGCTGTGCAGGCCCCACCCCAGAAGCAGGCTGAGATGGCAATTGAGATTGGGCGTGGTGGCATGCACTTGTAATCCCAGCTTGTTGGAGGCTGAACACAGGCATAGTTGAGATCCTGTAGACCTTTACTAAAATATAAAAAAATAAATTTAAAAAAAATGAAGTTGGTGTTTTAGTTACTTTTCTCTCTTGCTCAGACAAAATACCTGATGCCCAAAATTAAGGAAGGAATTCATTCACATTTTGCAGAGGTTTCAGGCCATACTCAGATGGCTTCAAGGCAGACTAGCTCATCACAGAGGGCAGTTGTTCATGGTGGCAGAAAACAGCAGGAAAGTAAAGAGCAAAAAGGTAGGAATAGCGATACCAGGCTTGTAGAAGCAGTGGGTGAGCCTCACTCCCTTCCTTGGACTGCATTCAGGCTGTCCAGGTGTACCACTCACACCCATAATCCCAGCAGCACTCACACCCATAATCCCAGCAGCACTCACACCCATAATCCCAGCAGAACTCATACCCATAATCCCAGCAGAACTCATACCCATAATCCCAGCACTGGATCATGAATTAATCACAAACTCTAGAAGCTGCCCCAATAACTGCTTGAGGCTTTGTAGGGACCACTAGACACAAACCATAATAGTAGGTAACAGTAATTTAGTTCCTAGCAAGGATTTAGGTGTCATTTTTCCTAATACATGTCTGCTGTAAATAAAGACCACATTCCTTGTGGTGAGTTGCTATGAGTACTTAACACATTTTAATTCTTTCATCAATCCTTAACCTTCCCCTCCCACCACCTGACCTTCTCCATTCCCGCTCCTCCTCCCACTTAAGAAAGATCTATCTCTACTACCCATTATCTATCTCTTATTTTTCTCTTTATTTATAATTTGGGTTTCTTATATAAGAGGTGCCATGTGATATTTGCAGCTAATATTTATTTCATTAACACTGTTGTCTCAGGGTACATGCATTTTCTACCAATTACTCCAGTTTATCCTTCTTTAAACTTGAGTAATGGCACAGATGTTTCCAAGATATAGCTATTATGGAGTATGTTGTCATAAACATGGGTATACATGCCTCATTATACTCTGATTTATTTAACTCCTTCAAGAAGACACCTAGCAGGGGAATAGCTGAGTCAAAAGGATTTGTATACTGCTTTCCACAGTGGTTGTGCTGGTTTACAGTGCCAATAATCATACAGAAGGCGTCCTATTTTCCCTGAAGTTTCATCAGCATTTTTTAAATTTGCTTTACTGATGACAGTGATTGTTTCTGCTGTAAAATGGAATCCCAGTCTTTTTTTATGAATTTAAGGAAGACTCTGTCTACGGGGTATACAGGGTCTCACATCGTAGATTGGACTCATAGTGATTCTACTGTCCTCAGCCTTCCAAGTGCTGGGAATATAGTCACGTGCCACCACTCCCAGTCTCAGTTGCTGTCTCAGCATGCCCCAGGGATGGGGCTGGCACAGCAGGCCGGGGATCAAACCTCTGACCCCTGCATCTGCCTAAGCAGGTGCTTTAATCCACTGAACTATCTGGCCGGCCCTCAGTCTTACTTTAATTTGCATTTCTCTAATGGCCAGCAATGTTGAGTTTGTTTCATGTATTTATTGGCCATCCGTACTTCTAAGAAGTGACTTCACTTCAGCTGGTCAGTTTTTTTGGAATGGGCCTTTTATTTAGAGAGGTCCAATATTCTGACTTCTTTATATGTTCTAGGTATTAGTCCTCTGTTTAAGGCACAGCTGGAAATTTTTTTCCCATTCTGTGGGTGGTTTGTTCCCTCTGTCAGTTATTTCCCTTGCTGTGCAGAAGCTTTTTAAGTTGTTATGACATCACTTGTTGATTCTTGATAGTGTTTGCTGTACAAAACCAGATGATTCCAAGTATAAGAGAGAACTGCATGTCAACCTTTTTCATGAATACAGATGCAAAAATCCTCTACAAGGTACTGGCAAACAATGCAGCAAATCACCCAAAAGATCATGCATACTGAGCAAAGATCCTCAGGATCCAAAGGCGGATCCACGTATAAATCAATAAATGTTATCCTTCACTTAAACAGAAGCAGGAAAAAAAGTGTTACCCTCGCAACAGTTGCAAAAAAAAAGGCTCTCGCAGGGTCCTAACATTCATTCATGATAAAACACTGCAGAAAATAGGTAGAACATGACTTCATCTCAGTCTAATAAAAGCCATTTATGATAAACCTCATGCCAAAATGATATTAAATGGTGAAAAATGGAAATATTTGCCTCTAAGAACAGGAACAAGACAAGCATATCTACATTATCAATTCTATTCAATGTAATTCTTGAAATACTAGCCAGAGGAGTCATGAAAGAGAAAGAAATAAAAAGGATGTGTATAGGAAAGTAGAAGTCAAATTATCATTATTTACATATAACATGATCCTCTACATAAAAGAAAAAATAATTTCACCCCAAGACACCTAGAATTAATAGCTGAATTCAGTAAAGTAGTAGGATACAAAATCAATAGTGTTACTGGGGTCCGGCCAAATAGTTCAGTGGATTAAAGCACCTGCAGGTAGGCACAGGGGCCAGGGTTTTGACTCATGGGCCTGCTATGCCAGCCCCACCCTCAGGGTGCACTGAGATGGCAATTGAGACTGGGTGTGGTGGCACATGCCTGTAATCCCAGCACATGGGAGGCTGTAAACACTTAGATCACTATGAGTCTGATCTAGTAGTGAGACCTTGAACACCCTGTAGACCCTTCCCTAAAATTCAGAAATAAAAAAGTGTCATAAGACTATAGACATGAACTAATTAAACATACCTTTCACAACAACACTAAGAAAAATTAAATACTTATGAATTAACCTAACCAAGTAGAAGACATCTACAGTGAAAATCATGACACTCAAAAAAAGGAGATTGATTGGACATTAGAAATTAGAAAGCTATCCCCTGTTCCTTGATAGGTTGACCAGTATAGTACACAGAATCATACATCCAAAATTGATATACAGATTTAATGTAATCACAATCAAATTAACATCAGCATAATTTACAAAACTGGAGAAACCATTATTAAAATTCATAGAGAACCAGAATAGATTCAGAAAAGCAAAAGTAATCATGAGCAAACTGTAAAGTGTGTGACATCACAATGCTGGATTTGAAAGTATACCACAAAACTACTGTGATAAAACAGCATGGTACTGGTAGAAAAACTGACGCCATGGTTAACAGAACAAAGCAGAACATGCAGAAGTCATCCTGGGTACATTTAGCTGTTTGATTTTTTGAAATACGTCCCAAATACAGACACTGAGGAAAGATAGCCTCTTTAAGAAATGTTTCTGGGAAACATGCACATACGCAAGACTGAACCAGACCGGTGTCTCCCACCATATATGAAACTAAAATCAAAAGGGCTCAAAATATCTAAATGTTAAAACAGAAACAATTGCTGGAAGATAAAATAGGTAAAACTCTTGAAGTCATAGGGAAGGTAAGAATTTTATGAATATTGTTTCTTTTTTTTATAATTTCAAATTCATATTATACTGCCTGGCCTTCCAGTAACCCCCTCAGACCAAAATGATGAGGGAGCCTTACTCTAGATGTAGCATAAACTTCAAAGGATGCTGGTTCTCTGAAGATTTATACAAATGCCTTACCAGTCCTGGGAGTCCAATGTCTAGGGTTTTTTATGAGTAAATAAAAGTTTCAGTGTTTAAACTATACAGCTGAATCTAATTCTAACCAAGTCATATCACTTTTTGTAAACAACAAACAAAAAATGAAAAGACTGTTACTCTTTTCCGTAAGATCTGCTGAGAAAAGAGTCCTGTACAGGCAGTATGGGAACCAGTCAACTCCAGTGATTATCCATGACTTTACTTCCCCTCTTTCTTTATCAACCTTATCATGAAAGATCCTATATCTCTGCAATTAATTGTCATTAATTATAATTAATTATCATTTGCCCAGAACTTAAAGAAGAAAAAAGAAGACAGAAAGTGCAGAAGAGAGTAGGTGAATATACACAAATATGATAAGTCACATGTCTTCTGAGTCGGGGCAGAATCCGTGCATGTGTGCCTGACATCTGATGCCTCAGTTTCCGTAGCACTTTCACTTCACCTCCATGCAGCAGGTGGTCCTAGACACGCAGAGAAGAGCAGAGCAGACCACTTGCTCAAGAGGAACACAACTAAGGAGTCAGAGAAGCTCTACTCAGCTTCTGTAATGGGATCTCCGCTCTACCTGCAGTGTCCCCCTCCTACTATAGAGAGTGTAGTTCTCCTTGTCTGATAGCTGCTCCCTACTCCCTTGTCTCTGCAGCACTCAGTACTCCTCCACATATTACATATTTTGGTTCCTTAATGACTCTATCCCTTTCACCCATGAACAAAAGCAGTGTAACAAGATCTCCACTGTGTTCAAGATTTTAGTTCTAGTCCCGAGAAAAGTACCTGGTACCTACAGGTATTTAAAAAATTTATGGCACAGATTGATTTAAGACATTTGTCTGTGGGCCGGGGAGATGGCTCGGTAGAATAGGCACTTCCCTGGCAAGCGCAAGGGCCTGAGTTCAATCCCCAGACTCACAAAAAATAAAAAGTTTGTGTATGTGTTGTTGTTGTTCTCCTCCAGTTTTTAGAAGTTTGTTATTGAGTCTAACGTCACTACATTACCTAAGCCTATTTCATCTTGATAGTTTATTTCTATTTATAGCTCAGTTTCTTTTGTGTTGAAAATTGCTTTATCTTAGTAACAGGAAGGTACTACATCTTCTGCTAATATCTAGAGAGAGCAATGAGCTGCCACGGGCAATTTCCTCTGATTTGTCCTTGATGAGCACTCTGGAATCACATCAACTATCCTTGCTGTCTTTTCCCTAAACAAGATTTCTCTGAACTTCTTGTATTCCTCCAGGACACCAGCTCTGCACAGGCCATCAATGTCCAGGAGATAGTTTTTACGTCCAACCTTACTGCATCTTCAATTTTCCCTTACTTAAGGTAAGGGAGGGGCTGGGGAGATGGCTCAGTGGAATAAGCATTTCCCTGGCAAGCACAAGGGCCTGAGTTCAATCCCTGGTTCTGCCAAGATAAATGAATAAATGGATAAGGTAAGGGAAAATGTTCCCTTCATTGTTCTTGTTGCTCCCGTCAACCATGCCATAAATTGTCAAAATTCATTTTAAATGTGGTGCTCAGTGTTGAGTACCATGTTGCAGCTGAATTTTGTGTAATGTTGTGTGGAACAAGACTGCCAACTCCCTTTCCCAGAAATGATGCCTCTGAAGAGACACTTGGTTCAACTCTTATTTCCCCTCTTCTTTCCTAAATATTGTGAATATTTAGTGTGAATATGAAAATGACTCTTCAATAGTTGGTTCAGTCTAATAGCTACAATAGTAGCTATTGCTATAGTTAAGCCATATGGAGCCACCTGACCCCCGAAGGGCAGAGAGAAGCCAGCCTAAAGGGGGCAGGAAATAGCTAGCCAGCCTGGAGGAGTCTCCTGGTGGGAAGGAGGAAATTTCATCTGTTGCACAGAGCGTAATCGTATGCAAATTATCACGACTTCTCCAAACACATCTTCCAGCAAGCAACTGTGCTGCTCATTCAGTCCTGACAAGTGTTTAAGGGTATCTGTACAAGATAAGAAAACATCTGGAAGAAGAACGCTAAACCCACCCAGATGTTAGAGAAATGAATTGATATTGCAGCCAGTCGCAGCTGCGTGGTCTCTTTTGGCACTTTTACAAGATCTCACTGATCTTCTTGTATTCCTCCAGAACACCAACTCTGCACAGGCGCATGTGCCCATGCGCACACGCGTACACACACACACACACACACACACACACACACACCAGGAAAAATCTGTGAAGCACTTCCACAGCTTCTCTGATGAAAGAAAAAGTACTGAACTTTTTGTCTGCTGGGCATACATCAACGAAATGCATCATTTTGAAATTATCATTAATATGTGAAATTTGCAGGCGAAGTTGGTTTTGCATTTTCCATTGTCTTCAAGTCTTCAGAACTTTTCTTATACTAGAAGCACATCGGTGTCCCTGACGACGAACATGAAGTGCCTCCTAGTAGCGCTTCCAGCTTTTGGGGAGTTGCTATCTGTAGCTGCCTGATTTTGTACGCTGTCTTGTGTTTCAAGATTCTAGGGGTCCGTGAAGATAGAGCCCAGAATTGTGATCTAACAATATCATGAGGATTGCTTTCCAAACAAATCTAGCACCTTGAAAATCTAGACAATTAAATAACTAAATTAACATTAAAATTCTGTTCCTTCACAATACTTCAATTACTAAAAGGGAAAAAAAGAAGGCATGGGAAAAGATATGTGGGTTTGTTCCATAAGTATTCTGTAGTGCAGAAGTAATGGATTCCCTTTGTATTCTGTGTTGTAGTTGTTTTTTTTTTTTTTTCCCTCCCAAAGGAAATAAATATACCATAGGGACTAACTTTATAGGAAAATCAATCCACTCTTTTTTTTTTGCCATGAAAATTCTTACTGTGATAACTAGGAAACTTTCTAGTGTTACTGAGGAACAGGAAAATAAAACATTCTGTTTTACTGTTTTAAATTGAAATATAGAATTTTATAGCACCACCTATTGGTTTCAAAATACAAACTAATATTTTCTACTGATTTTTTAAAAAACTATATAAAAGATAGTATTATTACTTTGAGTCACACAAAGATTAATTTTCTTTGACTTCCCAGTGATGCTGTGGAAACTTCTTAAACAAAACAGACAATCGAGATATGTCAACATGACTTTTTAAAAATAATATAATTTAAAGCTCTTCTAATCAAAATTGTAAAATGAAGCTGGGAATTTTATTCACACATTACTTGTGTTGTGTTACATTTTTAAATCACCCTTTGTGTGTTATTTCTACGTAGATGGAATATATGGGACTGTGGCTTCTCTGCTGCCCTTACCCAGCTGGAGCAGAGGGGGTGAACCCACCTGGCCTTTAGCTTCTCCCTCAATGGCAGCCCCCAAATCTGGAGAATCCGGAGGCCCTGCACTAGGATCTACTCTTGAGCACTGGCTCTTTGAGAACCCATGTGGGACATGCTTCATCCTTCTCTCCAGTCCAGATTCCACAACCAGAAAGAAACTTGTGCAGGAAACCAGTATTTCCACGCTGACCTTGGAAAGGC
>NW_004524620.1:7403375-7433738 GCF_000260255.1 Octodon degus | reverse complement strand
TTCCTTCCTTCCTCTTTCTTTCTGTTGTTCTTTCTCTCTTCTTTCATTTCTTGCCTTCCTTCCTCCCTTCCGTTCTTGTGTGCATGGTACTACAATGAACCCAGGGAGTTGACACTGGCTTGTTTCCCCAGCATTTTTGATTTTTTATTGGGAAGCAGTCTCACTAAGTTGCTAAGTTGCCTAGGCTGTTTTAACCCTGATAGAAATGCTTCACATTGGCTTTCTTTATGACCAGGGCAGTGCTAGTTTCTAATCATGAGCATTTGCTACTTCCATCCAAAAATACTGCTTCTCACCCAGCATCTGAAGGTTAGTTTAAAAATCACTGTGTTTAAAACGATCTGTCTTTAACATAGTAGAATTCAGGACTGAGTCTGTGATCATATTTTGCTACTTAAAAAAAAAGAACTAATTATGTTTTAGATTCTAAGAAAAGCTAGGAACGTGCACAGCCTGATTAGACACAGAATCCTCCAAGAACATCTTCTTTCATGCTCCTCCAGTACTCCAGACAGGCTCCGCACTAAGCAGGCTTCACGCCCTCTCTGCAGGTCTTGCACACGGAGCAAGCCATAATAACAAGCCTCCATGCCCTGGCTGGCTTTTTGGCTCAAGGGGACCCGTCTGCTGCCAAGTCCTGCTCCAAAGGCTCCACGGATTTATCCTTACATGCACCTTAGTGGCATGCTGTCTCCTGTCTCTTCTGAGCTTGAGTTTGTTCTCTGTGTCCTCTGCTCTCTATTCCATGAACAAAATGTCCACATCTAGAAGAAAAGAAGCCCCTGAATACTTTCACCTTTTTCTCTGAAGATTATCACACTGTCCTGCACGTAGAATAGAGCGTGCAAATGACAGGGAAGGAAATTTGGGGATCAGCTAGGGCTGTTTGAAGCAGTCCAGATGAAATTTAAAGAGGGGAACTGTGGCACTGGTTTTTGAGAAAATTGGGTGATGTTAGGTTCAAAACATACAGTCTGCTCATAATCTGGACTCAGCAAGAACATACCAAAAAGCTTAACTCAGACCTACAAGGTTAATGTCCTTTAAACATAAAACAAGAAACTGTGGAAAGTTCATTTTTTCTTCTTTTCTTTTTTCTTTCTTTCGCTCTAACAAAATACATTAACAAACTGCTTCGGGAAGCACAATCCTTTCTATGGATTTAGAATCAGCACTTTTACAATGAAAAGTATGTGTGGGGATGGTGTTTACTTTTTGTACATATAAATACACACATGCAGTGATTATTAATATTTACATATGCACACGTATGGAAATAATTGTCTCAAAAGTGGTTTAGATCTAGAAATCATTGGCAGACAAAAGAAAGAAAAGCTGAGAGTGGTCCAGTCTACGAAACCTTGCCAAAGGACGTCATTCCCAACAATGAGAAGCCTGATGGCACAAATGTCATAAAAATAACACGGGGGTGGCTTGGAGGGTTCTTTTGTATTTTTACAGATTCACCTGAAAGATTTTAGAAGTTAAATTACTTTCAACTCGAGTTTTATTTATGTGTGTAAAGACAGGCAGACAGCTTCAAATACGGGGTAGGTGGAGGCAGAAGTCTTGGCAACCAGTGAGTCCTGCAGCTCGGGGTGGGTGCTTGCAAAAGGGACAGAGGAAAAGAAAGTAACGGCCCTCTCCTCGGCCGTTACTCACACCACAGCCTGGCACTGTCCACCACAGTATATTCTGTGACGACTCTGAGATTCTGCTTGATTTTTAGCCCATTCAACACACAGCATGGAATATTTACATGTTTGGGTAGAGGAACAAAGCAACAAAACAAAACAAAATAGAAAGAATAACAACACACACACACACACACACACATACACACACACACACACACACACACACCCCGGATTGTGCTGCTTTGTTTTGCATTTTCTGTACCCCAGATTGTGGTAATTATCTCCCCAGCTTTACAAGCCTTTTCTTTCATTCTAAAGGCAGTTTTGGAATCGCATTACACTTAACTCAGTTTAACAAATAAAAGTAGCCTGGCGAAATAGCACACCATGTGCTTTCCACAAATATTTGTGGCATAGGCAGGCTCTCAGCGCTTTTATTATGCCCAGGGTTCTCTGGTTTTAAAGCAAGTGGAATAACGTACAGAACCGGGATGCACGGAGTGGGGCGCTGGGGCCGGGTTGGGTGCACAGGCAGATCCTGCTGCGCCGCAGAGTGAAGGGAAAGACACATTTTAAAAATAACTAGGGGAATTAAAACAGCAAAGACGGCTGGGAGCCACCCAGCCCAGCACAGTTTACCCCGGCCTGAGCTGCGGCTAATGACAGCATAATACATGTGTCGCTGGAGCGCCGCAAGCCCGACGAGGCGCGCACTGTCGCCGGCGCGCGTCCCTCGTTGCCGGCTCTGCAGTCAGGACAAAGAATTACAGAACAGAGGCGGAGCGGAGAGGCCGAGAGGGAGGCTGCGCTCGAGCTTGCCGTACCGTAAATCCATGCACGGCGCTGCAGATGTTCCTCATCGGCGAAGCCTGGCACATAATTATGCTAGTATGTGCTTCATAATATTTTAATGAGTTCTTCTCTAAATAGCAACTAAAATGAACAATAAGAAGCTCTTAGGGAGGGAAAGTTGGTGTTGTTTTTGTCCCTGGGAAAAAAAAATCTCATAATAGGTTATATTAGAATGGCAGAAAAAACACTGGTCTGGGTTTAATAAAATTGAATTGAATCTAAAATATGGTTTCTAAAGCCAAGCCCTTACCCCCTCCAACTTTAACAGTTCATTCAGGCTAAGGGAATAGCAAAACAGGGGTTCTAGTGCGGGTCGGCTGGATATTCTCTCTGTCTCTCTCTCTCTCTGTCTCTGTCTCTCTCTCTCTCTCTCTCTGTCTGTCTCTGTCTCTGTCTCTGTCTCTCTATCTCTCTGTCTCTGTCTGTCTGTCTCTCTCTCTATCTGTCTCTGTCTCTGTCTGTCTGTCTGTCTGTCTGTCTCTCTCTCTGTCTCTCTCTCTGTCTGTCTCTGTCTCTGTCTCTCTCTCTCTCTCTCTCTCTCTCTCTCTCTCTCTCTCTCTCTCTCTCAGAGGAGTGAAATCCTTAAGTGGAACTGTTGCAGTAATGCTGTTAATATATTGTGCCAATTAAAGTCTTGAAATAAATAACAAACCACTTAATATGTGTTGTAAATGTCGTGCTGATTTAAGCACTGGTACACATAGATTACATCTCTTCAGGGGATAGGTGCTGATCTTCAACTGTGTGTGTGTGTGTGTGTGTGTGTGTGTGTGTGTGTCCTATTGTTCTCTTTTTAAAAAAAATTGCTACAGCGTGGATTCAAAATGAAGAATTAAAAGTCAGTTTTGCTATGTGCACCAAGGCGGCCACTTTTCAACATTGTTACTCCTGCAAAGAAAGTAATTATTTTTTTTAACATGTTCATCATTTCATTTAAAAATGAACAAACAGAAAAGTCTGCAGCTAAATTAAAGTATGCGTCCTGTTTGGTGGGCTATATTTTGAATGGCTTCTTCACACAGAATTTTTGTATGTTTGTTTGTTTTAGGGTGAAACCCATGAGACAATTTAACGTGCGAACTTCTAAGTTAAATAATATCAACAATAAAGAAATACTACTGGATGCTGTTTGGGGGAGCTGAACAAAATTTCCACATAGAAAATATTGTGTGTGCCGGTGTGGACCAGGAATACTGCCTCCCTACTTTGTAAATCAGACATCACTGGCTATTATTGGAATTTTGAATTTTTTCATAGAAAAATTCCATCATTCACAGAAGTTGATATCTTTATTATCAAGGGACTCTCCTCTACCCTGACTTTTTGTAGCTGTCCTTGTCGTAGCCGAGGTTCAAAGCAGAGGCAGACTCCCTGCAGGGAAGCCATTAGATCACTGTGTTAAATATTTCAAATTTGTTTGCACCTCGAACATTTTCATGTGGGGAGGAAGTAACAAATAAAAAAGTGGCCCCCAGGGAAGTGGTCACGTGGCGTAACTTTAGGAAAGTTTCTAAAACACTGCGTGGAGACAGCTTTTCTCCAACCCCTTATATCCTTCCTTGGAAAGGAAAATTACATTAGTAAGGAACACTGGGTGCTGCTCCAACCTTTACCGTGCCCTCAGAAATTAGGATTTATACGAAAATGAGTTCTAATGAGTACGTTCTAGATGTCAATTTTATTTTAATTTTTTTTTTACAAGTTGATACTCTACTCACCACAGTTTTGTTGATTTAAAGGGCCAAAATGTGCTAGAAATCCAAATATTAAATATTGTTATCCTAGATAAATACCCTGCTTAGAGGTCTTAATATAGCCAGAAACAAATACAATTTTTAAAATGTTTTCTGTGTACTATCAATAACTTTGTATAGGAAGTACAACATGAAGATATTTCGCTTTGGTGAATTTTTTTATTTCTAGTCAAGAAATAATTTTAGACATTTTAAAGTAGAGTGGATTAATGAGAAATAATTAAATTTATGTGGGAAGAAGCAGTTAAATAGCAGAGTACCTAAGTGCTTCCACGCTCAGTAACGTGAGAAAGAATCCTAGTTCCACCACTGGATAGCCACGTTACCTCGAACAAGTTCTGAAAGTGCTTTGCTTTATCTGGCTTCAGTTTACCCCTCTAAAAAATGGGAACGATGGCATCCTCCTCTCATACAGTTTTTGAGAGGATTTTGTGCGGCTTCCTAAACGTGGCGCACTTCTAGCAGCGCTTGGTGGTTTGCTGTGGTGCGGTGTTTGTTGGCACTAACGGCCCGGGGTGGGTGGGTGGCTCTTAGACCTCCCCACTTACCAGATGGACCGGAAGCTTGAAGCCCCTGGCCTCTGCCTCAGCTGCAACATACACAGGGCTTTTGATTATCACTTGGTCTGTCACAGGTTTTTCTTTGTTTGCTAAGCTTGTTGTTTGTATTTGTTTATTTACTTACTGTATTTTAGGGAAGGGTCTACAGGGTGTTCAGGGTCTCACTACTAGATCAGACTCGCAGCGATCCGCCTGTTTACAGCCTCCCAAGTGCTGGTTACAGGCGGGCACCACCACATTCAGTCTCAATTGCTGTTTCAGAGCGCCAGAGTGGGGGGCAGTATGGCAGGCTCTGGGATCAAACCCCCGGCCCCTGAGCCTGCTTATAGGTGCTTTAATCTGCTGAGCTATTTGGCTGGCCTTGGCTTTTATTTTAGTTGCAAAATTTGCACAAAAGTCTCTGGTTATCTATTAGAATAATAAACCTTTTAAAATAATTCCAAAGTTCACTGAAGATATCTAATAGCACCGAGGAGAAAATGATGCACTTCACCCCGACAGCTTACCTTCGATGGCTAAAGTCACCTTGTCCTATGTCCACAGCAGTCACTGCTGCACACCACAGGGACCACTGTGCGCAGCTGAGGGTTTCTGCATCCCAAGGCCACCTGTGGAGCCCCTCCCGCCACCCTCTTGTCCCTGGAGAATGACCCCTACTTAGAGTCCTGCAGCAGTTCCAAGCTGGTATGCCACAGACCACAAATTTGTCTTCAGGGATATACAGCTTCCTCTCTCCGGACAAGCAGCCTATGGGCTCTCTAGAGTATTTTAATCCCTTCCATACAATTAAATTAATATATATTTTTAAATCAACAAGCACGGAGTTTTCTCTTGGGAGCTGAAGCTCTTCTTTTTATCTAGGCGAAGTCCCGCCTTTCCCCTAAACACTGTCCTGAACACAATTCACAACACAGTGCTTCCTAACCTGAGTTACAGGACCACAAACGACCCAGAGCTGTAAGGTTCCCCTGCACACCAGCACCACTAATGTGTGCGCACACATTTGGAAAATTTTAACATTCTACCTGCTGAAGGGTAAGTGACACTACGAAGATTCTGAACACTCTGTCTGAGTCACACTGCTCTCTAAGTGCTCTCTATCTTTGTATATATATATAAACTCTTGTCTTTTTCACCAAACCTTGTAAGAGCATTTGAAAAAAAAAATCTCACTTCACAATGAAACAGAACAGCCCCATTGAGGTCACACAGTGAGAAAGGGGAACCCAGCACCTGCTGTAAAAGTGCACAGCATAACAGACATGTGGTGACCCAATCCAGCAATAAACACAAAACAACACTTTGTTGTTGTTGTTGTTGTATTTTTTAGGGAAGGGTCTACAGGGTGTTCAGGGTCTTACTACTAGATCAGGCTCATAGTGATCCTCCTGTTTACAGCCTCCCAAGAGCTGGGATTACAGGTGTGCGCCACCACCCCCAGTCTCAATTGCTATCTCAGTGTGCCCCAGGGGTGGGGCCAGCACAGCAGGCCCAAGGATCAAACCCCTAGCCCCTGCGCCTGCTTGCAGGTGCCTTAATCCACTGAGCTATTTGGCTGGCCCTAAAACACCTTTTACAAGCAAAGCAAAAAAAGTTTCCTGACCAAATATTAGAATATATAGATTCCTAATCAGACTATAGTAGCCATCTATTTGCCACCAGCTAATTTAATGCTTATCATTTGCGCTGTGACTTCAGCTTGCTCTGACCTGAATGCTTCCTTGAGAAATTTTGGAAAATCCAGGTTTTAAAAGAGCACATGTTAGCATTTCCTTGTCTTGCTCATAATTTCCTACTTTGAATCATTCCTAAGGAAACTAACCCTCCTCTACTTACATATAGAAAGTTGTAACAGTGGCAGAGAAAATTTTACCAGCTCCTCTAATGGTAACAATCTAGACCCTCCAGATTTGATAATACAAAGAGAATCTCCCACAGGAATGGGTCTCACACCTCCTCTAACCTTGTGGTAGCCACTGTCACCTGCTAGTTCAATCATAAAACATGTGAGGACCCACAGATGTGGCCAAAGAGGTGTGTTTGCCTCACAGAGGACACAGGTGCAGAGCTGTCCCTGCCTGGTCCACCCCCAAGCCCCGCCTGTGTCTCTACTCTACAAAGGACTAATGCTGCATTTTATGGAGCAAGGCAGGCAAGCATATATCTCCATGTGACAAGAAAGAAAAGCTAAGTTGATCTGACACTAGAAGAATTTTGAAAAAGCCAATAGAGTTAAAACTGAATTTTGAATATATATAGCTTCAGACTGTCTTCCATAAAGCAAAAAGAAGACATGAATGTGATTATTTAAACTATACTTACACTTATTATGTCCTTTAAATCTTTTTTTGTTTTGGAGCAAGGCAGAACCAGGGATTGAACTCAGGCCCTTGCGCTTGCCAGACAAGAGCTTATTCTACTGAGCTATCTCCCTGGCCCCTAAATCTTTTCTATAAGAAAAAATTATACCAACAGCAGTATTTAGGCAAAATTAACAAAAATTCTGGTTCTCTATGCTTTCAAATGTAGCATCACACTCAAATATCCCTGGTATCCTGTTGTGAATGGCTTAAAACAAGACACTCATTAGTGAAATCTGCTCACCCATACAATGTCACAGAAGCTCAACAAGTAGCAAGAGAAGTTCGAGACTATACTCAAGGTAATGTGACGTATAAATGCACATCGCACCTGGTGACACCATGAGACAGCATTGGTCACTTACGGCGGAGGCCGAGAGTGTTAGGACCAGGATTTTATATTCATTTCTTCATTTGAAATATCTACTTAGTTAGTTAGAAGCGCTTTGAACTCTAGCTTCCTCTTTTAAGAAAAGGCTGAACTGCAGATAATTACTTAAGTGTTGGAGCTTCAATCTCCTTACCTTTAACATGTGAATAATATTTTCCTGCCTTACAGAGATTAAAGAAAATGCATGTATCTTTCCCATTAAGAGTTATATGTATAGCTCACAGTAGGTGCTTTATAATTAGTGTACCTTTTTAAAAATAATTCATCCTACCTTGCATACTCTGAACTTCTGTATCTTAGGATGGTATCTCAGCTCCAGTTAGCCTCTTCATGGTTGAAGTGGTAATTCTGCTTTAGTTAAGGATCAAATATCAAGTGGAAGAACAGCACGACAGAAACTTGGGTATAAGACATAAGAAAGAAAAGATCACAGGAAGAAATACAGGCTATTTCTTATTGAAACAGACAGGCAGTGGATGGGGCATAATGTGATGGGCTGCATTTCAGTGTGAAGAGGCCGCACATTGCCTCATCATGGACGTGGTGCTCACAACTCAGTTCTTCTGCCGAGTAAGAGGTGCTCCATCTCATTTGCTAGAAAACTTCCACCTTTGTACATTTCTCCTCCCTCATCGAGCAACAAATATCTATGCTTATAAAAATGTATTATACCTCTTGAAACCCAACATTTTTAAGAATTAATAGCTATAAACACAAAAATATTACTAATTAGTTATTTTTTAAGAAAATAGTTTGTAGGCATTGACTTATTTCTTTACAAAACAACAAGAAAGTCATCACGAAGATTTGATTGTTATTATTGAGTAGGATGACTCCAACACACCCACCTCCATGCATGTGGTCCAGCACACGGTTGAAAAAGTTTCCCTAAAATTGGGGGGAAACAAAAAAGAAAGCCTCTGTCAAAACTACAGGGTTGTGCAATACACAAACCCTTGCCCTTGCCTGGGGAGGTGGGGAGTGGGAGAGTGGGCCTCAGGGGTCTCTGGAGGAGGAATCTACAAACAGGGCTGGGGAAAGCTGAGGCCCAGACTGCAAATGTCTGGGCTGTCCTTCCTGGCACAAGTGTGTTTATGACTGGCTGTCTCTCAGGCAATGGCTGCAGCTGGACACAAGCCTAGTGCATTACAAATGACAGAGGGAATGGAGAGAGTTGTCTCCCAAGAGGAGTACAAAGTTCAGAGGCAAATGCATCTGCAAAAGAAACTTTCATGTCTGTGCAATCTTGGAAACATAACATAATCCTATTCAGCTAATTGGAGGGTTCTCTCAGGCCCCTCCCCAGTGGTAGATAACTCTGTAGCCAAAGAGCTCTCTTTAAAGGAAATACATATATGTATATGAATATGTAGCCCCACTGGAATGGGCCTTGGGGCAAAGACAATTTTTCCTGTAATTAGAGAATGCACTTTGAGTTTGTAAGAGGAAGAAGAGTCAGGCATAATCTGGAAGACAAGTTGATTTTTGACAACTAAAGCCACCCCAAAATAGAGTGAACTAGAGGCACGAAGCAAAAGCTCCCCTGTACTAGTAGGGCAGGTTAAGGGATTTCATGTCTTGGAGGTGTGTCATGCTAAAAGCTTGAGATTCTATACAAATTTTTGATAAAAGCCCAGAAAGACTGGAGAATAGAATTCCATCAATTCTAAAACAATACATGAAGGCAATTAAAGTGTTTCTTCTCCCTACAGTGCTGCTCAGAGGCCTGCCACAAACATCTGAGGCTGCTTGCCAAGCAGACAGGACTCTCTGCTGGGGACATGTCAGACCTCCAGAGACCGGGGAAAGAGGCTGGCTGAAGGGAGGCTGCAGACAACAGCTTGGCCACACATTTCTAGACTGGAAGCAGCCTTCCTTAGCAGTCCCTGCTGGGTCCTTCAAGGCTCCTGTGAGGTGGAGCTCTTCCACTGCTTCACAGACACCCAGAGAGACCTTCAGATTGCTTTCTCCAATCTGCAGCCACAATTTCCTTGCTCCCCGACTCCTAACATGGGGCCTTTCAGTTCAAACTATGTCAGGTTCATGTTTCATCTACAAACATGAAAAGTATAGAAGGCTTTTGCTCCTAGATCTCCGCAGTTGAACGCCCTCATTCTTTTCTCCACTTGGCAATGTACAGCCATATTTTAATTCTCATTCTTTGAACTCTTCCCTGGTCTTTTCATAAATCCTGAATATTCGTCCACATCTGTCCTTCTATCAAGCTCTAAATGCCTACTAAGGAATACAAGACCAGGACCAGCTGGTGGATTTGTGCAGCTCAATGCAAAATGGTGACAAGGAACCCTTGTTCTTCAATTATTCATCATTTCAAAATGGTAGCTCAGATTCCCTATTAAGTCTCTCATGTTAACTTTGAGTTTTCATTTTTATTTTTATAGTAGTACTCAAAATTCCATTGCCTCCTCTTTTTCTCTTGTTCCATTCCAGAGAACTCCAAAGAAGAGTAAATATGCAAAAACAATATATCTGTTCATCCACAGTGCTCTCCAAATATTGAGAAGCTGCTGGCACTCAAATCTTTAGGTGTGTTATATCACTTTTTCTATTCTTAAGCCTGAGTACTCTGACCGTCTAGGGCGTCATGTGATTTTCTGTTTCATGAAATGACAGAGTAGGAGTAGATATCACTCATCCTTTCTCTGGACTGTGTGCTTTTGGTCTCATTAAAATAATTTATTAAAATAAATTATTGCATGATCTGAGTAAATGCAATACATGAAGAAAATAAAAATAATTTGTCTGTTTTGCATAATCTTCCCAACAAGATTTTAAGGTAGTTATCACTATCCCACCTTTCCAGAGAACAAAAATGGGGTTCATTGATCTAATAATTTTCAAAGAGTCTCCAAATTTCTGAACTTTGGAGTCAAGATTTTCAGACTGAGTTTTTCCTGACGCCCAAGGCCACACACTTCCACAATTCCTACCATTTGTTTCTTCTTTGTATCGCACACTGTGGGCAAATCACGCCCCAAAACTGTCCCATAAGAAAGTAAGCAGAAGGAAGATTCATGTCGACGTCGTTATTTAGCATCTCTTTATAGCTGACCCCTAACAACCAATAAGCATCAAGTTTTATCTCCTGCCTCTCTAGTCATGAGGATTTCTTTTGCATTTGTCACTATAAAAATATTGGCATATGTACCATTTATACAACTGACTTCTCATACCAATAATCTTCACTAATTCCATTATTTTTCCCTATGCATATATGGACTATCACTTTTAATCAATAGCAGCAGGAAAAAAAATCTATGTATATGTATATATGATTTATTCTCAACGAACGAGCTCTACAATCTTAACTACACTAATAAAATCATTCTCAATTTATTACTCTTTACCAAGTATGTTTGCAAAATTAATATCCAGAGGATATAGCAAAGATAGAGGCTGAAACACCCTAAAAATCTAATTTTTTATCCCTAATGTGCAGTATTGAGGAAAGATCCAGAAAGACAAAAGTAGGTAGAACTGTGTAATTCTACACGGGACCTATCTAGCCACAATTAAAACAGGGGAAATACATTTGACAGGTGGAAAGAAAACCCCTTATTCTTTTTTCCCATATATGTGTCTAAACAGCTCAATGTAAATAAGATGTTACTGCACATAAGAACAAGATCTCTGTTCTGTGTACAGGTTCAGAGGGAAAAAAAAAGAAAGAAAGAAAAAGAAAAAATCAATTAATCACAAAAGCTTGCAAACAATGTAAACAGCATTAAGCACAGTAATTATAAGATAAGCATTCAAGTAGTTTTTAGTTGATTGGGTGTGGGTGTACAGAAAACCTACAGTTTGCCTGCTGGTGCAAGAATGGCTTACATGCCAATTAGTAGCATTGCTACTAATTATTAAAAACATTTTTAAGGGTAATTAAAAATTAAATGCACCTGTAGGATAGCTCATAACTGTGGTGGCAAATGCGCAGATTTCCCCTATCAATCGCACAGTAATCAGTGACATGAGGATCGTGTTAATACCAAGTACCAAAGCCACACTACTGGACCCTCGGTTCCATGTGGAACGGGGGCTGAGACACAGTTCTTCTGCTCAGAAGTTTCTGAGTGAAAGATACTAGGCCAAGGCCAAGCCAAAGGAGACAAAGGCTGAGGACCTTGTCCTCTGCTTCTGTCATTAGTTGCGTCTTCATTGCCACAAAATGCTGCTGAGCAAAGAAAGAAGCAAAGAAAAAAAAAAAGTCCTTATTAAGGAGGCCTGGCCTTAGCTCAGTTCTTTAAGTGGCTGCTTCCACAAAGCTGTCAGCCTCCAGTTGCTGTAGTTCGATCCCCACAACACGCCAGCCAGGTAAACCAGCCCTGAGGGCATTCGGAGCAAAAAAAAAGAAAAAGAAAGAAGCAAAGAGAAGGCAAAGCGCAGCCATCTCTGAGAGTTTGCTTTCAGGAGAAGAACTCTCTAAAATTGTACCAGGATCGCTGGAACTCTGCTCTTACTGCCAATACTGTATGACCCTGGCCACATTACTAAGCCTCCCAATCTCAGCTTCTTTATTTTCAAAGCATGAAGATGGATTAATTGGCATAAAAGTGTCCTCCCCATGATCAAAACTGTGTCCTAACTAAGCTCATATTCATATCCTATAAAGAAGGCGAGCTAGGAAATACAGAATTTTTGTTCAGCTTCAGGCTTTTCTAGCAGTTCTTTAAATCCTTGTCTGCACACTAGAATCAGCTGGAACCCACAAAAAGATTAAGCTAAGGCCCTGTTTCCTCTTGCTTGGATTCAGTTGGCTGGGGGTGGGGAAAGACTGTCTGAGCTCTCTGGGTGATTTTACTATACCAGAGGTTACAAATCCCACTGTTCGTGCTACATGTATTAATTAGGTCACTAGTTCAGATATTTTTAAAAAATATTCTGGGCTCTTCCCTTTTGTGCCCATTTTACAGACGAGGAGTGGTATCGGGCGGGTAAATGTCTGTTATGGCACAAACATAGCAGAGGGGGCAGGCCCAGCGTGAGGACCAATGTCTCAGATCCAAAGGTCCTGAGATGTTAAAAAATATTATCAATCTCATGTGTTTTTGACTGATTTCCTGCAGTTTCTGACCTTTGATTACTATTTGTGTTACCATAGTATTCATCTTTAAATACTTTTCATCTTTTAAATACTCATCTTTTAAATACAGTTCCCCCGTATTTAAGAGGGATATACATCATTTGAAGCATGAATTTGTCTGTTAAGGATTCTTTTATATGCTAAAAACAAAATGTTGAAAATCCAAGTGATGATGCTGCAGAAACTCATAGCCATCCAGGCTCTTGCAGTAATTAACTGAACCCCCAAAATATGTAGGCTCAGGGGAAGAGGCCACTATCAACTTCTGCAGAGCAGCACTAAAAGTGTACAGGCTGGGGGGCCGGCCAAATAGCTCAGCGGTTAAAGCGCCTGCAAGCAGGTGCAGGGGCCGGGGTTGGATCCCCAGTCCTGCCATGCCAGCCCCACCCCGGGGTGCACTGAGACTTCAGTTGAGACTGGGCGTGGTAGTGTGCGCCTGCAATCCCAGCTCTAGGGAGGCTGTAAACAGGTGGATCACTCCGAGTCCAGTCTAGTAATGAGACCCTGAACACCCTGTAGAGCCTTCCCTAAAAATACAAAAAAAAAAAAAAAAAAAAAAAAAAGTGCACACACTGCCAGTGGGTGGAGGTGAGGGTGTGGGAGGCAAACCCTTGCCCTCTTCTCTTTAAGTCTTTAAGACAGACCCTGCTGTTCTTGATGGTCAGTTCACTCGGGCCGGGTTGTTGCTACCACTTGCTTAGTTATTGTCCCTGCTGAAAATATATTATCTTTTCAGAGGTTAAGAAGCAGTTTATGTGCATGATAATTTTATTTGCAGCTCAGTCCTGTGCTGTCCAGGTGAAGAGGGCGACCATTATCTGTCCAGATAGTAAGTCGACCACCAGGCGCAGCACCAGAGTGAGAGACGCAGTCAGGGCAACAAAGGCCGCAGGCACGCTGATGGCGAAGAACCACTATTTGTTCTGTTCTACTAGGAGTTTCGCCACCTACCTGTTTATGTCCATACTGCCAACTCCTTCACCTGGAAGCAAAAGAAATTGCGTCTTCACTCCAACATATAATTGGGAAGCCCATATTTTGTTTTTGCTTGTTTAATTTTCCTTTCAGTAAAATCAGTGTGCTTTCTCCCTGATTCTCCCTGCCAAACGTATCAGATTGTGGGGAGCTTATGGATACACAATATTTCATGGGCAACCTCAAAGCTTGGGACAGAAAGGCGATACCACCCACATGCACACACATGCACACACACACGCTGAACACACGCACATACACATGGGCACACGCACAGACACATGCACAAGTGTTTGGAGGAAGCATAAGTGAATAATGGAAGACAGATTTGAGGTAATTATTGGAGAGATGACAGCAAGCACCATCATGATTTGTTTTGCCAGGTTTACATTTCAAAGATAATGAAGAACTATTAAGCCATTTTCTTTTTTTTTTCTCAAGGATACTAAAAAATAAATGAAAAAATGCACAGATACTAATTATAAACAATAATCATGATATGTTTGGGCAGCTAGCTACTTTCTGTAACACTCAAGATATAGTCATTAGGCAAATTCATTAGCCACCTCTAGCTGGGGGCTTTCTAGATTCCTGGAGTTAGGGCTGGAGCTTTTGTGCAGGCGGAGGATGGTGGCTTAACTCGGCTGGGAGTCATTTTATTACCAATTTAACTAGTGTTAAATTAGTGGGTATTTAACTGTCACTAAAGCACTTTAAGGCTCAATTCACCTAAGTCTCATTTTTTGTACTAATATTTTAATGAAAGCAAAGCGTGTGTCCTGCTACGGCGGAGCTAGGTTGGAACCAAGGCCGGGGTCTGGCCCACGGCAGTGAAAGTTGCGTTAGTTAAAGTGGGCTGCTTGCCTACTAAGGAAAAAAAATAATCTTGAGAACTTGGTATCCTGCTGTAGTTTATGGCAGTAAAGCTATTTTAATATCGCTTTGCGCTCAATGAGATTTGTTTCAGATTCCTAAATCACGAGCCAAATGAGTAGGACCCATTCAGCATTCATGGAAGACCTTCACTGTAAGATTGCTCTATTAAACTCCCAACTTTTTGTTTTAGGGCAAAAAAAAGAAAATCAATTTCTCCCCCAACATGTAAAACACGATCAACTCCAAATTCAGAAAGATTTGCAAATGCCACAACACTGTTATCTACCAGCAAACATATCATTTCTTTGTTTCATACGACACCAAGGATGAATTATTCATGAAACCCCGTTTCACATGCTCATTGTGTCTGGTGGCAAAGTCCCGCCCGCCTGCTCAGCCCGGAGCGCTCAGGCGCGCTGCTGCCCGCGCAGAGCTCTGCGCCATCCAGGGACCAGCCAGAGAGCTCTCGAGTTACTGGAGCAGCGCAGGCAGTTCCCGAGGCCTCAGCTGCGGAGACAGCTGTTTGCCCACCGTCTGTGATGGCAGAAATGTGTGCTAGGGTTCCCCCTAACAGCACGTCCCCTCCCCTGCACGCCACACACATGCGCGTGCGCACACACAAACAGCTCCAGGGCTGTGCGTCTCTCTCACACGCACACATATACACACACCACCACCACCAGCAGCAGCACCCACAACAAAAGGGTGAAAGGAGCCCGGTGACGTGGGCCCCCGCCTGAGCGATGCATCACGTCTAAAGACAGTCTTTATTTTGTACGCAAAACTTGTGGAGCCAAGTCTAAACATTTCTTGTCATTTGTGTTTCAAAAGGTCTGTGCACGTGTGAAATTCAAAATGATTTATTGTTTAGTTATCGCCCTACTTGCTCGCTTAATGGATGAATTGATGAGCGAGGACTCCACAAACAACAGGAACTAGTTTTCATGAGATGCTTTGAAGGAGCTAGGGTGCAAACGCGAGCTGCGCTAGCAAGGAAGGCGGCCCTCCCTATTGGGTTGTGCTCATCATGAGGTCCTTCCGACTCTGGCCTATTACCTGCCTCTGCCTGCTCTTGGACACAAAATACTGTACCTTGCACGTCGTGGGAAGTGGCAGGGGCACTAAAGATTAGGCGTGAGAGGGGAAGATAGTGGAGACCGCGTGGATGGCGCCCTGGAGTGCTAGCTAAAATAAGCATCCTTAACGAGCAACTCTTGCGTGGTGACTGGGCTGGAAGCGACCGAGCCGCTCTACAACAATGGAGGTTATTAAAATTCCATCTGCATCAGCTCTGGACAAAACAGGGTGGTGCAGACAGAAAAGCCCCAACAATCTGAATTTTTCTGTGAACCCAGAATTACCTGTTTCACTTATGGACACTGATCTTACTTTCATTTTATCAGGATACATTCCACATGAGATAGTTGATGTACTGGAATTAAATTATCCCCCTAAAAATGGAAAAGATGGTCATAAGAAAAGTTCCACAGGACTCTTGCTGGCCTGTCTTGAATTTTATTTATTACTTTATTAGCAGTTCTAATTTTTTGAATTGGTCTCAGCGACTAGGGGCCAAACCGGGGCTTTGACTTGTTTACAGAACTTGGATGTTGAATCTATGCAGCGCTCTTACCCCACCAACGTCCACGCGTGCACCGTGGACGTAGGAGCCCTGTAACCTCTTTTCCAAACAAACTCTATCTTGACATAATGCAGCGGAGAATGGCACCAGGCATCGGGCTTGCATCAGAAATGCGTTTTATTTGGATTCGGTTCAGACTCTTAACGAACTGGTTCCCGTAAGTGCAGCAGATGGGAGTGAGGCAAATGGAAGAGTGTGGGGCCTCACACCCAGCACCCACTGCTGCTCCGCTGTTCCAGAGCCTTGCCTGAGTTAGTTGGTTAGTTAGTTAGCTAATTAGTTAGGCTCATTCCAGCTGAAACTTTTCATTATAATTAGCATACTCATCTCACCAATCCACCAAACCGAGGCTGGAAAAGCGACAGTCCAGCCAAGGCAAGAGGATCCTTCCCTTCTCCTCCCCCTCATCCTGATTAATGTGGTGAGCGCTGAGGCAGACGGTCCAGGGCCTCTGGACCTGGCAGAGCTGCAGCCAGACCCTCTTTTTCTAAGGTCAATTAAAAATGCTAGCTGTACCATGAACAGAATTCCATAGAAGAATGTCACCCAGTGCCCAAAGTGGTCTCTTAATATCAAATATCAATTTGATTTTCCTCAGGAGATTCGCTCTCCTTTTGCAATGCAAATATTTTCAAGTGTACTAAACACGTTTTAGCACCTCAACATAGGCACTAAAACTATTTGCATGCAAAATTACCCAGAGTAGGCAGACAGGCACAAGCTTATGCTAGCACCATATGTGCTAAAGAATTTGAGCCAGGAAACAACTAGTATATGGACGTTATTTACAATTTAAATTTAATTTTACATTATTATTAAAATGAGAGCTTATATATAAGTTTTTATTAAAATTAGTGCTTCGCATGCAACCAAAGTTCACCTAAAATTATACTTGTACTGCTGCAGGGCTCTTTGTCCCAGCTATCTAAATCACCCAGAAAGTACAATGCAGCACTTTTGTTCCCTGCCTTCCAACTCTCCCTCCAAGAGTTGTTTATCTTGTCCTTCCAAATCTCTCAGAAAGAGCAGCAAAATTCATTTCAATTGGAAGACCCAGAAATCAACACAAAACATAGACCAAGCCTTAGAGAACATAAGTGGTTTGAGAAAATATACACTACATGGAAACAGCAGAGAATATTGTCCACATTCAAGGGCGGAGTGAATCTCTCTCTCTCTCTCTCTCTCTCTCTCTCTCTCTGTGTGTGTGTGCACGTGTCTCTCTCCTTCCAAGAAGCTTCTCGAGGGACTGGCAAAAATGACTTTACTACGTGCTTTATCTTGCAAATCTCAGGGTGCTACCCTCTATCCACGAAGTGCCACTTGGGTCCAAGCGTGCTTTTTCTACTGTGCAGTCCATGTAACCCAGTGAAGGAATCTCCCTGTAACTATCAACACAGCCTCTGGCCTTGTGTTCCACAGTTATTGGTTCATCACATCAAACAGTGAATTCCTATCTTCATTGTCCTTGCAAGTAATTTTCTAAGTTGGGTCAAGTGTCGTCTATAACATCTTTGGCTTAATCATTCAATAGTTTATTTTTTATGTCCATTTTAGGAATAAAACATTTAGATGAACGGGCATCATTGAGTCCAACTCTGTGCACCTTCCTCTTACCTAGAGTGTGAGCAGTGGGGTGTCAGAGCGCCTGAGCAGCTGTACTATCAGAATGATTCCTCCCCCAGCTTTCTCCTCGTTGTGTGCAGATTACAGTGACTGCATTTAGGTTGTACATTAAATATTACTGTCCGTTAGATAAAGAAAGTGCTCGAATAAAGCACTTGGAAATTGTGACTCAGTAGTCTACTTATAAAATGGCAAAATATCATTTAAATATTAGGCCATGAAATAAATTATTTAAAACACATGGCTACAGGCTAAAAGATGTATAAGAAAAAATTCGATATGCTACATTTTATCTTAAGGACAACATCAAATATGCACAGAACCTTAACTACAGAGAATTCTTCCTCTAGATTAAAGGTACTCTATTTATTATAAATCTTGGGTTTGTAATTTTTCTTCCCAAAATTGCAAGTATCAGTTGAAGCCAAAAATCGTTTTTGCCTTCTTCTTTGCTTTCCTATCCTTTTTTCTTAAGAGCCGGGGGAAGAAGCTGCTTTCTTTTCTGACTTGCTATCAATCTCAGAAATGTTGAATCATTGCCTAGGTGCCTGAACTCAATTCTGAGCAGCTTAATTTATAGCAGCCTGCATTTTTATAGCATAAGCTCTCTAAAAGGGGCCCACAGAAGAGCTCGAGCCCCGTGGTTGTGTAGAAAGTTTAATGGGAATGGAAAATCTCCACGTTTACACATCTATCCTTGCATATTAATATCATTACATTTAAACGATGGTTTGATTTCAAACACTGAATTAATTAAAAAGGGAACTTTCTGGTCTAGTTATAATACCAAATCAAATGCCAACAGCTCCCTCTACTGGTAACTAGAGGAACTCATTTACTTAGTTAATAGGAAATTTGCTGTTACTATGCATGAGAAGCATTCAACAAATTAAATTTAAAAAAAAAATTCTTGGCAAACCTGAAAGATATTCACTTATAGGAATAAAAATGTTAATAATTATTGAAATAAAAGTTAACAGTCATGTTAATTTTCTACCACAGATAAACAATTCCTGTCGCAAACAAAACAAAACAATCATCTAGGGCATTTCTTTGCCTGAAATCCTTTACTGCACAGAGTTGGGGTTAGAGTTAAAGTACAGTTGGGGTGGATTTATGGTTACAGCTTCTCATGCCTGAGACAAATGCCAAATTTTATTGCTGGAGGTTGGCAAATCTTAGTGGCAGCGTCCGATGTTCACACTCTGATGCGCACTCAAAAGGAAAAGGTTCCAAATCTGCATTTTATTTCCGGGAGAAAGGACGATCAAGTTCTAGAGCTAGCAAGCTTGGAATCACAGAATCACCGGATCACTATTGAAATTCCGGCGCTTGATGCCACACATGTTAAAGAAGGAGATAAAAGTAAAACTTAGAAAGAATACCATGTATTTTCTTCCCAGAATCCTGGGCCCAGGCAAGTGCTGTCCTGCACCCCGGAACAGTCCTCGCTGGGCTTCGCTGGTCGAGGTCCGCCCTCCCCGGCCTAACCTTGCCTCTCTCCGTCCCGTTTCTGAGCAGCCGTTTTCCCCTAACAGAGATGGCAAATGTAACAGCACGCTCAGAAACTTCCAAACCCCACTCATTCCAGCAAGTGAGATCCGACGAGGTTGATACGACAGCAGCCTCGCGCGACAGCTTTTACAATGGAGACTGAAATGCACCTTGAAGGAAAACTTTCTTCTTTAGAATAGAAGTACCGCACTGCAGAGACAGCCCTTCCCCTGTGGATTATCTGTGTGGGGCACGTGCTCCGGCCCACACCTCTGTCTCTCCCCATGAACTCTGAAAACAAACTTGCCAGTTTTAAAAGTTCATCGCCACATTTCTTTCCTCTTTCCCTTTCACCTACCGCGCCCCTCCCTAGATACATGGGCGCTAAGGTGAAATATATGGATTTTTCATCTATGGGCTGGAGTCATTTCTATCAATACAACCATCCTGCGTGTTAAACTTGATAGCTCAATTTAGGAAGTCGCAGAGATTTCCTAGAGTATCTGTAATTGGCGCTAAAGCTTCAGGGAATCTTTTTATGACAAGTTCTTCCTTCTTTAACAATATAATTATTGTTGCGTCCTAACACATACTGGCATGTAACCTTTTTAAGGGTTTTCCTATTTTCTGATTTTCATAAGACACCAATTTTCTTCCTAAAGCTGAATGTGTGCAAGAGCAAGTTAAAATCTTGGCTTTGGAGTCAAATGCATCTCCGGATTCAAACCTCATCTCGTCATTTATAAACTGTATGACCTCGGGCACATTACTTAAACTTAGTAATCCTCAATTTACGAATTTATAAAAAGGCAGTAATAACACATCTCTGCCTCACTGAGTGGCTCGCTGAACTTGCCACAACATAATGTGCGTGATATATCTTAGCCTTGTACTTGCTAACGTAAAAAACAACCAAGGTTGCCATTCCTGTTCAAAACGCAAGACTACATGTCTTAGGAGAATGAAAAAATATAGCTGTCGTTTCCGGGAGGGGCCATCCTAGGCACCCTGGAGAGCTCTTAATATCCATGACTGTGGTCAGACAACTGAGGAGGAGGTATTACCTGACACATGGCCTCAACTTTGACAGAGGAGTGTGCTGTTTGCAATGGTTCGGTGAGTTAGAACCCAAAGCCAGAGCACGAGGTTGCCCCGACTAAGCCATGCTGAGGGCGCTTGTACTGACCCAGGGTCCAGCGTGGAATTACCACTGAGGGGGTGGACTGAAAAAGGTTCTGAAGTAGAGAAAATCTTATGACATCCCCATTTTGGATACCTACTTGGTCTTTGATTTTGGACCAGTTCCTCAATATTCTGAACTTTCTTTTCTTGTTCTGAAAAGCAGGATGAATTAAGGAATCATGGACTACAGCCACTTCTGTGGAATCTGTCCCCTCCCTTCCTCTGCTGCAAGGCTCCTCCTGGGTTCTTCTGCCACCATCAAAGGGACGTTCTTGGAAGCTGCCCCTCATCCCAGGCTCCTTCCCTCACACCATGCCATCCCTAGGACACTTGCCTCTTCCTCTCGTCTTAGCGAGGACTCCCTTCCCCCACAGGGTCATCCTGCACTGTGGACCCAACACAGGCTTCATTATTTTTGGTCGATTGTCTTCGCAGTGGACTGGGAACCATCAAAGGTAGAGAGTGTCTATTTCATTCTACATGATTTCCTCAACCCTTAGCAGAACAGATCCCTAACAATTCTGCAAATAAATAACTGAAAACCAAGTATATACTAGGCATTTGAAAATACTATTTATTACTTTAAATTCTTCATAGCAAAAGAATCTTAGAGGCGCTCTAGAGAGTACTCCAAAACACTCTTCCTTCAAATATGCCTCTAGCAAACTCATCCCTTCTTAAGATCACTAAACAGAAAATCAGCATCTCAAAATCAATGAGAACCTTTTAAAATCTGTGTCTATTGTCAATATCGACAGTTCTTTTGGTTTTCCTAAGTTGCCTCCACTTTATAATTAAAACAGTCTCTTGGCTGAAGAAAAAACCATGCATGTGGTGACAGTAACTCTGAACCAGGCCTTCCAACAGGGAATTGCATACAATGATAGGACTGGAAATTATTTACTCGGGAAGAGAGTCCCACTGGGAGCTCCGTCCAGGCCACGCGTACTGAGAGGCTGAACGTAACTGTGGGGTGGGAGGTCCCTGAGCTCCATTCTCAGATGGCCCTCAGCCCCCCGTTTGCATATTTACTCCACCACTTATCCCCTTTAAAATTCTGTCACAGAGCAGAGTGGCGATAATGCCTGGGAAATATTTCAGTGCCATAATAAAAGTCCCTGGACGTGTGGCCGCGCAAGAAAGAAAGTGCAGTGGCCAAACTGTAGGGCATTTAAAGTTTTTTCCACTCATTAGAAACAATCCTTAGAGACTTGAAGGGCAGGAAATGCTGCCACTTTATTGCCTTTTTAGTCAACTGCCTTTATGGGCAAAGCCCTTTAACCTATATGATTAATATTGATCCCTCAGGGCCTAATGCAATTTCCACCTCCCCCACTCTGACTACCCGAGGACGCTCTGACCTTTCTGCCAATTTCAGTCGTACCTCTTTCGCACACTTTCCTCCTTTGCCAATGGTCTCAGAGGGTTTCTCTTCTTCTGTTCCTCCTCCTCCTCCTCTTCCTCCTCCTCCTCTTCCTCCTCCTCCTCCTCCTCCTCCTCCTCCTCCTCCTCCTCCTCCTCCTCCTCCTCTTTTTTATGTCTGTTCTCCCCACTCAGCCCCCCTGGAACACTTGGGGCACCAGGGATAGAAATACCCCTTTGAGGAAGGTGAAGTTTTTTTTTTTTTTCTTTTTTAAAGTTATAATATTAGAATGCACATATGGCTTAGAGAATAGGAAGACACAATTTTGGATTTAATTTCTTGACTTTACCTTCTAGTGAATAACCAGGCCTCACTTATAAAGCTGGTGGGGAATTGCACTGTCTTACCACATTACTGCTAGGGCTAAGGTAAATCACCACGTGGGGCACTCCAACAGTTTCCTTAGGATTCCTTCCTCCTACCAAGTCAGTCTAATTAAATTAATTCTAATCTGCATTATAATACTTCTGTGTTTTTTCCTCTTTATAGTACTATTAGGAAATAAACAACCTCTTTCAGAAAAATAAATAATTCAGGAAAATATAAAAGAAGGAAATATAATTAACGGTGTCAGTATTTGAGGAATTATTATATGTAATGACAATGATATTTGTTGCATATTTACATCATCCCCTTTAATTTGGGCAACAACCCAGGAGTTAAATATAAATACTGTCTCATTCAACGTATAAGACAACCATAATGGCACATGGTAGGTAAGGCATGGCCTTGGGAACCCAGTCTGTGGCTCGCCAGCACCACAGCCCAACCTCTGGTCTATGTGCGTCTCCGAATTACCCACCAGTAGTGGATTGCCAACTGGTGGGCAAAGCCCAGCACCCAGCTGAACAGAACGAGTGCGGTGCTGGGTGTGGGAAGCTCATCCAAGGGTTGTTGCCAGCAGCATAAGAGGCAGAACTGGAGGAGCCATTAGGAGGCCATGAGGGAAGCTGTTTGGAGAAGCTGTTGGGGAACTGCTGGAAGCTGCTGGTCCTCTTGGGCTGTTCTGCTGGGGGACCTCCTTGTGCTGCCTTACCTGATGGCCTTGGCTGTTCTTCTCCAAGGAGCAGCTCAGGACCTCACTGTCACTGAGAATGGCCACAGTTCACTTTGGGGTCCTCATCTTGAGCATCGCTTCCTGGTTCCAGAAGGGAAGATGGTGCACTGCTCAGTCTCCTGGAGAAACTTGTTGCATTGGCTTTCCTGACGGGCACTCAACTTTCCTCTCTGTTGGAGGAGCTCAGCACCTCACTGTTACTGTGGATGGCTGTGGTTCATTTTGAGAAAGCACTGGTCCACTTCTGTTTTCTAAATCTATATATTTATTTATTTAGTACAGGGTTTCACTACACAGCTCAGACTCATAGTGATCCTCCTGTCTCAGCCTTCCCAATGCTGGGATTATAGGTGTGGGCCACCATGCCTGGTTTCGGTGGCCAGCACGGTGGCATGGCATGTAGTACAGGGATCAAACCGAGGTCTTTGTGCTTGCCAAGTAGGGATTTAGACTGGCAAGCTATGTCACTAGCCCCTCTGGTCCCCAACTTGAGCATCACTCCCTGGCTCCAGCACAGATCCCTCAGCCTGCTAGCACAGATCCTTCATCCTCCTGGCAGCCTTTCTTGATTCCGCCACAGACCTTTGGGCCCTTCCAGTGCAGATACCTGACACAGGCCTGCATGAGGCCCTGTCATGGTCTCTAGGCCTCCTGTTGGACTCGTATGGATCGTTGTATGGGCTCTAGGATTTTAGCTGGACTCATGCAGGACATTATTGTAGGACCCGAGCCCTCACCGGATTCTTTGGTCATTAGTGTGTGGACAGATTTCCTGCACTCTTTGTATGTGACTCTTTGGGTGAGTATTATAAATAATCTTATAAATGCGTCTCCTATATGGTATTGTTACCTTGCAAAACCCCCAAATACGACACCACCAATGCCTCACCATGGAGGAAAACAACCTGCAGCACTAATATGCTGCAGATTCCAACCTATCTGGAGCGATATCTTTTTTTGAAATACAAACTGAGACCATGCCATTATATGGCTTTTCTTCCACCAACATTTTATTTGGGCAGAAAAATCCTTCAGGTCTACGCTTCCTACTAGTGACCACATAGTGTATTTTCCCTGTAGTGAAGCCATTCTTCTCTTGAATTTCAAATGGTTTCCAGTTCTTAGTGTATTTCTCTTCAACTCAAATTCATCACAAATTTGGATTATACACAGTATAGTCTTTAATATGCAAATGGTTTACTAAATTGGTAAGGAGATAATTGCATAATTCCCCAGGTGTACCATTGATAATAAAAGCCTATAAGAGACAGATTTATCATTGTCATCCTACAAGCCATTCCACAATGCCACACCCTTTTTTAATAGTTTAAAAAAGGCAGTCAATATAATTCAGGTAATATACCTCAGTTAATTCAGTCTGGCTCGCTACAACAAAATTCACTACCAAAGGACCAGGAATGAACCTTCCTACACCATTCCAACAGGACTGCTTGCTGTTCTAAGAAATGCAGCGCTGCACGGCTCGATGCAGAGGGGAGCCATGGGATCCCTTGCTCCAATCGACTTCGAGCGAGCGAGTCCCTGGGTTGTCCTGAGGTGTGGCTTCCTGCTACTCAGCACAACAGCAGTACGTTCTGTGCAGTCTTCCAGGGCAGGGAGCAATCGAACGCTAGAAAACCCTGCACACACTACTGGGGTTCTAAAACTAAAATTGCTTCTGTGTTTTAAATCATCCTTACTTTTATTTTCATTAGTCTGTATTAGTAACTCCACAGGACTAAACAACCACACATTCATCCAGAATTAAAATTCACTGAAAATCGCTGGGTTCAATCCTTTCAAAAGCATAGCAAGTTTTGCGCTATTTACAGAGGCTCTGTCAGTTCTGGAACAACACTAACAGTTCATTTTGCCCCTTGGAAGGGAAGAATGTACAAAGAATGAAGATCAACTTATTTTTAATTAGTCATTGCTAAAGATGCTTGACTTTCTTCCTGGCATAGAATTCTAACCGCATTGCAATGTGGTTATTATTTAAGTTTTAATCATCCTTGCTTTCCCTTCACTTGGCCCTCCAACACAGAGCCCCCTATTCCTTAGCTTGTGACGGGGCAGACAGCCTTAGCTCTCCTAACTGAAGGCACGGGGTTGCTGCCAGTCCTGGTCTGAACCAGTTCTTTGGATCAGTACAGCAGACAGCCACACCCAGCTGGAGAAGGCCATCAGCTGGTTTTGCATTGTGACCTAGAACCTACTTCTCCATCCTCCTGTCACTTCTTGGGACTTCCCGCATGCTCTTAAAACCTTGACATTGTCTCCTGTGTAAATAAGTGCATTGCATAAAGTCCTGAAAAGGTGGAGCCCTTGCTTTTAAATGGGTTTCAAACTCTCATCATACAAAACTGATTAGAAAATTATTCCATCACTATTACTTATCAATGCTCTCTGTACACTATTTTCTCTGAGAGGCTTATTGTCACAGAAGATGTTTTCTCAAGGATTTGTTGGAAATGTATTCCTTAAGCAGTTGGAAATTCTCTTAGTGTCATCAAAATGCAAATCCAAGGCAACTCGATGTGATTTGGACTTGATTTATTTATTGAACTCTGTTGTGTTTTACTTTGGTAGAGTGAGTCATAGTGGCTATGGTTCTATCAAGCACATATGTCCAGATGACAAACTGATTTAACAAAATCTTAGTTTCTTTTTTTCATCTTTTATTCTTAAGAATCTTGTGTTTCCTTTGAATGGGCTCTTTAAAATATGAACCTGGCTTTCTGGAATTAAAATTCTTTGAAGCATTTCTCCCTCCTTCTAATATAATAAGAGTGCAGTCCTATCTTCTACCCCAAGTGTGGAATTCTAGAAGGAATAGTTTTTCCTATAATTTGGGCTACATGTGTGGCAGTATGATTCTCGCACTAAGACATAAATAATAATTATGGCTTACTTAAGTAATATAAATATTAATAAAATTAAAAGTAAAACAAAAATAATAAGAAGAAGAGCTTGTTAGGGTTGACTTTGCATGTGATTGCTGGTAAGCATGCCAAGTGCAGGTTGCAACTTACCCCTTTATTAGAGAATTTTAGATCTTGTGGTTACTTGCCCTCAAATTTCAAGACATTACTATTTAACCTCCTATTGTGCTTAAAAGAGGAGACACTCAAATAACAATGCTCAAGGAAATTGTATTTGAAAAGTAGATTTAAAAATATTGCATTATCTCCCTCTTATTCCTGGCTTTGACAAAATTCTCCAGAGCATCCCCATACTTCAGCACCAGCAGGAGAGCATCCTTGAGTCAAGTGCAGGAGAAAGGAGAAAAGTATCATGGGAGAAGCTGGGAGCTTGGCCAGCTTTGATCCCTCCTATATTCATGACCCCAAGCCTGGGAGCTAAGGTCTTGGAAGCTGGGCTTCTTCACCCATGAAGTGGGACAGTGGCAGGTCCTGCCTTCTGGGCAGGTCGCAGGAATCCTCAGTTGGATGTGTAGGCCTCCTGGCAGTTCCAGATCTGGCGGCCCTTCCCCTCCTGCCTCTGCATTCTGACGCTCGCGCTGCTTGTGTGAAGGCTCCCTGTGCTGACCAACGAAGTAGGAGAATGCAGACGTGGAAAGAAGCCAGCGCTTACTGCTTCTTTGGTGAAGCTAAATAAAACATTGAAGGAACCCACGTGTGAGCAAGGCATGGTCCTGCTCTTGATCAGCTACAAGAGGAGGCAGAGGCACTAAAAGGCACTCACAAGGAAGCAATCATGTTTCCTCAAGCAGTTGCTTCAGATCTGGTGATCAGTGTTAACCATATGATGTTTTTCTTCCTATCTCAGCTTAACAGAGTATCTGGCAAATTGTGAGCACTCAATAAATAGTTTTTGAATAAGTACATATTTTAGATATCTCAAGCAATCAGTCTTTTAAAATACACCCCACAGCTCATTTAAAATTGGTAATTAAGTTTTTATAATGTACAAACACTGGAATATACTACTCAATCAAACCCTGCTCATGGAATGGTGGATTTAGAGAAAAAATATGGTTACCAGCATACTGTAGTGAACTCAGAATTGTTCATGAGATGGATTGTTAAATTCTCAGAAATTGGAGACCAAATATATGTATATGTATATGTATATATATATATATATATGCCATTATTAATCAACTCTATTAGATGTAAGCTTAAAATGAAACGCAGTACTCAAACGTCACTGTGTTCCAGGCATCCCGACCATCCATGCCTGTGAGGTTGTGCTGCGCATCTTTTCCCATCCCAGCCTAAAATCCGCCCTGGGGGCATTTGCACCCATAGAATCACACCTGTTTTCCTCGGTAGGTAGCTCCGTGGGAAGCCCATATACCACTGCCTTGATTTGCTTGGACTGGAGCTCTACCCTGGAGAGCACTATGAGTATACAGCCGTAGGCCAAAAATACCTTCAGAAAATCAACAAAGGTTTCGGAAAAAACCTCGATGAACAGGACTTGAGTTTACATACATATGCCAGTGTACCTGGCTCAGGAATCCGTGCCGAGGAAGCGCTGCACGGGCACGCCCAGCTGCAGGCTCCGGGCTTTTCCAAGGGACTCTGTTTCTCTTCAGTACCTGTCACGCAAGCACTGTTCAGCACATATTTCCAGTGCTAAGTATGTAGGTATATAGTTAGGCCAAAAGCAGTTACACCTGCACTGAATACCTGTAGACTTCTTTCCCTTGTCTTTTTCCTTTAGACCATACCATGTAACAACTACTTACAGAACATTTAGTTCCATTAGGCATTATAAAGATGACCTGAAGCACAGGAGAGCACTGGTGGGTGTGGTAGTGCACACCCATAATCCTAGCACCTTGGAGGCTGAGGCAGGAGGATTGCTTAGGAGTCCAAGAGCAGCCTGAGCTACATAGTAAAGTCAAGGCAGCCTGAAGTACACAGCGACCCTGTCTCAAAAAGACAACCAAATACATAAGTAAGTCAATAAAATATAAGAGGACTTCATAGGTATTCTCCAAATACTACATCATTTTTCCTAAGAGACTGGCATTTAGTACCCTTGTGGACACCAAAGTCAGTGTCTTTGGAATTTGGCATTCTTCAAGTGTACAGGAACAACTCTTCATGAGCAATGAACAGTAAGTATACATTCCATTTTTTTATATTTTCATAATCTTGTTCTCATTTCAAATGAAGAAGAAGAGCCTTGGAAAATGCAAATGGCAGAACTGAAGTTTTCAGACTCCAATTTGACCAGTCCTACACTGCAGCACATTCTGATCGATTGCAGAAAAAAATTCTTCATGAGGTCCTGACAAAAGATCGCAGGTTGCTGAAAGAGAAAGGAGGGCATGACCATCCTGGATGAGGTGGAATTCATAGACAGAAGCCTTGGGAAACGGGACTGGAAAGACAGATGGGAGTGAACATGCTGCTCCTCAGAACTGACAGCACAAACTCTGCCACAGAGCTGAGCTAGCTTAGGGAAGAGGTGGACTTAGTTCTTGTTTTTAAAAGTTCATTTGAAAAGCATACTTGTATTATACACTACACTTGATGGGCAATATCTTGTAATCTCACTTATTTTGCTTTATGCATTAAACTAAAAAATGTGCTGTCTTAAATTTATTAGAAACATATAAAGGATCATTTCTCAAATCCTGCTTTGTCAGTCATCAGGAACATAAAAATTTTGTCCATGGTTTACTTCAGAAAATATTAACAATGCACATAAATTGTACCGTAAAAGTTTAAAACACAGTGCCAAAAATATAATATTTCCATGCCAATTTATAAAAATTTAGTATCTGTAATATTATCTTGGGGAAAATAACATATGTGTGCATTTGAAACAATTGCGAAGCCTCCCAGATCCCGCTAATATTGCATAGACAAGTAGATTTACACAAACCAATATTCTAGACATTGAATCTGAGTGATACCAGAAGTTCAGTTAATCAGCTGACATAAACAAGAAGTTTCAACAGACTAGTGGTTCATTTTTAAAATTTTAATATAAGTGAAATACTCAGCTTTATCCTTAACTTCCCAGAATTGGAACTGTACCGGAGCCCAGCACGTCGTTGGTCTCCTTGGTGTTAAGGTGACAAGCACTCAACTACAGGAGAGATGTTAGATAAGCTTAAGATGTCAACTTCATAAAAAGAAGTTTGTCCTCTTGAAAGAGTCAAGAACACTTAGCTACTTAGCTGTACTTCCCAAGCCCCTGTCAATGAGAAGTTGTACCTAAAAGAAAAAAAAGAAAGGTTTGACAACAGAAGGAAAAATATGTTTTTGAAAAAGTGTGAAATACGAAAGTTCCAGAATTATTAAAGAACACGTTGATGTTAATAAGATGAGCTGCAGGATCTGAAGAGGTCATTATAAGTAAACATGAACTTGTTGGTGCAATGTCCCATCTTTGTGCCACTATAATTCAATCTTTAGTTTCTATTTTATTAAAGGAAGAAAAGACGAGATGACTCAATGGTGGTTTCATGAAAATATCACGGATTTGACACTACAGGAAAAACTAGAGAGGACCCCAAAAGTTCATATTACTGATATTTTCATGGATTTATACTCATTAATAAAATATAATCTTGTGTTAGTGTTAACATTTTAATATATAACTTTTTTTTTTTGTCATAGCCTTGTTTCTGAACTAAAACCCCAAAATCTACCCAAATTTCCAGTAAAATGAAAAAGTACCTTAAAGAAGAATTTAATGATGGAGGATTTTTTAAAAGTTAATTAATTAATTAATTAATTGGTACAGAGTCTTGCTTCGCAGCTCCGACTCATAGTGATCCTCCTGTCTCTGTCTCCCCAGAGCTGGGATTATAGGCTTGTGACACTACGCCTGGTTTCTGAGGCCAGCTCAGCGCGCCCGGGACTCCAGGGCTGCAAGGCATGTGGTGTGGGAGACTGAACCCAAGTCCTTGCACGTGGTAGGCAGGAGCTCAGATCTCTGAGCTATCATCTCCCTAGCCCCAGTGTCCCCATTTCTCTGCAAATAATTTTTTCTGAGAAGAAGCTCCGACTTGCATTAGCACGATGTGCCTTCCATCCTTCAATCATTCCTGCACCCCTGTCCTTTTCCTTGAGCCTGGTTGGGACCTAGCTCAATAGCGTGACGGTGTTAAGCTTGGGTTATAGGGTGAGGCTCTCTGGACTAAACTACGCTCTCCATCGCTCACCACCACTGAGACTGTGGAGGACTTAACCTTAATAAACGTCTCTCTTCTGAAAGATGCTGACTGCAGTGCCTACCTTAGTGGGTAGTGGGAGGAGTACTGGTGACCATGAAGGTACAGGGCATAGGCACATGGTGGGCAAACTGCGTCAGTATTTAACCGACGACGCTCATGGACAAAGAAAGTATGCTATGAACAATTTGACCGAACCACAAAAACACGTGTATAAGTAATTGCAGAAATTAAAGTCATCTGAGACTGGGCTTGTTGAGTGTGTGTGTGTGTG
>NW_004524620.1:7394627-7403054 GCF_000260255.1 Octodon degus | reverse complement strand
CACCCCACCCCATTCCCCAAGTTCTCTGTCTCTGCCTGGGACAGGAAATGCTAAGGAACTCTGGGTACAAGGACAGCCGCAGATCATAGATCAGGAGTGAAGCAGCGCCACAGCAAGAGGGCTCTGCCCCTGGGGTCTACAGCAGAGAGAAATCCTGGGGACATTCTTGAGCTGGGTGTATCCGACAGTGAGAAGGCAGGAGGGAGGAATGTGAAGCCCCCAGCAGAAGGGGCTATTTGTCTACTCTTCCTCACTTCCACCCTAGACTACATAGACAAAGTGAAACATTCTTTTGACTTCAGACAATTTGGTTGGATCAGAGAGTTTAAAAAAAATTAAAATGCCTCCAATCCTTCATCCAATGGAACTTCATGAGAAGGTGAATGAAATGAGAAATATTTCGATTCCTAGGGCAGCTGCGGTTTAGGTATTTACCTGCCTATTGTCCCAGAACTCCAGAGGATGTCTCCTACCAAGATCAAAGCATCACCGTTTATACTTCACAATTGACTTATTGTGAGAAACAACTTTGTTCACGAAAGTTTCAGGTTAGCAGGAAAGCCTTCCTTAAAGCAATGTTTATTTGTAGGAATTTTCCTAATTCTCCATCTCATTCCCAACTGGCACATTTTGCTAGTTGACCTTTATGTAAAGAATACCCAAAAAGTGGGTGGCTTGTAGTTTTTGAAAAAGTTTCCCACATTTTCACAGTTTCTAGACTTTTACATTATTTCTTTAAAAAAAGTCATAATTACTTATAACTCTACACTATCTGTTCTTACATAAATATTACTTTGTAGTAATTATTCATGTTATTTTCCTCATGCTACAAATGCAAATTCTGAGCATTTAAGTGACTTGCTGGAGGTCACTTAGGTATTAAGTTATGAAATCAGAACTTTAATCTACGTGCTAATACTAATGTTATCCTAGGAAATCTTCATTTTGCCCCTATGTGCTCCTGTAATGTAGATGCAACACTTATTAGAAGCAAGGCATTGTGTTAGGTGCAATGAAAGTCATTTGGGCTTCTTTTTTTTGGACACAGACTTACAAAAACCTCTCAGGCCTGATTGCAGCAATACCGTTGCCTCATAGTTCCATTCCTGATTTCCTGTTTCCAAAGAGCAGTTCTTCAGATGGCAGCAGGACGAAAGAATTGTGTTGAAACCCAAAGGTGGTAGGAACAATTCGCAGTGAAGGACAAATGTTAACTCATTTCTGGTTGTTGCTGGACTCTCCTTACTTCACCATCATCTCCTAATAATAAACCTATAGTAATTGATGAGTAATTTTATAGAACTTTATTTAAATTCTCCAATAGTCCATTTTATTTATTACTTTACATTAACAAATGCAATGCGATTTTGGAGCAGTCTGGCTGATATTCAAAAACCTGAAACATGCTCCCAGAAATTCAGCTTTGGATTTTGTTTAATTTTTCATTTACTGTATTTATATGTCTAGGCCCATGCCCCATCTCCACCTCCCACATGGTTCCTATATTCGCTGCCAGTTTTTAGGAGTAAATACATGATGTAATTTTTCTGCTAACAAGCTGCTGTGACTGTCAGCAGTAGAAATAAATAAGAGTTGAACACAAAGAAATGATGGTGAGAATGGTTGAAGAGATCTGCTAACTCCTGTTGGCTGAAAATTAATTAAAGAAAACACATGTTTGCACACAAATCACACCTTTTGGGTTGTCTTCTCCAAGCATTTTAACTGCAAAATAACTTCATTGAAAAAGCAGCTCTGCATTTCAGGCAATTTCAATTGAATGCAATCTGAAGGAATAATAGAATATCATTATTAAGGGCCGGCAAGATAGTTCAGTGGTCTAAAGCACCTGCTTCGGCAGACGCAGGGATCGGAGTTCAACCGCGGTATGCTGTGCTGGCCCTGCTCCCAGGGCACACTGGGAAGACGATTGAGACTGGGTATGGTGGCTCATGCCTGTAATCCCAGCTCTTGGGAGGCTGAAAACAGGAGGATCACTATGAGTCCGATCTGTGTAGTGAGACCATGTAGATCCTGTACTAGATACATGTTTAAAAAAATCATTATCAGCACCTGCACCAAATTCTCAGCCAAAGGGCAATTCTTCACCAATAGGTTTCACCTTGTCTGAACTATCCTTGTCCAAATTCAACTATTATTCCTGGACAAGAAGAAGTCTATGCCTTTTCATCTCTGTGTCCAAGAAAGTCCTATCCTGAACTCCATGCTCAAAACAGCTTAACAGATTGAATAAACAAGGATCAATGTTGTTGCTGTGAAGACTGTCTCACCTACATTAAGTTCCATGCAAAGCTCAACTTGGAATTTAAGAGCCACACCTTTCATTCCAGGCCACAGCTCTAAGGCTGAGCGCCTGACTGACTTCTCCCATCCTACACGCAGATTCTGCAGCACCATGTGCTTCTTCTCAAGAAAGCGTCGATACTTCCTAGATCTCGACTCCTCCTAAACATGAGGTGGATGCATATGTAAAAATATTTACAGCTATAGTATTTATGACAGTAAACATGATAAACTACAATGGGAAAGTGGCCTAGTCAATGCTAGAAATATTTAATGGAATGTTGTACAGTCACTTTTTCAATCAACATATGAATTTATATAAAATAAATATTTCATTGATGGATAATATCCAGAACAGAAAAGAACATAATTTGTCAGTATACACTTCCACAAGTTGAGAGAGAAAGGCACCCCACATTCACCACCAATTTAAGGAATAAGTTGCTCCAATTATTCCAGCAGCTTCATCATGGCTTCTGTCAAACACTAACAACTCTTTCTCTTTAAAGAGATTCATTCTTTGTTAAATATGAGTAAGCAACATGAAAGGCTGAAACAAAATTCATGCGCAATGCTTTTTGAATATGGTTATCTAACTATAAGTGCAGGAAAAATGCTAGAAGGGAAGCACCAAAATGATAGCAATAGTTTTTTATTGTTTGTTTTACTTTTGTTTTTGTGGTACCAGGGATCGAACTCAGGACCTTGCACTTGCCAGGAAGGTGTTTATGCAGCTGTGCTATCTCCCTGGCAATAGTTATGTTTCAAAAGTAACATTAAGACTGTCTTTCACTTTCCTTTTCCTCAAAAAGTATAAATTGCAGTAATAAATAATTGTCAGGACAATGTTATTTAAAAAGTAAAATAGATTATAACCAATTGCAAATGCAATTTTTCATATTCGTCAGGAGCAAGCATTATTTTTCTGGTACCAAAATGATATTTAGAATAATATATCTCCTATAAGGACATGGACAATTATGACATTGTTTTGATTACCCTCCCTATACCAATAGGAATACTGAAACCTGCCACAGGAGCCATATGTGACATGTAGTTAACCTTCCCACCAGCATGACTTCTGTGTGCGGTCAGTACGGAGCTTCTAAGGTTCCCACTGTGCTGGTTTTGTAACATTCCAGAGAATTCATCCCCAATGGCTCTGTTTGAAAAAGACTAAAGAATGGTGCTGGATGTTATAAAGTCAAATTAACAGAAATTGTACTGACACAGCAGCAGACTGTTCTAGAAATAGATCTACCGTTCCAGAAATTGGTTGTGGTCCAGGGGAATGCAGAGGACATTCTCTGCATTTTCTTTAAAGCTTTTTAGAGTATATCTATTTGCCTTTGTTTTTACAGAAGTCAGATAATAGATTGATGTGGGTGGGAGTAGACATGTGATGAAGGATTTAGATCTTAACTTAGCCCTAAACATGCAGTCGAGAGTAGCTGGATTCTTTTCTTGCTGCCCCTCCCCCTAATATTTCTTTCTTCCACTAAGTATTTATTTTGAAAACAGGTAAGAATTTACTATGCAGCAAGGATGTATGAGACCTAGAGGGAATAAAACAAGAACTAAAGAGAAAACAAATGGAGAGTAATTCACAACATGATTTATCCAGGAGCAGAGGACTGGGGAGCCCTCCTACTTGAGGAAAGATTCCTGCTTGAGAAGTCAATTTTCTCAGAAGAAGCCAGAAGAACAAATAGTTGCATCATTGAATTAATGGTGAAATCCTCACCCTGCACCCAGCCGCAGTTATTGGTTTTGCTCTGACAGTAGAGCATTTTCCTGAGTTGCCCACTTTGCTGAGAAATTGCAAATTTTGAGCTGGGGGAAGAGAGTAGAAATTGTTGAAAGAAATTGTTGCTCAAATTTCCTAAGTAATAGCGGGGCTTGAAAATTTTGGATCTCAACTTGCTCTCTTGTCCAGAGAGATAATAGTTTTGCTGGAAATAACAAATTCAGGACAGCGGAATCTTTGAAAAAAAAAAAAAGTCAGTGCTCTAATAGCCAGACTGTAAAATTTAGGAGCCAGCAGTGACCGAAAGTGGTAATTTTTCAAGTCTTGACACTTATTTAATGCTTCTAATATGGCAACGTAAAAGTATTTCATGTATATACTATTAATATTTAGGTGCCAGGTGGCTGCTTTGCACAGTATTTTATTATTTATGAGTCTATATTTTTTCTGGCTCACAGGGAGATGAGTGCCTGCCACTGACCCAAGAAAGATTCTTTTAACATCACCCGTGAATTCCTTCAGAGAAAGAATAATGTTCTAGCTTGGTGATCATGTAAAATATGCCCCTGCAAGAATCAAGACAATCGCACTGCGGCTGCATGTCTCTAGCTAGTGAGGGCTGTGAGGCTGTGCATGCTATCTTCTGGGAGAAGCAGTTTTGTCATCTGTCCAAAGAGAATGCTAGCCTTTTTCAAAGGACCACAGGGCCTCACAAATAAACTGAGAAACAGTTTCCTGCCTCCATCTATGGTTCTCAGATTCAACATCTAACAACAACAACAACAAAAACCCAAGAATACTGTGGATTAAGAGCCGAATGTCAAATAATTTCATTTGGTATCATTGATATGAATCACTTAGTGAATCATGAAAGTGATTTGAAACGAATGTGGAATTATCACGAAAATATTAAGTATATTCTTCATGCCTGCTTCAGTTAAAAGAGAGAAAGTCACTGTGCTTGTGCTATTTCTCAGTCCTCTGAGGTATAAAAGTCTCTGGGTTTGCACTGGGATTTCGTGTTTATGAACTACATGGGTAGAACTGAGGGAGCCTAATTAAGACCTTTGTTGCCAACACTTTAAAATAGTTTTAATAAAATTTGGGCACAGTCTGGCAGTCTCCCTGGCCAGTTAGGGACCTTTGCTTGCAGACACTGCACAGAAGTGTGCCTTACCAACTTTCAGCCAGCAAAGCTTTAAGCAAAAAGCTTACATTTGAATATTTGCCAGTAAAAACAGCTCTGCGGAGTTTTATTACCTGATGTATTCCTAAAGGAATCATGATTAGATCTCAGCTTATCTTATTTCTGTAAACCATTCCACACACCTCACTTCACTCCTCTGAATTTCATAGAGGAGGACAGGGAATAATATGCTTAGAAAAAATGAGCTGTGGTCAATAATACTATTATTAATGAATACAACTAACAAAGCAACTTCAGAAATTAAATACCTCATCATGCACAGTTACTAAAGTTGAGAATAAGTTTTTATATATTAAGTTTTATTTTCATGCTTTTGTCATTTTATTGCAAAAATAAACATTATTAAAAATAGGTTTTAATTATTTCCAAATTTCACACGCGTAGCCCAACATTTCTGATCCATTTTAGTTTTCATAGGTATGGCCATAAAGATCTTTGTAGTGCTTGTAAGTTTACTACAGGCATAATGTTGAATTCTAATTATTCATAAAGAATTTAAATATTTCCCACATTTCCATCTTCAGTGTGAACAACAGGGGTCATTTTCATTGTGTCGCAGTGTGCCAGTGATATTTGTACAACTATTTGTTTTCCTTTACTTTCCAAGGCATTTTTATATTGCCCTGAAATATAAATTTCAATTTGTATTTGTTTGCTCAGTGCCAGGCATTGGGCATTCATACCCGTGAAGGTAGACCATTTCTAGTAATCTCCCTGATTTACAGAAGCACTCATTCATGTCACATTGGTACCTCAATCAGGCCGCAGACCTCCTGTGTGTCAGTGTCCTGCCATCATCTTTGCTCCTGGCCAGATGGAGGTGCCTCAGTGTGACATATTGGTAGTTCGCTCATGGAAAGAAAGGGGCAATGGTGAAGGCAAGTACTAAGCTGAAAGGTTCTGCACTCAGCTGCTGACGTGTTACATTTTCCATGACTGTCCCTAGACTCAACAGGATAGACAGACATAACCTGCTACAGGATCAGACGACACAGCGAAAGGAACCTGACTATTTGGCAAACACTGGCATGATCTTGTTTGCCGCAGAATCCTCTTTTGGTGGTCTTATAATTTAATAGCACTTCACTTCATGACATTAGCCCTAACTATGGTGCTAAATGAAATAAATAACTGAGCGTCAGTGAAAGTAAAAGTATAATAACAAAAAGTCAGTGTGTTTTTAAGTATTAATTGCTTAAGTCTGTTTGGAAATAAAGGTCATATGAGTTCAGGGTCTTGGGATTTAGCAATGACTCCAGATTCTTTCAGCATTCCCCAAAGGAAAAGCAAGAATAAGTAGGATACCAGACATTGGTGCAATCTCTGAGATCATAAAGACTTACAAAGGAGAACTTCTCGAAGGGCAAAATGTTTTACAGTTTCTCCACAATGGATATTATCCAGCAAGCACACAAAAGCGCTCATGGCCCGCAGACATACCACCTCGAGGTGCGATCCTGGAAGATATCATAAGCTCTACGTGGTTGGGCAGGTTACATTCCTCTGAGGAAGAGCTCTGTGGAACACCCACGGATAAAAGAAAGGGGGTTGTCTTTCAGAGGGAGTGTTCATTCTGAGTTTTACCTGTTCAATTATCTTTCTTCAGCCTACATAGGTACGTCTGAATCAGTTGCCTTTGGCTGTTTCATCTCTACCAATCACAGTTTAGAAACTGAATCTGCCTGAGCTCCTTAGCGCAGTCGAGCATGTGAAATGGACTCGTTTCAGGCTTCTGAAACTATTTGCAGACTTCGCCTTCATATGTTCGAAATAAAGGCGCAGCATTAATTTTATGCAGACAACACTGCGCCCAAATCACTTGGGAACATGCACCTCGACGTGCAATTCATCACCGGGGCCCGTCCGCTGGTCTGTTACTCCCGGGAAGTAAATCAGAAACTCTGCTCGTGGTTTCTAGGTACCATTTGGGGCTGGGAGGCAATAATTTACGTAATGGTACACTGGTGACCTCAAAAGTTTATGTTGTTTTGGAAGCTAATTTTCTTCTACAAGATGATTTATGTACTAGGAGGAAGAGTATATTTATAAATATGTTTTCAGAGAGGCAACAGCCATTAAGTAGAGTAAATAAGATGAAATTGTCATGCCAGGTGCAGAAATCAAATGTCCAATACTGTGTTATGTACCCCATCCATGGACTAGATATATAGCTTACTAGAGAGTTATTGCTTTGTGTTTCTTTTTGTTTAATGTAAAAGACTGTGCTACATTTAATTGTAATTAGGAACACTTTATAGCTCTAAGGATTTCCAGATCTGCATCACCGCATCTTTTTCACAGTTTAGCACACATTTATCCAAAGTGAAAATAATGCGCTAAATGTACTGAAGTTTCTAATAGCAATATACATTTCTCCTCTTTCTTTCAACTACAGCAGAGTGACACCCATATTAAAGAAGTTGCTCACTATATCATGGTGCCTCTGACTTCAGTCCCTTATTTTCTTTATTAAGATGAGTCAAATAAAGCATCCATCAAATAGAAGTAATATGGATTGGATTTTTTTTTTTTCGGAACTGGCGATTGAACTTAGTCCCTTGTGCATGCCAGGCAAGTGCTTACTCTACTGAGCCAACTCTCCAGCCCTGGATTTTTCTGTACAAGAAAAAGATTGGGCCAATGAGACAGCTCAGCCGACTAAGCACCTGTTTTGGCAAGCACAGGGACCAGAGTTGGATCCCCGTCCTACATGCCATGCTGGCCCCACCCCCGGGGCAGCTCAGCTGGCAACGGAATCCAGGCATGGTGGCGCTCACCTGTAATCCCAACACTGGGGATGCTGAAAACAGGAAGATCACTAGAGTCCAAGATGCATAGTGAGACCCGAGAACAAATGCATAAAAGGAAAAACAAAAAATAAAACTATTGCATTCATCAATTATAAACTGAAAATATTCTTTTAGAGGCATAAATATTAGGAAATGTGTAATAACTGATAGTGTATCTAAGACTTTTTGTGCAACACTTCTCTTATCATCATAAAATCATGATGCATCTTGCAATCGATGACATCATAAATTTTAAAATATACCAGGGCAAATTATCTTGAAATATTAAAGTTAAAGGTCTGGGTGAAATTAGAGAATGCCCCTAAGAACTTGAACAATTTGCTCACTTAAGAGACAAAGCTGATAGTTTTATATAGTCA
>NW_004524620.1:7370063-7394527 GCF_000260255.1 Octodon degus | reverse complement strand
ATATATGTATATATGTTGTCATTGTCCATTTGAAAATAACTTTATCCTCATGAGAGAGTTTTGAAAATGTGTGAAAGTTTATGGATGTCTTATGAGAAACTCAAACACTATTCATATATATGTGCCATGAATGAAACCAGCTTTTACATTAATAATAACAATTGCAATTATTCTTAGTACTCTCCAAGAAGAAGAACGAAACAGTGATGAAACAAGGAAGTACAGCTCTAGAGAGAAGGATGCATGCAATATGGCTCTTATTCATAGCTCGGATGTTTTCTCGGGTCAGAGGACACCTGCAAGAGAAGGCCACCTGGCGAGTCTTTTCAGGATAACTTCTACATGTACCTCCTTTAACAGTCTGAATTGCATCTGCTATGGATGAAATGTCAAGGTCAGATGCCAACAACCATGGAGAGACATGGTTAGAGGAATAATATGAAGAAAGCTAGATTTTAAATTTTAACAAGGTAATGAATTCCAGAATTGATACCTTTCATGCTATTATGAGTAATATTTACCCAAATATACTATACATTTTCATTACCAAATAGTAATAAATGGGCCAAGTATGATTTCTTCTTTCAGCAAAAAGTGATGTCTAGCAGACTGCCTGCTATATTCTTCCCAAAATGCTAACACACCACTGGGAGTCCCACTTCTAATTTACAAATTGTGGGACTATCAACATTATGATTACATGATTATATAACATCAAGATGCCTGGTTGGTTCAATTTCCAGAAGGGATTTGATTCAAATTTAAATAATTGATGCCACAATTAGGGCTTTTAAAGTTGAATATCTTTTAAATTCAAATTTGGCATTCAACAAATCTACACACTCCTAGAGTAAGACTTTTGTTATTACTACACACATTTGTAAAATAAGCACAGCTTCCTAGCTCTATGAATGTAGGGATTAAGATGGGAGAAATCTAATAGGATACACAAACGTGCTGAGGCTTTCCTCACTACTCATAGAAAATATCCCAACATAACTGCTTTTAAATATGGCTGATGCATGTTCAGACTCTAAATACATTAATAATTCCTATATACCCAAAAGTTAACATTTCTTGTTATATGGGTCTTGCTTTATCTTGTCTTAACCACCCAGAAGAAAATTATAAAAACGAGGTATAAAAAGTAAAGTCATATTAATATGCTGAGCTGTAAAAGGCTCAAATCAACAACTTCTGACATTGCTAGTCCTATGGATAACCCATTACTATTATGGACTGCTGAACTATATTGGATTATTTTGCTGAAGTCACGCACCTACAATATTTAAATGGCAATAGAATATCTATCTCTGACAAAACTAAACAAAAAAAGGGAATGCAAAGGAAGGAACATTTTGTATCTGTATATGCAAAATAGTTAGGATACATGCACAGCTACTTTCTCTTAATTCAATGAGAAGAAAGATTTGTACTAATAGTGTCTGGACAGGATATCGTGTCTGCATCTTGTACAACGAATAACCACTATGAAGACATCAATATGCAATGTGTTAATAATTGAAACTGTCCTATTAATGGGTTTTGAAACTGTCTCATTGCTCTTTGTTTCTAAGTAAAATTAATTAAAAAAAATAATAATTCCTATGTACCCAATGTTATGCATTTGCCTAAATTACTCTTCAGGGTATTATAGTTTTGTAATCTTTAGAATTATAGATATAGTTAACATAATTAAGATAATTATTAGAATTTTTGTTTTTAAAAATTAACTTAGTGGTAAATTTTAGGTATTCTTATAGAAAATATTCAATGTATGGAGTTTGTACTTGTACATGATATATCCTGATTCTCCTTTTTTTCCCATTTCCTTTTTTAAAGAATAATGTAACTTGTTTTTTCTTACCATTCATTTCCATTGACTGTATTAATCTATTTGCATTTTTGCAGATACTCAGGGTCTAGTAGTAGGAATCAAAGGCTATGAAGTCTAAAAACACAATACTTAAACTTCTTTGCTCCTTATCCCTGAGCATCAAGCAGTTCCATTATGTTTTTGTGCCTCAGTTTTTCTAGCTCTAAAATGATAATATTTAACTTCATAGTTATTGATAAGATTGCATGAGCTATTATACGCAAAGCAAGAATGCTTAAAATAAGCTTTATAGTCACTGATTAATAGTGGCTAACGCTTTTTTGTTTTCTGTATCTAGAATTCTTGGTAGGCAGCTTTAGCTTCTCAGTAAACTTTAGAACATACTGTCATGGTTTAATGTGATTTTCTTCTCTGGAACTCACATTGAAATTAATTCTCATTATGAAAGATTAAAGGTGGTCTGAGATAGGCCCTTTAAGAGCTTGTTAGGACTCTACCATCATGAACAGATTAATTCACTTATGGGATTAATGGATTAATAGACTGAAAGTAAGTCTTCCATAATAGCTGGTTTGGCCAGGCCTCTGTGGTGTTTGCTTTTCCCTCTTTGATCCTCTGTGCATAGTTTGGATCTCACCAGCAAGATATTCATCACAAGATGGGTCACCTTGATTTCCAATCAGGACCATAAGTCAAAAGGCATCTTTTTATAACTTAGCCTGTTATTAGCAGTAGAAAACTGACTGAGGTGTGTAAGTGTCAAAGACATTCATTAATTCAACTCATTTAATGTTATTGTAAGCTAGGATAGGTCTAGAGAGAAAGGAATTTCTACAGCGTCTCCCAACACAGCGTTCACAGAGCAAGGAGAAGCACTAATAAGGACAATGGAAGAGCTCTGTATCCTTTCTGCAAGTCTTAGTGGGAAACGTGGGACATTTTGTGACAAAATTGTAGAGTGGTGGATTAATTATGGCAGAAGTCATGAACCACTCTTAAGAACCATGAAGATGTTGAACTTGAAAATGCAGCCAGAAAAAAATTAAAGTTGCATTCATAAAAGGATTACAAAGATCAGGAGAGAACTACACAAAAACAATGCCAACATATCTTTTAAGATAGTTTGTAGACCAGAAAAATTGGCATATACATCTGGCAGAACAAATGGAGTAAGAACCTTGGTCACCTTGCTGGTTTAGTATGTTGGAAGAAAAATAAGCTACTGATAGCAATGTGCCTGTAATGCCAGCTCTCTGGGGGGCAGGGGGAAGAGATCACAGGTTGAGCCCAGCCTGTCCAAGTTAGTGACTTAGTAAGACCCTGCAAAATGAAAACTAAAAACCAGTCAGGGATAAAGCTCAGTGCAAAGACTTTGGGTTAAGCCCTTAACACACACACACACACACACACACACACACACACACACACACACATCAGATGAGCTAAAATTAGACCCATAGCTCTAATCCAAGCAGCACATCAACAAATTTTCAAAAATAAAAAATTTTTATGTAAGAGGAATTCTTGGGTAAACCATTATTCACATGCTATGTTTTCTATTGGAGTGCATATAACATTGGGAATTCTTGCAATTTGCAGCTCTTTGCTCTGCTCCCATAGCCATAAAGCTTTAGGGAGCAAAGCAGCAATAGCCATTGGCCCTAAATCATAAACCAACGCAGGAAGGGTTTGGGAAGAGAGAAAGGCTCGTTTTCATCTCCCTCCATAAGCTGTTTTTGTTTTTGTTTTGTTTTTGCAGAACTGGGGATTGAACTCAGGCCCTTGCGCTTGCCAGGGAAGCGCTTATTCCACTGAGCCATCTCCCCGGCCCCTCCATAAGCTGTTGATACCAAGATTATTTTTTATTATATTTTAACAACAAATGCATACAATAGGGAAGATGGTGACTAGGCAGAGAGTGTATAAGTGTTAAACTGGCAGTGTCATGAGGCAGAGATAAACAGAGTTAGTGCCTGGTATAAGTAGGGAATTTGAAAAAGGGAAAAACAAGGAATATATATATATATATATATATATATATATATATATGTCTTTGAAGGCCAACCTCTTGTTTAGCTTCACATTTTCTATAACTCCAAGCAAAACATAACATTTTACACCTGGCAGGCACTCAATATTCATTAAAGCCAAACAAAGAAGTATGGTTCTCAAATTAATGTTTACTAAGGTAAAAATACTATAAAATATTGCAAAGCATATTGCACTGAGCGACAGGGAAATTTTCAATTTTATCCCTGGCTTGTTAAACCCAACAGCTTTGAAGTCTTCAGTAAGTCCTTTCTCCTCCCTGGGCATTAATTTCTGCCCTGTAGTATTTGCGTTGTCTCTCAGGGCCCCTCCAATTTCCTAAGGCCAATAATCCCACCTTACAAATGCCTAGTAATTTGATTTGGCCTGGATGGACTAAGCACTGTTCAGCCCCAAATTCCATTGCTCTGCTCTGGGGTTCTTTAAGATTTTGTTTGGTTTCCTATTGTTGTTACAGCCTTAGGATAAAGAGCTGAGAGAATACTCTCAAGGGTGATAGAAAACACTTATTTGCAACCTTGGCCACTGTTGTCTAAGTTGCTTGAGATGATGAAGTAGCCCATAATAATAATAGTCCTGTGCTCATGGTAGGTCCTCGGTCTTGTGCTAGTCATCAAGTAGAAAGTTTTCTTTTGCTTGCAATAGCCCTGAAAGACAGGCCTCTCTGTTTTAGCTGCACAGCTGTCTCCAAAACCACTTCTTGTAATCAATATCACAATCACCAGGAAGAGTGGCCAGGGGAGTTGGGGTCCTACTGGAGTCCAAATCTTCTCCATAACTTTTAATGTCTTGGGGAGCATTTTCCACACATCTACATTTACAATATTGCATTTATAATACATTTGAAGCAGACTTTCTTTGAAAAATGGTATATCTTTAAAGGAGAAATTTTAGGAATTTTTGCATAAATTCTATTTGTTACTTTTGCTAAAAATTTTCTTTGTCCTATTTCCAGCTGATTTTGTTGGAATTGCCTTTTCCTCGTGAGTAGATAAGGATTTATGGTCCCGAGAACATGTGGAAATTAGAAAAGGGACTAATGGAATCCATTAATATCCTTTCACCAATTAGATGAATTGTAGATCAATACACTATATTAATAGAGTCAAACTGATACATATATAAATATCCCACTGGGACAGCTTCAAGGAGAGAGCACTAGTCTCAATTATGCTGAAAAGAACAAAAAAAAAATCTTACTTTCACCACAAAGACTTTCTCCCCACCTTGCATATTAACATTTTTTTTACTTCTTTAAAAATTAATTTTATTGAGAAGTAACAATGAGACAATTTCAAAACTGATTAGTAGGACAGTTTCAATAATTAATACATTACATATTGTTATCTTCATGGTGGTTATCCATAGTACAAGATGCAGACATGATATCTTGTCCAAACACTACTAGTACAAATCTTTATTCTCACTGAACTAAGAAAAAGTAGCTGTATGTCTATCCTAGCCATTTTGTATATACAAATGCAAAATGGTCCTTTATTTGTAACAATTTGACACTAAAATAAATTGTTTTGTATTGCTTAATGATGGCATGCAACTTTCTGACTGAAAACTAAACATATAATAGCAGCAAAATGAATAGCATTCTTGTAATGGTTGTTTCTGATAAATTATACAGTTAAATGTTTCTATAGTCCAAAAAGGTTTAGATAATAATTGTTATTTCAGTTTAGATTTTTTTCAGTGTTAGAATGCATATAACTAAAAAAGAGAATGATTAAGTATGATGGATGTAACAACTACTGTCCTCCCTGGAGCCTCAAAAGCTAACCTTAAAATTAAAAAAACAATAGACTTCTGAAGGAAAACACTGCAGAAGTACTTTGTGCTAAAATAGCATCACCCATAAAAATAAATTAATGTCTGTAAAGCTCATGGAAGTAGTTAAGATCTTAATGTGGTCTCATTCCTAGGAAAATACTAGGAATCGCGATTTAGGAAGACTTGTGTTTCACAGGTTCAAAAACAAAACAAAACAAAAAAACCCAATTGAGGCAGTTTATTAAAATGTTCCAGGATTGGTTTTTAATGAAATCTTTAATTAATATACAGTGGGATAACATTTTAGCATTATCTGTGAGAATCATTAAAAAAATAAGGAGCGGTATGATTCCCCACATCCCCATTAAAACCAAGAGAGAGGTCAAAGGCAGAGCTTGGTAGTTCGGCAAGAGAAAGAAAACAAGCCATAAATTATCTTCTGCAGAAGGACAGCCAGACATTACATGGTTGTTTTTAAAACATAGCTCATTATATGCTGACACACTTGCTCGGGAGTTTAGATTTAATTAATGCATACCTGGGCTGTGGGGGTACTCGGCTCCATACATGAGCTGGGCCACTTGTGGTCACCCACTTCTTAGAGGAATTAGGCACAGCTGGTGGAGCCACCACACACCAGGCACTTGGAGAAAGATGCAGAATAAAGAAGTCAGCCTTAATCCTGGAGGAAAGGTGGAGAAAAATCTTAATATCCTTTTCCATTTGTGTTGACAGCATACAGAAATGAAAAGCAAAAGAGAAGCAAAAAACGTCAAAATCTGTTCCTTATTAATATGACTCTTAGGAGGAAAAAATAATGCACACTGAGCTGACATATTACTGATTATGAATTTACTTTCCATTAACAGAGAAGCTGAAAACACTTCCACTGGCAGCCAATAACAGCCCACCATAATTCAAATGTCTCTTAAATTCCTGTTCTCCTTCCACAGTCAAAGCTTATGTAATTTAATTTTAAGGTCCATATTTGAAAGCATCAAATGAAAGATAACCACATTGTCAATAAGAAAGGTTTTCCTTTCCAGGTGTCACACCATTTTAGGGTAACCCCTATTAACACAAGTAAGTACTCTGTGGTTGCACTATTCCCTTGTGGCAAGATGGGATGGACAGCATTAACCAGGAAGAACAAACACATGGATTTTTTTTTCTCCAAAATGACTTATGGAGGTGGATGCATTTGAGGGAACTGTTAGTTGAAGTCTTCTCCACAGAAGTCCTTTGGCTTCCACAAATGCCTAACAAGGGACAGGGAGTTAAAACTAGAAGTAATTTGGTCATTGTCAATTAAGTGTTCTATGACAAACTTCCACATTCTTAAACATTTAATAAGGCAAAAAAAGAAGAACATTGAGAACAAAGTGTTGAGAGGGAGAAACACTAACCTTAGGAATTAATATTAACTGGAAGCTGAGTTTCCTGATTTACAAAACCCCCTCCAGAAGGATTTTCTGCTTCAGTCCTTCTTTAACTGATGCTGTCCCACAGAAAGAGACCAGGGAGGGAAACACAACCCTCAGTTCTGAGCACATTATTTCAGCTTCCTGGTCCAAGTGTCCATGTCATAGTTCTGAAGTAAACAATTTGAATAATGTTTCACATGCAGAACATGCATCAGAAAAAGTCCCACATCAACGTTTTGCATGGAGCTGCTCTTGCTGGCCACAACAGCCCTATGGAGCAGGTGTGGTGGCCCTCCCCATGCCATTAAGGAGAGGCAACCTGTGACAGCTTCTCGTGGGGCTCAATTGGAAAAGAGTACAAGCAGACATGTATACACAACTTTTAACATATCTCTGAGCCCCAGGACTGCGCTGTGAGTATGGTAGCCACTAGCCACACATGGTCACTTCAGTTTAAATAAGTACATGCTAAATCAAGTCAAAAATTCATTTCCTCAGTCTCAATAGCCACATTTCGAATGCTCAGTAGCTTCCGTTTGCCACAGTACAGAAAGAACATCATCACACAATCCAGCTGGGCAGCGCTGTCAGCTTCCCCTGGAGGACACTGCCAGGCTTCTCTTGCCCGCCCTAAAACATTTGACACCAGAAGTAAGTCTGTGGTGACCACGTGGGCTGCATGGAACCTTTTCTTCCTACTCCGTAGGAAGGCACCACCATCCCCGCACCTGGAGACCATTGTTTCTACCCACTTCTCGAAACAAAGCTGTCTGAATAATACAACATGATTGGGAATGAAAAGTTAAAATTGCTATCAAGCTCAAATGTGGAGGGAATTCTGTGAGAGTCGATGTGGACTTTGCACCAAAACATCTGTGCGATCTTAGACTAGTGAGAAAGAAAAGCAGGAAGATTACTACGAAGCGTATTTCATGGTGTTGATGGTACTTTGGCATCGCACAAAGTACTGATGAAATTTCACTTGGGAATGCTGCTATGTGCATAGACTGCTATAGGAGGACATCCTAAGAACACACATCAGAAAATAATCAAGATCATCCAGAGCTAAATCATGACAAAGAGTTAGCCAGTCCTGGCCTGAGTCCTATAGTCGAAAAGATGTTGAGGAATACACAGAGATAAATGGGATCCAGAGGGAGCAGAAAAAGCCATTGCCAGTAATCTCATAATAATAGAGATTTCATGTGATATTAGTGAATTGCATCAATTTCCAATCATTAAACTAAGCATTAAAATGTTAGGTAGCACAGCAAAACTCGAATTTCAAATGTGGTGAAGAAATCAATACAGGAAGAACATTAATGATGTTTTTTGAAGGTTGGAGAGAAAAAGCTTCCAAAAAGATTGAAACAAGTAAGATAATGATTTCAACTGTTTTAGGAAAATACATATGAAAAATGAGCACTTCATTGTCTAACACAAAGTCTGGCATACTTATTGTCTTTATCCTAAATTGAAGATATCCTTTCTTCTGAAATAATATACTACGTTAATTCTTTACACTGTCTCACCTCATGCACATGAGAAAAAACAAAACCTAAAATCTTATATTTCTTGCAGAAATCCTGTAGATCATTCTCTAAGTGAGGCTATAGGGTTCCAGAAATGATGAATAACTCAAGCAAAGTCACTAAGTTTGTTGCTTTTGTGGTTTGGGATTTGCCGAGAGAGAACAACTTAATACAGGACATCTAGGGTTTTTTTTTTATGATAGTCACACAAACAGTCATATACAAAAACAGTGCAGGAAATCTTCCCACACACCAACTACCAAAGAATCCAGCTGTGGGCCTGGATCCCATGGGGATATCCTACATGCATCCAGCTGAAAGCCTAGAGCTCACAACAATGCTTCCCATGAGTCCAGCAGGAGGCCCAGAGCCCATCACAATGTCTCATGCAGGCTGGTTTCATGGATCTGCTCTGGGAAGGCCCAAAGGTCAGTGGTGGGAGCTAGGAAGCTGTGCCAGTGGGATGAAGGATCTGTGCCAGCAGCTGAGGGGTCTGTACTGGAGCCAGGAAGTGACACTCAAGGTAAGAACCAGAGCTCCCCCAAAAGAGCCACAGCTGTCCCCAGTGACAGTGAGGTCCCAAGCTCCTCTGAGAATGATGGAAGTCAAGTTCATCAGGAAAGTCAGTAAGACAAGCTCCTCTAGGAAAACCAACAGCTCCCTCCAGGCCCCCAACAGCTTTCCTAGCAGCCCCTCCTCTTCTTTCCCAGTTGGCCGCTTATGCAGCAGGCAACAATCCTGAGATACACAGAACCTCTGATACACAGAACCATTCTGGTTCTGTGATAGACAGAACCATGCTGGTTCCGTTCAGCTGGGCTTTGCAAGTTGGCCACCAGTTTTAAATCCACCACAGTTGGTGACGAAGTTGGAACTGAAGTTGGTGCCAAGTGATGAGTCCTGGCTGAGAAAACAGCCAACAGCAGTGACTCTACCACGTATACTCTTCATGTCCCCGGATCCAAGAAGTTCATCTAACAGTCCCACAGCTGTAACATTTTTGGTAATATTTTTTTTTTTATACCAGAAATGGAACTTATGACTTTGTGCCTGCCGGGCAGGCATTGTGCTACTGAGCTATATCCCTGGGCCAGCAATCCTCTTCTTACAATGAAGTGTTGTTTTTATTTCATAATAAAATCTTTAAAAAGAAATATGAGTTTCATGTCTCATAAAGTCACCGTCCAAGGAAAATTACAATGTCCATCATAAAACTTTTTGCTGTAGAAAACACAGATGTTACATATAGAAAATGTCCTGTGGAGAACACAGAGCGACTGTCATTTTATGAAAAGAATCCATGTTCTATAGGCCCAGAAAGATGTAGAAAACAAGAAATATTTCTTAAATTTTACAAATGAGGAAATAAGAGGCTTCAAACTGAGTAGAGCATTGTCTTTTGTTGGCCTCTTCCATGCCTTCTGAATAGAGATAATATTGCCCACAAAGAATGAAAATTTGTTCTTGCACAGTGAAAAAAAAATTGTTAGTCACGTTACGTACAAAGCCTGTGCCAAGTATAAATTTTATTATAAAATTATAATAAATTTTATCATAAAATAATACATTACCTGCCTGTAGAGGTGTATTGAGCAATAAGCAGAGTTTGAGCAGATAGCTGGGTCTAGAGCCCACAGGGAGAGGAGCCATCAGAATAAAAGCATAAGGGGTTCTTCAAAGAGGATAATAATAAAATAAATGAGAACCATTGCCACAATACAAATTCCACAAAGTAAACAATGTAGACAACATAACATCTGAAGAGAGATATCACATTTTTAGAATGATCTTATTTGCGACTCAAAGTTTCAATTCCACTAATAATTCTGTCTAATTTTCTGCAATCATTAAAATACCTGATGTCGTTCTTACGAATCAGCCATTCACTGTCGAGCATTGGTGTCATATTCTATACAAAGCTGCCTTCTCACACATTTTCTTTCCTTCTTCCTGAGGAAACTCCTATACTTCACTCAGAAGCCCAGTTCTTCCTGTTCTCCCCAGCGTCACTGGCCTGCTCCTCTCCTCTGCGCCATGAGTGGCGATTCCCACTCAGAATGTGGCGTTCCTATGGAATTCCTCTTCACATTCCTCAGGCGGTTCAACATCTCTCTCCTGCAAGTGCACGTCAGCAAGCTAGTGGTGAAGCAGACCTGTGGAGCATGACATCACAGCCTTCCTCAACACTGAGCACCTCCTCCTTTGGCTTCAACAAGAGAACATTCACTTCCTGTCTTCCACGAGTAATTCAAGTGAGGTGTGAGTAGATTTTCCTTCCCAGCACTGCACCTCCATAAAATAAACATCTCGTGACATCCCTGTCCTTCTTAATCATCATTTTCCCTCACTGCATTCTGAGCTGGGCTGGCTTTTCCCAGCTGTCCTGCAGTGAGATAGTGGACATTTGTAAGTGACAACTCTCTAAGCTTCCAATGTCTGGCTCTTACTTAATTGTCAGTACAGTCTTTCTTCTCAGCTGTGAGAGTTTTTGCTACACAGGCCCTAGATGCCTAGCATCATGCTAATAAACCAGCTGCCATAATTCCTAACTTTTCTCCTTTCTCTCTCTTTGTTGTTTAAACCTTAAGTTCTCACTTTCCATTTAACTGTGTTACACCTTTCAACTTTAATTTCTTCTTTTAAGTTCTTACACTAGGGAGACCATAAGATATTTACACATGTGAGTCTGGTTTATTTCACTTATGAGTATCTTCAAGTTGCATCCATTTATATTTGAAGGCTTTGAGTTTATTATTCTTTATAGCTGAATAGTACTCCATTGTATAGAAGCACCACAACTTTTACATTCGTTCCTCAGAGGATGAGCATTTTGGTTTTTTCCAAGATTTGGCTATCACAAATTGTGCTGCTGGAAACATAGGCACACATATATCACTGTGATATGATATTTCCAGTTCTTTTGGGAAAATTCCCAGAAAGGGGTGATAGTTGGATTGAATGAGATTTCCAATACTAGATTTTTAAAGAGTCTACACAATGAGTTCCATACTGGTTGCACCAAGCTACATTCCCACCAGCAGTGGAGAAGGGTTCCTTTTTCCCTGAAGCCTGTCCAACATTTGTTGTTGGATGATTTCTTTATGATAGCCATTCTTTATGTGGTCAGATGTTATCTCAGTATTGTTTTAATTTGCATTTCATGAATGACTGGTGATGTAGAGCATTTTTTCATGTATTTGCTTCTTGATTTCTTCCTCTGAGAAGTATGTATTCATCTTGGATGCACATTTTTGGATTGGGTCTTTAAGTCTGGGGGCACTGTTTTTTAATTCTTTATAAATTCTAGATAGAAGACCTTTGTCTGAGTGCTTATTAGTTAGACTTTTTCCAAATTGTGGATTGTCATTTCACTCTGTTGGTAATTTCCTTTGATGTGCAAGAACTTCTCCATAAGAGGAGGTCCTAGTTGTTAATTCTTTCAAGTATTTCTCAAGAAGTTTGATTTTTGTTCATGAACTTTTTGCCTACCCCTATGTCTTCAAGATTTCCACCTACTTTTTCATGAGATTTAGTGTTTCTACCTTAATGTTTAGATCCTTAACCCATTTTGACTTTAGTTTAGTACATGTTGGTAGATTTGGGTCAAGTTTTAGTTTTCAGCATGTAGAGAGCCAGTTTTTCCAGTACCATTTGTTAAAGAGGCTATCTTTCTTCCAGTAAGCATGGTTGGCCCCTTTGTCAAAGATAAGATGACTGAATGTGTCTGTAGTTCCGTCTGCATCTTGTAATCTATTCCATTGATCCTCAGGTCTATGTTTTTGCCAGTACCATGCTGATTTTATAACAGCAGCTTTGTAGTATAATTTCAAGTCAGGGATTGTAATGCATGATCTATGGACTTGTATGTGGTCTATTTTAGAAAACGTCCCATGTGCAGCTGAAAAAAAATGTGTATTCAGATGTGTGGAACACTCTGTACATGTTCACTAAGTCAATTTATTCCAAGTTTGGTTCAGTTCTGCTACTTTGTGAATTTTTTGTCTGATTTACATATCCTTCTAGAAAAAGGGAGTATTAAGGTCTCTTGTTAAGATTGTGGTATTGGATATTAGATTTTTCATGTCTGTTAAGATTTGTCTTATATAGTTGGGTGCTCCTGTGTTTGGTGCATACATATTTATGAATGTTACCTCTTCCTCTTGTATTTTCCCCTAACCAGTATGTAGTAGCCTTCTTTATTTCATTTTGATCATTCTTGGTTTAACATTAAGACTGTGTGTAAACAGTATTGCTACCCTTGCTTTTTTAGGGGTGCTGGGGCATATAGTACTATTTTCTATCTTTTGACTTTCAACCTATGAATTTCTTTATGAGTTAAATATGTTTCTTGTATATTGCATATTGTTGGATTTTGCTTCCTAATACACTCTTCCAGTTCAGTCCATTTCCATTGATGGTTATAATTCAGATGCATTGACTTACGATTGACATGTTATTTACCTGCTGTTGTATACCTCTTTTTCTCCTGGGTTTAATTGTTTGCCCTATTTGGTGGGATCTTTCTGTTCTCATTTTGAAGTTGTGGTCATTTTGGTCCCTCTCTAGAATATCTTTTAGTAGTCTGTGTTGGTTTTAGGGTTGGTTTTGTCATCATGGAATTCTTTAGTTGTTCTCTGTCATGGAAGTATGTCACTTCTCCCTTAAACTTGAAAGAGAGTTTTGCAGGATATAGCAGTCTTGGTTGGAATTTGTTTTCTTGGAGGACTTAAAGTACTCTACTCCACACTTTTCTTGACTTGATGGTTTGTGAATAGAAATCTGCCATTTTTTCTGATGGGTTTTCCTTTAAATGTGATCTGTTTCTTTTCTCTTGCAGGTTTTAGTATATTGTTCTTGTGCTGGATTTCTGGGATCTTGATTATTATATGTCTGGGTGTGGTTTTAATTGAGTTGATGTTATTTGGAGTTCTATATGCTTTGGTTACCTAAGTGTCAGATTGTTTCCTCATATTTCAGAAGTTTTCTGCTGTTACTTCTGCCCATATTCAATACCATGTATTGACTCCTTCTTTCTGATTGATGGCTATTAGTCTTATGTTGTTCATCTTTGCATCGTCTTGCAGATGTTGAATTACTTTTTCCTGCATCTTCGTTGTTTTTAAGAGATCTGGGCCCCAGAGGACGGAGCGAAGAGTAGCAGAGAAGGCTTCTTAGGCCTGCATACTGCAGATGGGAGATGTAGGGAATGCCAGATTCCTAACCACTCCTGAGGAATCTCAAAAACCTTGAGTTCTTGTTGGCAGTGTGCTGCAGTTAGACTGTGCAGGATTTAGAGAAATTCTTCAGCAAATCCTAGTTCTGAAATCTATTGTGTTAAATTAATCTCTGGAGAGAAATAACAGTTCAGTTCAACAAAGAATAAAACAAAACAAAAACAGTGAATTCACTGGAGGGGAGCAGGTTAGGGAGTGAGAACAGGAAGATGAAGCGAGCGTTCTGAGCACCTGGCTTTGTTCTTTCCCGTGCACAGATGTTTGTGCCAGGAAACTGCAGGTTGATGCTTCAAGTGGTTGCTCTGAAAAAGTTAGGCAGGAGGCCTTTTGGTCACCTAGTGAGCAGGCCACCAGTGGAATACAGCGTCACAGCTTTTACACTGTCTTGCAACTTCTCCACTGTGTCTTCCTTTGTTGATTCAAGAAATGCAGCTGTGATTGACTGAACACAAGCATCTTTGTGGTAGGGCCCAATGCCATGTCCAGAACCAAAACTTAATCTGAAGGTATCTTTGGTCTAGGCCAGCTCTATGGAGGAACACCCAGTTATCCTCCATCTAATGCGTGTTTGTACCCAATAGTAAATAATTCTCTTACAGTCACAAGTATTACCATCATGTAATTCAACAGCATAATGATGGGGAAAGAACTAGTAAGTTGAATTTTTGAATTTTTCACTCATTAATATTTGAGTGCTTTTTGCAGAACAAGCACTGGCCTGGCCCTTAGAGATCAGTGGACTAACTAAAAAGGCCATAATTTGGGGGAGTTTCCATTCTAGCCATAGGGATGTTGGGCCTTGCCTCCCTTGGTGAGGACTATACCAGAGAGTTGCTTTCAGTTGTGATATAATACTTATTTTGTTTAAAAATTGTACTTCATATGAAAAAGCTTAGGGGCCAGGGAGATGGCTCAGTAGAATAAGTGTTTGCCTGGCAAGCATAAGGCCCTGAGTTCAATCCCTGGTTCCACAAAAGAAAAAAAAAAAAAAGCGCTTGGGGCCAGAGAGATAGCTCAGTAGAATAAGCACTTGCCTGGAAAGCGCAGGGTCCTGAGTTCAATCCCCGGAGCCACAAAATAAATAAATAAATAAATAAATAAATAAAGAAAGAAAGAAAGAAAGAAAAAGCTTAAAAAGAGCATGAGCAAGAATATTGAAGATAAATAGCAAAGGAGAGGAAAGTGATAAATATAAATATAGTTAAGCCTACTGTAACAGTCTTTATTAAATTAAATTTTTGGAATAGCAGAAAGAAAATGTGCATCTGTCCTAACATTCTACTTCAGATTTATTTTCCATTCGTCATGTTCAAGGACTGTGTGAGAATGGATGAAGAATGGATGATACTTTACTTTCCTTACGTAAGCCTCACTCAATTTTTAAGAAACATTTCCAAGCATGTTTTTATTTCTATCTGATTTCCATTAATTAGGCTATTTAGTGAATATCTTTTATACTTCAGATGTCGTGGTAGGTTATTTGTACTTTAATCCATTTACATTGTAAATCTGATGTTATTCTCCTCATTTCATAAGTGAGAAAGCAGAAACTCAGAGAGTAAAGGACATACTTGAGCTCACACTGCCAGTTAAGTGGAGGGAGTAACATTTGGACCTACTATTCACTGTGCCTGTGTGTTTTGGTCTATAAACATAAGTAAGAGACAATGATGGCTTTGAAAAGGTGTTCTATGTATGAAAATAACCCATGAGAAGTCGCTATTATAGGACCTATACAGAAATCTGCAGAATGGGTTTTGTAGTATTACATCTCATACATCAATAAGGGTTACTCTGTACTCCAAAAATAGAGACAACCATATTTAGTATTAAAAAATTTTAAAAGAACATGAGCAAGAATATTGAAAATAAATGGGAAAAGAGAAGAAAGTGAAAAATACAATCAAGTCTTTTGTAACCTCAGTTTTTATTAAATATCAGTTTACTTTTTTTAGCTTAGATACCTTTATTATTTGCCACACAGGAAGCTCAGAGTCCTCCCTACTATTTCTAGAATCTATCAGTCATTGATATTCCCCTTTTTGATTTCCTGATCCTAGCAATGCGCTTTTGTTTTTCCCTCAGAGCTTGCAGTTGTTCTGATGGATGAAATTGAGTACTAAACCTCCCTGTTCTTAATCTCCTCGGCCACTTCACTGTTTGGGAGTCCAGTTCCCAGAATAAAGCAGCATAGCTCCCTGCCCTAACCGCCATCACCTCAAGCCTCCAAGCTCAGACCCAGGCAGGGTTTTAAGGTTTTAAGGTATTTTCCTAGGGAAAATCTATCTTCTTCTGAGGAAGTCTCGGATCACCAGCTGATGACATAAGTCTCTACTCATGACTATTATCAACCCAAGTATCTAAACTACCAACATATATGTAATTCATCTGACATTTTAGCCTGACTCTGATGCTAACTGTGTGAATGACTGTCATTCTGACAAGTCACTCTGGCATTTATTCCCTCATAAAATAAGAAAATAGGACTAGGTGGGCAACAAATTCTTTCTGCCCAGTAATTTTACTTTATTCAGAGATTTCAGATACTTCTTTTCTCATAAATTTCAGCACACAGGCTGGGGTTTAGGGTGGAATTTAAGATATTTCAAAACAAGTTGTCAGATGAAAGACACTTTATACATTTGGAAAAATCATCAATTTTGTTTGTGCTGGTTCACCGAAAATGAAATGAAAGCCACAGTCTCCTTCAACTCTTAAAGTCATAGTGTGCTATATAAACTAACACACTGATAAAACAGAGATGAAGAAGAAATGTTAATGATGAAGAAGTTCAGAAAAGTAACTGTGAAGAATAAAATTTATTACCATAATATTATTTAGTCTAGGACATATTTTTTTGGAGTTAGCTATTCAATCCAGTCTTTTATGCTGAAGCACTTGGAAGTACTCACAAGAACTTGCAACAATATTTTTTTCTGGTAAAAAAGTAAGTCCCAACCGGGCATGGTGGTACAACCCTACTCTGGGAGTTGGGTCAGGAGGATCACAAGTTTAAGGCCCATGCTGGAAAACTTAATGATATGGTAAGACCCTGTGTCAAAATTAAAAAAAAAAAAAAAGATGAGGGTTGTAGCTCAGTGTAAAGGTTTTTGATTCAATCCCAAGTTCCAGGGATGGGAGGAAAGTCTTTAAAGTCATTATAAGGAAACTGAAGAATTTGAATGAATAAAAGAGACTATATTTTACATACTATATTATTAACAACCAAGAAGAGTCATTAATTTTCTTTCTTTCTATTGAAATTTCATTTATTTTTCTTAACTTGGGTTATGGAATATTGAATCATGATATTACTCATAATTGTGATGGGCTGATGACTAGTCTTTAGAATTAGGATTATGACTTCTTATTCAGATGATATTAAAAAGTTAATCCTTTGCTTTCAAAAATTCTGGAGAAAACTAAGAATCATCTCAAATTTTGAAGCCTCCGTTGGTTCGTAGTAATGATGCCTCTTGTTTAGTTATTTATTTTTTTATTTTTTCCATAATTTTATTGAGAAACAAATAGCAGTGAGACAGTTTCAAACCAAATTTGTAGGACAGTTTCAATAATTAACACATTGCATACATTCTTCCTAGTGGTTATTTGCTGTATAAGATGCAAAATGGTTGGGATAGATATATAGTTACATTCTCTTAATGAATAGAGGGATTTGTTCTAATAGTGTTTGTAAATAGGATGCCTCTTGTTTATATGTCACAGGTAATTGTCATAATGTAGCTGAGCAAACCCTTCAGAGGAGGCTCAAAAAACAATTTCAGTTTGCGTAAGAGGCAGAGACTGAGGTTTAGAAATGAATCAGCCAGAGACAACACAAAAACTCAAGAGCCTGGGGGCCCCTTGAGCATTTGTCAGTTCAAAGTCCAGCTCTTAATCCTTGTGAGCAAAGCTGTCTCATGTAGTTATCCTCAATGGCTCTGAGCCCCTTAATCGATAGCAGTTGATACCCTGTCTCCCTGGGACTCTGCAGTAATTAATTAGCAAAATGTAAGAAAATCACTTAGCTCAGAAAGTAATTTTAAGCAAACAAAAAATACCAAATATGTTACTGTTATTATTATGACAATTCTTTGACAAGTTTCAATATGTATGAGTGTTTAAGTTAAAATTATTTGAGATGTTCAGTGTTTATCATGCTTTCTTCTTAAGCTTTTATCAGTATATGTTGGTAGTTCACGCTATTTACAATCATCTTGAAAAATGGCTCCATGTAGATATTGCAGCTTGTTTCTGTTTTTAACATCTCCCTCCTTCATCCTTCAGTTCTCCTACCCCATCTTTCATTCCTGTTGATGTTATTTATCTTAGCTCAGGTCGCAGTACAGAATGTTTACATGCCTTGGGATTAGCAGGTTCTTGCACCCAGTGCATCTTTATTCTTATTTCCCCTTCACCTCTTCCTCAGCCCTCACCCCTGTTCCCTCGGTCCACTTCACTATTACGAGAGACCCACCCCCTTGTCCATTTCTACCTTCCTTTAGCATTCATTCAGTGTGCATTTTGCCTCATTCAAATGAAAAATGCCTATGACATTTAAGCTTCTGCGCCTGGTTTATTCTACCGAATCTATTTTCCAAGTGTATCCGGTTTCCTATGTAAGATGGGTCATTCTTTATAGCCAAGCAATGTTCCATCATATATAGATATGGTGCATTTTCCTTATCCAGTTGTCTGTGGATGGGTATACACACTGCTTCCATAATTTAGGTATTATGAATTGCGCTGCTGTAACAGCTGTACATATATATCACTGCAATCAGATGATATAAGCGCTTTGGGGTCATGTGGAATTTCTGATTTCAGTTCTTTGCATAATCTCCATATTAATTTCCATAATGATTGTGTCAAGTTGCATTCCCACCAACAATGAAAAAGTGTTCCTTTTTTCACAACAGCTACACCAGCCCTTGTGATCAGTTAACTGCTTAATGATGGCCATTCTTTTCGGAGTAAGGTAGGGTCTTAACATTACTTCAATTTGCATTTCTTTAATGTCCAGAGATGATGAACTTTTTTTCATGTATTTGTTGAACATTTGTATTTCACCCACAGAAAAGTATCTCTTCATTTCTCTTACCCTTTCTTGTCTTTAATTTTATGTTACTTAATTTTTTGGAGTTTGTGCATATTCTGGATATTATTCCTCTGAAGAGTAGAGCAACATATTTTTCCCACTCTGTAATTGTCTCTTGATTCTGCTGATTGATTCTCTTGCTGGAAAAAAGCCTTCTAGTCTGATCTAATCGCATATGATTTTTCTTGGTGTTATTTCTTTTTCCACTGAAATTCTATTTAGAAAATTATTCCTTAACACCATGTCTTTAAGTGTTTTTACCTATTTTATTCTCTAGTAGGTTTAATGTTTCTGTTTTAAAGTTTATATCTTTGATCCACTTTGATTTTAATTTAGTACGTGGTGAGAGATAAGGGTCCAGTTTCAATGTTCTGTATACAGATAACCTGTTTTCCCAGCACCACTGGTTGAATAGACTGCCTTTCCTCCAACATACTCCTTTGGGTGCCTGTGTCAAAGATCAAGTAGTTGGATATGTCTAGGGAAGTCTTATATCCTCAGTTTTGTTACATTGTTCCATGTCTCTGTTTTTGCCCCATTACTATGCCATTTTTATCACTGTTTCTTTGTAACATAACTTGAAGTCAGATATTCCTGTGCTTCCTGCTTGCTCTTGTAGCTCAAAATTGGTTTTCTTATTCTGTGTCTCTTGTGGCTGCATGAACTTTATGATTATTTTCTCTCAATCCATAAAGTATGCTGCTGATATTTCAGCTGGTATGGCATTGAATCTGTATAGTAGCTTTTTTTTTCAATGTGATGCATTAAACATACTGACTTAGATATGTTGGACCATCCTTGCATTCCTGGGATGGAGCCTACTTGGTCACAAAGTATGATCTGTTTGATAATGTGCTGCATTCTATTTGATAACTTCTTGTTGAGGATTTTTGCATTTGTGTGCTTTAAGGAGCTTGACCTGTAGTTCTCTTTTTTTAGTTGGGTCTTATCCTGTTTGCAGATAAGGGAGAGACTGGCTTCCATAAGAGAATTTGGGAGTACTCCACCCCTTTCAATTTCTTTGCACAGCTTGAGGAGCAACAATGGTACAACATCCTTAAATGTGCTTTACAATTCAGCACTCAATCTCTCAGGTCCTCATCATTTTTTAGTTGGTAGATTCATTATTACTATGACAATTTCTTTGCTTATTATTAGACTGGTAAGTATATTCATGTCTGCTTGGGTTAGTGTTGGTGGTTTGCACATGCCAAAGAATCTTCCATTTCTACAAAATCTGTTAATTTGTTGAACTATAATTTTTCAAAATAGTTACTATACTCTGGATTTCAACAGTGTTGTAATTTCATCTTTTCTTCAAATGGCATTGATGTGAGTCTTTTCTCTTTTTCTCTTCATGAGTCTGGATAAGGGGTTATCTTTTTTTCTTTTTTCCAGAAAACCAGGTAGCTCTTCAATTCATTGATTCAGCTTACAGGTTTCTTAAGTCTCAATTTCATTGATTTACACTCTCATCTGTGTAATTCCCTCCTTAATTTTTGCTTGGGGTTGATTTGCTTTTGTTTCTCAAGTATCTTAGAATGTCTCAGAAGGCTATTAATTCTCCCTTCCTCAGTTTTCCTCAAATGAACTGATTGTGATGAATTTTCCTTTTAGAACTACTTTCATAGGGTTCTGAAATCTCACTGAGTTGAACAGTCATAGTTAAACTCCAGAAATTTTAAAATATCTTCTTTGATTTCTTCCATGACCCATTAAATATGTAGGAGCATACTGTTAATGTTCAATGAGTTTCTGCCTTTTCCAAAATTTCTTCTGTTGTCTATTTCTATTTTCATTGCACAGTGGTCTGATAGTATGCATGCAGTAATTTCAATTCTTTTATATATAGTTAAAGTGGTTTGTGATCTATTTTGGAAAAAAAGTCTTATGTTTCTGAAAAGAATGTATCGTCTCCTGTACCAGGGTGGAATGTTCTCTATATATCATTAAGTCCATATATTCTAGGGTGTGCTTCAGCTCTGATACTTCTTTATTGGTTTTATTATGTTTAGTCAATCTTTTTGTAAAAGCATGGCACAAAAATCCCCTACTATAATTGCATCAGTGGTTATTTGAGCTTTTAATGTTAGTAACTTTTATCTGTTATGAAGATAGGTGCTCCAGCATTTGGTGCATGTTTACCTACCCATGTTACCTCTCTGTGTTGGCTTGCTCCCTTAACTCTTACTTAGGGGCCTCTGTCTCTTCTAATCAGCTTTGGCTTGCAGTTTACCATATGTGAAATTACAGCTGCTACCCGTGCTTGTTTTTGAGGTTCTGGGGCCTGAAATGTTATTTTCCATCATTTAATTTTTAATCTATGAATACCTGTTTTGGATTAGATGGGTTTCTTGAATGTAACAAATGATTTGATTGTTTTTTTTTTTATTCTGTCTGCCAATCTGTGTTTTTTAATTGGGAAGTTGAATCTACTAACATGGCAAGATATTGCTGAGATGTGTTGGTCATATACTATGATTTCATATTTTATTTGTTGGTGAAAATTTTGCTTTTCTCTTCCCAAAGGTTGTTGTTGTTGTTTACAGATGAGCCTCACTAGTTTCCTCCATATTTTTACCTGTGTCTGCAAGAGCTGGTTTAGTATTCATACATCATCTGAGCTAGACTTTTCAAAATATAGAAACACCTTATTTCTCCATCTACTTTGAAGGGCAGCTTTTCTGGATAGGTTAATATGGATGGGAAATTATTTACTTTTAGGACTTGAAATACTTCACTCAAAGTTCTTATGGCCTTTAGGGTTTGTGCTGAAAAATCTTCTGGGGTTCTAACTGGTTTAGCTTTTATATAAGATTTTTTTCCCCTTTGGATGCTTTTGAAATTTTGTTTTTCTGATGGATTTATGGTAATTTAATAAGGATACAGTTTGGTGAGATGCTTTTATCATCATAAATATTTGGTGTTCTATAAGTGTCACTTATTTGTATTTTAATTTTTTTCTTATATTTGGGAAGTTTTCTTCTTTGATTTCTGTAAACATGTTAGTTAACCCATTTGTGCTGTTGTCTGGTTTTCCTCTGACTCTAACTAGACTTATGTTTCTCTCACAGTCATCTAGTAGCTGTTGGATAATCTTATATTGTTCTCTTATTTTCTGCCTGGCTTCTTTGAGTTCATTATTGTAATTCACTATTTCTTCTCAGTATCAGACACCCTGTCTTCACACTGGTACTTTCTGCAATTTATGAACACCATACAGGTTTTATTTGAGGTATTTCTGCCTGACATCTTTTCAGGGATTTCATATCCTTATTAAATCTAGCATTGAAATATGAACTGTTTTCATTAGCTCATCCAGTTTTTTTTTAACCTGTTTCCCTGAAATTCTCTGTGGGCATATTGAGTGAGGTTGCTGTAAACTTTTGACTCATTTCCTGTTTGAACTCATCTATTTTTTCAACCCTTCTGTGAACTTATCATAGATTTCTGCTACATGGTAAAGTTTTGCTTCTCCCTTTGTTGAGAGAATTCAAGTATCCTCTCTTTCCTTACTTTCTCCATGTTCCCATGTTCCTCTTTTTCCCTTCTTTTTTCATGGAGTGAGGTAGTGCAGGCTGAGGACTATCAAAATGAGGCGAGTTATATGGAGACTTTCCATAGGATGTCGCTTCCCTGTGAATAATTTTGAGCTTTGCATATCCAGTGCTAGTCTGTCTTCCTTCTGTTATTTACTTTAAGTGACTTCAACTCTGTCCCTACGTTTTGTCAAAAGAATTGCTTCTGATTATGACAACACAGAGGTTCAATCATACAACATTTGTATATGATAGTTCTTGCAAGTACATTTCTGCCCTTTGTCTGTCTTCCCTGCACACTATGACAGTTTATTTGTGTTTATTCTCTAATGAGGTAGGTGAGCTGGGGTTAGAAGCACAAGAGGTGACTGGGTGGAGAGTGCTAAGCACTGAGGAAGAGGTCTGGAGGAGGAGACAGTGGTTGATGAGGAGAAAATGTGGAAATAGGGTCTGATTATATTGGGATACTTCCAGTTGAGTTGAATGGTTAATGCTGACAGTTATCAAAGGATAATTTTTGTTCATAATTTTTTTATTTTCTCACTGGTAACTCCAGAATTTAAAATATACATTCATGGATTATCTCACTCTAAAGATTTTTTTTTTCATGTGTCTGGTGCTATTAGAACTTTAGAATATTTTCACACCATTTGGTCACACCACACCTTTTCCATTAGTATTAGTATTTTAGTTATATTTACACTTTAAGTTCCACAAGACACTGGCACTAATACTTTTGCAAAATTCATGTTCATTTCAATACATGCTCCTCGTTTCCCTTTCCACAGTCTTCACTCCTCCCAACATTGCCATCTGTCCATATGGGTTGACTTCCTCTCCATTAGCCTTTCTTTTTTTCTCCTTCAGGCCTCATAGTGCTAAATTCTCTTCATTCTTGTCTGAAAAGAAGTCACTATTTGAACCTTCATTTTTTTTCACTGTTGTGCTATTTTTTATTAATTTTATAAAAAACAAATAGAAATGAGACAGATTCAAAACCGATTAGTAGGACAGTTTCATTAATTAATACATTGTACATTGATATTTTTAAGTGGTTATTCAAAGTACAAGATGCAGATATGATATCCTGTCCAAACACTATTAGTACAAATCTTTCATCTCTTTGAATTAAGAGAAAGTAGCTTTAAATCTATCCTAAGTACTTTGTATGTACAGATACAAAATGATCCTTCATTTGTATCCCTTTTTTGTTTAGTTTTGTCAGAGATGAGTATTCCATTGCTATTTAAATATTGTAGGTGTGTGAATTCAGCAAAATAATACAGTCCAGGAGTCCATAATAGTAGTGGGTTATCTGCAAGACTGGCAGTGTCAGCAGTTGTGGACTTGAGCCTTTTATAGCTCAGCATATTAATATAGTTTTACTTTTCATACTTTGTTATTATACTTTTCTGCTGGATGGTTAAGACCAAGATAAAGCAAGACCTATATAATAAGAAATGTAACTTTTGTATTTGAAAAGGTTAGTCAAATCCCCTCAGGATTTACCCTGAAATCCTGTACCATGGTTGTGGATCCTTTGTCAGTGTCAGCCATGTGAATGAGTCATGTATCAGAGAATGTTTGTGGGGACAACAGTGAGATATGGGAGAAAGGAGGGTAACTCTGTGATTGAGGAAAGCTATGTGGTTGTCAGAAGCTGCAGATAGGAGCACAACAGGCTGGGTAGGACATTAACAAACAGAAAGGCTTGTGATGGGGGCTGAGGAGTAATAGCAGAGAAAATGGGAGGGGCTTTGATGGAGCCAGGTAGGGGACGTTTAAAAACTTATTATGTGTTTGGAGGAAGAATGAACTGATAATTAATGACGTTGTTTCAGAAATTTGAGGTGAAGAAACTAGATATGCAGCTGATTGAATGAAGAGACTCTAGCCACCTATCAAATCAGAAAAAATGATGGAAGAAATAAACCAATGTAACAACCTACTAATCAAAAAAAAAAAAAAAAAA
>NW_004524620.1:7302280-7368302 GCF_000260255.1 Octodon degus | reverse complement strand
TCTTCCACCACAGCACTGAAGCTAACTCAGCCTGAGAACTTCCTTCAGCAAGATAGCAGGCATTCTTCCCAAGTTTTGTCTGGTTCGAATTCTCAGGGTTGGGAACTCTTGCTGTCCCTCTCCTCGAGTGGGATTGTGGAACCAGCAGACATCTTCTGTGGTATGACATTGTCCACTGAGTCAGGATTATCCCTATCTGATCCCGTCAGCTGCCACAGTAACAGGCTCATCCAGTACAGCGGTCTCTATCAGGTCTAGTTGTGAAATAAGACACCAGGAGACCCTGTTTTGGGTCTCACTTTAGCCTAGAGAAGAAATTGATGGACCCACGGTTGACTCACAGGTAATATGCTCGACATGTGTTGGATGTGCCTCTCCTAATAGGGAAAGGGCATCCCACTGTGGTTTTACAGACTCAGTGTTCTGAACCCACTGGGGTGGAGAGTGGGCAATGTCACAGCAGGGAAAGAGAGGAAAGGCAGTGTCCTGCGTTTTCCCTGCTGCTTCCGGCGCCACTCGTTCTCTAGCCCAGTGTGGTTCTCCTGTCCTTTGTTCAGCCAAAAGTCCCGCCTCACTGTGTCTTTCTGCTTGCCCAGTCAGCCTCCACTCGAGGTGCCCCATCTGTGGGGACCTGTTCTCTGTGCTGTGACTCTGTGGGCATCACTTAAAACCTCTCATCGCCTCCGTCAGTTCCTCCCAGCTCCCAGGCAACCGCCTCTCCTTGTGACTTGGCTCCAACTTACTGTCCTGTAGCCTCTAGATATGCTGTCCTGCTCCACCACTGTTCTTTCGCTCTTTCAGCTAAAACGATGACAGCAAATGCACATTGTCACTCCTGGTCCTCCAAATATTTCCCCTCGCTTTCAAACACATTCTTACCACTTCCGGACATAGCTGTGGAACACTTCTTTAAGGAGTGTCTTTCCTTAGCTGCACTGTAGTGGCGTCCTCCATGGCCTGGTCCACTCCAAATGCTAACTTTGGTGATCGTTTTGACTTTGGGAAAGTCAGAGGTGGCACCAGGCCAGATATGGCGCAAGGTGGAGGAGCACACATGATTCTTTATGAGCAGCATTCATACATTACTGATCACAAATTGTAAAGAAATGGCCAACAACGATTTCCAGAAGTGCTTGAGACACTGGCAGGAATGATGTGGAAAATTTGTTGGGTGTATTTTGAGGGAGACTAATGGTAATGCATGTTTTACTGTAATTTTAAAAAAATATACCTATGCTGTATATTTCAAGCACCCTCATGTAAGGCTTTGTGGAATATAATCATGCAACACTTTAGCTTATTCTGGCCATACATTTGCACTGAATTCTCTTTCCCTTTCCCAACCCTTAACAATATCTTGATTAAATTCAATAACACTCTGGTCTGCTTGGATAATTAAAATTTTAGCTTATTTTAAACTCTCGTTCAAGTAATTGAAGTCTGCTGCCTACATCCCTACCACTCTTCCTCCTCACATCCGGGATCTGAGACTCCGAATGTCTAGGCTCGGAAGCAAGGGAGATCTGGCTCCAACAACTCTTGCTTGCCCCCATCCAAGACTTAGCAATCCCTCCTGAGATAGAGCGGCAAGCAGGAGGCTGGTGAGTGCTTGTGGCCATCCCGTTCTTCACTGGATACCCGCTGGATGCGCCCTTGGTTGTTGCTTCTCCGGGTGGTTGCAATGGGCTCCCTGTGCCTAGCACACTTCTGGCTCCCTCTTTAGACATGTGCTTGAGTTGACACACAGGGACCACACCACAGTTTTCATGTGCCCAGTCATGTAACATAACAACCTAGATTTGTGTGCTACATGGCTTAGGCTGCCATAATAAAGTATTACCAAAGACATGGCTCATGCAACGGGAGCGCTGTCTGCTGTGTCACAGTTCTATGGGTGTAAGTCTAAGACCAAAGTGTCATTAGCACTGGCTGGCTTTTAGAAGCACTATCTCAGCCTTTATTTTCCATCTTCACCTAACAGGCTCTCTAGGATATGCATTTGGCCAATACCACCATCGTCCCTTTTTAGAAGGACATTAATTATATTGGATCACCACTCATCCTCATAGCCTTCTGTTAACTCATGCATCTATGACAACTCTATGTTCAAGTAAGATCATATTTGGATATACTGGAAGTTAGAACTTTGGCAGAACCTTGGTGGTACCTTGCAGGGACACAATTTAACTCCTAAGTCACCAGCCATTCTCATACCAATAATTGCTGCTTTAAGCACTTGACTAATAGCACATATACCTGTAGGAGACAGTGAAGGGCATACTGGATAGCCCATTTCCACTGAGCCCTGTCTTGTTGGACCCATGTTATCACAGGAAATCCGGAGCTTCACTCTATAAACCACCCACTCACTCTCTCCAGTCAAGGAGATGGACACATTTGTACACCCAGCTTGAGCTCATGAGCTGTGTGATTCTGAACTGTTGACCTTCAGGAAAAGAAAAGCAAAACTTTCACCAACAAATAAAATATGCAATCATAGTACATAACCAACACATCTCAGCAATATCTTTCCATGTTAGCAGATTCAACTTCCCAATTAAAAAACTGGATCCAGTATGACTAGTGGTCCAGTAAAATACTGTGGCAGATTAAGGGACAGAAGCTTAAGAAGAGAGAGCATGACACCCCAAGACCAAAAGTGTCTGGCCCAGATGGCTGACGCTTTTCCGTGGTTGCACTTCTGGACATAAAAGTTACATTTTGCCACCTTCCACCATGGGCAGAAAAAGAAAACCCAGCAGAAGATGATTATTTTCCTCAGATCATTGCAGATCTATTTCAACCCTGTCCAGTTCATTACTTTTTAAAACTGTGATTCTCAAAACTTATTTCTGGACCAGCGGCATCAGCAGCACCTGGTGTGCTGGTAGTAAGGCAAGCACAGGCCCCACCCAGCCCGTTTGCCAGAAGCTCTGGGAGTTCAGCCAGTGGTGCGCTATGCAGTTCCTGGAGACCCTGAGCTTGAGCCAAATGTGAGAAGCTCTGCTCTAAAGCCCCTAACCTGCATCTGGCTCTTAAGCACACAGCTGCTAGGTCACTTTTTAAAAGTGTGACACTGGGGATTGAACCAGAGAGCTACAGCCCCAGTATCGTTTGTTTCTGTTTTGAAACTGCATCTCACTAAGTTGCTAAAATGCCTAAATTGCCCAGGTTGGGCTTGAACTAGTAACCCTCCCGCCTCATCCTCTCAGAGTGCCAGGATTACAGGAACAACCACCACAACTGACTTCTCAGGGCATTTGTAATACTCTCCTTAAAAGATTCTAAATTGCACTGTGGATTGCACTCTGCCACTCTAAACCAACTGAGTCTACCCAATGCTTTCAGAAGTCCCCTGGGTAGCTGGGTGCTGTGTCCAGCCTGGGGCTCCAGGCCCCCACACTAATTCCCACAGAGCAGCTGTACATTTAGCCGTTTCCCACACTTGGCTGTAGTATAATGTTTTCTTAGAGACAAAGGTTTCTTTGGCTGAAAAAGGACAAACATTAATTCTCTGGAGGTTAATAAACTGTGAAAGCCAAGCCCCTTTATTTCCTTCTAACTGCCTTTTGTGAAGATAGTGGAACAGTAAAATAAATACATGTGGATCCTTATCAGTGAAGAATAGCGTCAGGCTTCTCACGAAGTGACAGGAAACTGGAAGTTTGGGAAGGACAGAGGCCAGAAACAAGTGTGGGGGAGTTGAAGGCCATGGTGTGCTGCGGCAGCGGCTCCATGCCTCCTGGATGGAGCCTCTGAAGTTCTCCCTCATTAGACCACAACTCATGTTATCACAGATCACAAGTAAGCTTGCCTTTGAGCAATACTTCATGGTACAAAAGTACAGAGTAGAAAAAAATGTTCCTGGTTTTATTTAGCCTGCATCAAATTTCTGAACAAAAGATAAAATAAAAAGATGCGGAAAATACTAACCCATCTGAAGAGGGATTATGTCTGTAGCATCAGCCAATACTGGAATTTCTTTAATGGAAAAGAAAGTGTAATTGAAAATATATTAGAATATATATTTAAATATATTTATCTTAATTGAGGTTAAGTACATAAAAAGTCAAGGTAAATAAGAATTAATGTAAAAGGGTAATTGTCTTATTAGGCAAAGTAAATAGTGCTTTAGAAAGTAACTTGACATTCTCTCTGTCTCTGTCTCTGTCTCTGTCTCTGTCTCTCTCTCTTTCTCTCTCTGTCACTCATACAGAAAACCAAAAATAGTAAAAGATTTTTGTCAGCATCAGTAATTCGGAGCTTTCAGGGTTCCTGGAAAAGGAAGCCTCCCGGTGGCTGGAGCCGGGCAGCTACCAAGCCGATGATGGATATGACTTCTGGGTAAGCATAAAGACAATGAACAATATTTAAATTTGGAGAGGTACAAAAACAAATGCCTGGTGGATGTCTAAATGTCAACTGAACAGATGGAGAGAAGAATGAGCCCACAACAGGGCAAGGCAGCGGTGGCTGTCAAAGGTGGTGAAAACAGGAAGCTCCAGTTGGTGGGATGCGTGGCTGGAATTGCAACAATAACGATGACCGCCGTGGTACCTCCTTCCTCCCCAGACCCCAACTGTATAAATAAGGAATCAGAGTGCAACAAGCACGCCACACAGTACCACAAAGTTACGTGTCATTCCAGTTGTCCTCAAGCACCCCTGCTTTAGGAATTCGACAAAGGGGCAGGAATTCTCCTGGCAGAGGAGAGAGCTGCAGTGAGATTTTCTAGGAGACAAAAAGTCTAATAGACAAAACTGAGGATGTCACTGTTTTTAGTTCTTCATCTTTAATCTTCAATGTTGAAAGCTCAGAAATGTCGGACTTGAGGAGCCTTTTGTGAAGGCTTTAACCTTCTGAAGGGCAGGGACCACGTTCACATTTTTAATGCCATCAGTAGGCACAAGACCTTTAGTTTGAGATGAATTATGAAGAGGAACACAAACACACTTGGAATGTTCTGTTGTCTCTTGGGAATAGCTACTCAGGAGCTTCCATTTTGACGTCAAAACTATCTACATGTTATGTGCTAATCAAAAAAATGAAAATTGAAGTCAAACTTTCCCGTTCTTTCATTTTTTAATGTAGTCTATGTATAGCCTGTGAATATCTTCCCAAATGATTTTAATAATTTTAACAGTGGAATCATGTTTATGCTACAACTTATGACAAAATCACAACTTCTAAGACAGATTAAACTAGAACTTCTTTGACTGATTGCAGGTCTGGAAAGGGTAGGAGAGCGGATCTGCTGGATCAGATTCTTCGTGCCTCGAGTGACTGGGAATATCTTCCTGGGCCCTTGAGACACTTAGCAGAGCATTTTGACAAGTATTGATCTAATGGTTACAATGCTGTATATGATGGGTACATATGGACTATATACATAAAATTGATAAAATGACGGGAAGTTCCATACTAGGAACTATTTTCTTATATAAAGCAATTAAAATACCCAATTATACCCCTTTCATTGACTTTGAATCATATTATATAAAAATATAATATTATATATAGATATTATATAGCATACATACTCAGTGGAGAGATTCAATATAGAGCAGTGCACTCATCCTTTTTAAAACTTTTTTTTAAAAAATACAAAATCGTGATAGAAAAAGGGCATTAGACACAATACGGAATTTCAAAACAAAAAATCATTCTCAACTTGGCCTGCTCCTGCAAATGCAGTCAGACACAGGGCACCATGGTTTGATCCCCACCTCCACCTGCATTAACAGACCTGCCCTTTAGGTAGCCTGAGCCAGCCAAAATAAAATAAAAATCATTCTCAGAATTTCACTAAATAAAGTGATAAGAAATCAAAATGGTTCCTGTATTACATAATGCTATTTTCAAATTAGTTGCTCAGGTTACCAGATATAAACATTTAAGATTCATTTAATTATCCAAACAATTATCCAAACTATTCTGCGTGTATACCTAAATAGATCTTTTTCCTTTCTTTCGTTTGTCCTTTTCTTCATCTCAGTTTTTCCTTCTATTGAACAAATTCTTTCCCTTTCACAGTATCCATTGTGCCTTTCAGATTTTAATTATTCTTTCAAGCACTCACACTAGTGGAGTGATACCATGTTGGCCACGTGGATCTGACCTTTTTCACTTACCAATATAGTCTCCAGCTGCATCTATTTATTCTATAAAAGCTTCAAATTTATCTTTTTTATAGTTGAATAATACTCTATTTTGTAAAAATACCGTATCATTTTTATCCATTCCTCAGTTGATGGACATTTGGATTGTTTCCAAGATTTACCTATGACAAATTGCACTGCTATAAACACGGGTGCACACATATTGCTGTGGCATGATGATTTTAGTTCTTTTGAAAAAATACCTAGGAGGAGAATACCTGCCTAGAATGGAACCACCAATCCTAGTTTTTTGAGAAATGTCCATATTGATTTTCATAGTGGTTGTACCAGCCTGCACTCCCACCAGTAATGGAGAAAGATTCCATTTTCCCCAAAGCCTCTCCAGCACCTGTTATTGGTTGGCTGCTTGATGACAGCCAATGAGTTTACAAGCCATTATTTGATCTGCACACCCATCTGCATACCCACTTGTAACTCAATACAGCGATCCTATGAGCATCTGCAAGATAATTCAATCTCCAGAAGGTAAGAATGCTTTCCTTTACTCATATGTTTTGCTTTTTGAGACAGAGTCTCACTAAGTTACCCGGGATGGGCTCAGCCTTGCAATCCTCCTGCCTTAGCCACCTGAGCCACTGGAAACACAGGGGTGCTCCACACCCAGATGCAGCAATGCTTTTGACCTTTAACAAGAACATTTTGCTTGCTTCTGAACTTCAGGGAAACAAAAGTCACATACTATAAAAGAGTTTGTCTCCCCTTTATCTTCCTAAACTCCATCGCAGTATATAAGTTGTAAAGGGCTTCATCAAGCCCAGTAATATCCAGGGCATAGCCTTAGGTCACTCTTCAGAATCTTGCGAGAATCCAAAACAGAGAAACCTCTGATTTCTTGACACACTGTCCAGTAACTTCTCCATTACCTCTTTCTTCTTTTATTTTTCCTTATTCGGCATCCCCATCTTTTGGCCAGAAGCCCTAGAAGGGCTCTTCTTCCCCATGGAGAATATGCAATCTTCAGAAGCTATTTCTTATTGCTCCAGGGCCATGCAGTCACTCTCTGGGGCCATGTGCTCTCCTCTTTTGGGCTGACCCTTACCTCTGGGTGCCCAGCAAGATGGTACTTTCTGGGTTTTGATCCTTATTTCTGAGTCTGTCTTTCTCCCCAACATCCTTCAGGATTTGGGTACCTAAAAAGTCCTCTTCCAATGCATCATGCATGACTGCAGGAAGATCCCCGCCACCCTGCTCATCGCTGGCATCTTCCCACTGCCTCCTTCAGACTGTCTTTCTAGCTGCCTGTTCTGAGATTCCTGAAACTGGATTTCCATCTCCTGGAAATAATGAGCACTATAGCCTTCTGTGACTTTCCAAACTCAGGATAAATTTCATTTTCCTCCTGTGAATTTACATGTACATTTATTCCTTCTGCTACTAGATTTTAACTCACTATCTAGCTTATTGAAAAAAAATTATGGATGCTATCAGTATCATCAGCCAAGGATGAAAGGTTACAAACAAAGATAAATAATAATGGCAAATGTGTAGGTTTAGCATCATTCTAAGCAGTTTACTCTTAGTCAACTCAATCATCTGTTTTGCAGATAAGGAAACTAAAACGATAAAAAGTGTCTTCCAAAGGCTATTCAGCCTCTCAGGAATTGAGCTCAGGGAGTAAGGCCCCAGAGTTTTTGAACTACTGTCAAAGATGAGCACAGTTCACGTTACCCACTCTGTGCAAAAGCCCATGTAGGGCCTTTGAAATGATTGTTTTGGAAAAATTAATAACTTCAAGGTTGGAGAATAATATAACAAGTATGGGAATTTAGATGTCAATACCACCAGGAAGGAGATAGCAGAGGGGAAAATAAGAACATTCCAAAGGGCTTAAACATGGCTAGTTTCATGTAAAGAACAGCAGAAATGAACTATGCTTCCAACCTGTGTTGCCAGGGTGGATTACCAGTGTAAAGACAAGTGTTACTTGTCCACAGAACAAGGCAATGTAAGAGTTTCATCTAGAACAGTTGCATAGACTACATGGATTTTTATACCTTGAAATACATTGACAGGTTTTACATTCTAAAAAATGAAAATGCTAATCACCACTTTCTATAATACATCAGACTGGATGAGTCATTGGGTAAAATAATTGATTTGGCAGAAATTAAATCACACGCAGTTTGTTCAAGAATATAAATAGAATTTCATTATTTATATCATTAATGACATTAAAAGTATCATCTTCAGTGCCAGAATTTCTTTATTTCAAGTGGAACAGGCAGTAGGTCTAAAAAAGGGATGGATGCTTGAACTGAGTAAGATAATAAATAGCCAATATTTGTTACACTTTCACTGTCACAATCTTATTCTAAGTGTTTTGTGCCCTTTAGTTCTACAAAAGCAAACCTGCATGAAAAGTAAATGAAGGAAATTGGGGTTCAGAGAAGGCAGCTGAAAGGTAGGGTGTGGCCCAGTCAGGCAGGAAAGCTGGGACTCCGGTTATATTACTACTCAGAGAGCACCAACATGACTACATGTAGACAAAATAGCCATTTAATTGTTGCTGCCTAAAAGAGATTAAACAACTTTGACATGTCTCATTTGAATCTTTGACAGCACAATTTTCCTTTTTCCTCCATATACCTTCTGCATGAAAGAACCTTTCTTTTTTTTTTTCTTTTTGGTTTTTGTTTTGTACTTTAGGGAAGGGTCTACAGGGTGTTCAGGGTCTCACTACTACCAGCATCATGGACAAGTTATGCTCAAATTCTCCAGGATTACTTCCTCATTTGTACCATATTACCCAATAATGTCTACTAGGAAACATAATTATTGATATGGAATAAGGTGCCTAAAGTGCTTCAAACAATGCCCAAGACAGTGTAAACCACAAAAGGTGGACAGCATCACATTCAGTATTTCATCACAAGTAGCACAGACTGTAGAAGTTAGTACTTTAACAACTAATGAAGAAAGACACTGCTAATTCAACCCTGTGTCTTCCCACCAGCTATGAGATAGATATAATCTCAATAACATGGGTGACATGAAAGAATTGTATCTTGGATATATAAAATATATACTATAGTGAGTATGTGTGTGGGGAGGACAGTTTCCAAAGATCTAAAGTCCAAAGTCTGTTGGAGCTAATTTAAAACTGGAAATTTTAAAGTTAACTTCCCCCAAAGGAAGTTTGAAAGAAGTTCTCTCTTCAACCACATGAGATTCTTTCACCAGTGCAATGAAAATGTTCTGAAGTAGAAAACTATATGTGCTTTTCTCGTTGGTATATTTTAAACCTAAGAATGATGTTTAAGTTATGTGTATGGCTCACAGATTTTTGTGACAGACTAATATTATGCGTCACGTACACAAATAAATACTTCTGATAGGTCATTTGGAAAAATAAGTATTTTTGTTTATAACCAGATAAATACACTTGCAAATGTTTTCCTGTAAAAGAGGTGATACAGACTGAATTTTAAAAACTTTATTGCAATGACAAAGTTCGAGCTGCTGCCAAAGCCAACATATGAGGTTTATATATGGAGAAAAGAACAGATTTCATTGTGTTGATGAGATTTTTATTTCTTGGTTCCCATTTTCCATTACTACTTGGTCAACAGCCATGAAGGATTCAGGGTGGTTATGCTCAATAAACACCTTAAGTCTCATGTTCTTCTCTCCAAGTTTTATTCAAAACCAGGCACAAGTATTAACAAAGATTAAGTATGTAGAGAATCTGGCAAATCAGTGAAGCTATTCTAGGATTGCTGGGCATCTTTTGTGGTAACCTAACATAAAAGCTTTATTTGGAGTATTGACTTTGTTTCATGACACTAAGATGTTTGTAAAACTAAGTCATGATTCCCTTAATTCAGAAACTCAGACAGCCTCACATTGAGGTAATTGATCAGGGTGGATGGATCAATCCAATATTGGGTGAATTTTTTTTCTTGGTACTGGAGACAAATGATACATCAGTGGCTATTGGACAGCTATGGTTTACCATTTGCAAATAAAAGCCTGATTTATTGTGAATACTGGAAGTGAGCTTAAAAGGAAAAGAGTTCTCAGGCTCAAGATCAATAGTGAACAGTAGATAACAATAAGTTGAAATGATATGTGTATTATGAAGTCCTTTAGGTTCAATCCCTAGTACCGCAAAGAAAGTAGGAAGACTAGACTAGACTAGACTAGACTAGAATAAGAAATAGAAAGTTTCAACTATTTTTGCTTTTATTTTATGATAATCTCATTTTACTTTCAATTGTCCTGACTTTGGAGAACAGAATGCACAGATGGCTGGGGTTGTGATACTTACTTACTTTCTATTGAGTTAACAGCTCTTTGAAGGTGTATTTATAAGTGTGTCATACAACTGTACCTAAGATAACTTTGATTATACAATAGAACACTGATTTAATGCTGAGAACCATCAAACTGCAATCATTAATTATAAGTTGTACTCTAACTTCACACAAGTTAAAATGTGAAGATGTTAGGGTGTAGAATTGGTTAAATATGGTGATTTGCATGATAAGTTAAAACCAAATCATCTGAAGACACTCAAAGCAGAACACAGACTACACTCCAGAAAAAAGCAGATATCTTGTTAATTGTAGGCAGTGTAGTAGAGAGGCTACATCTCTGTGGATACACTGGGATTGCTCACTGGAAAGGATTTCTTTCTTCCATATTCAACTCGAGCCTTCCCTTCTATCATTCTTTTCTCACCAGCCAATGCCAAACTCACAGTGAAGGAAACAGTCGCAACTTTCCAGGTAGCTCTTTCATTGGTCCTCACCAATTTTGTATGAGAGAGGACTCAGGAAAGAATCTCAGAGCAAAATTAAGTTTAATAAAGGTACAGTAGTGGGAAGTCTGGGAATTAAGAAGTGAGTGAAGTCTCAGAATGATCCAGGACCTAGAGGCTCTTGCGCTGTGAGAGAGATGAGAAGCGCCTTCTTCCACATCAAGCCAATGGTCTGTACCTCCCCTTTTCTGCCGAGCCTCGTTCTAATTCACTGACCCATGCCTGACTGGTATGGGGTACTGCCAGGGACATGGAGATGAAGCACAAGCACTAGAAAACATATTCCTAAGGGTTGCTCATGTAAGATCAGCATAGCAAGCCAAGGGCTAGACTGCGAACAGCAAAATGGAAACAAAAAGGTAGGAGAACAGGAAAGTTAACAAGAAGAACAGAAGTAAAATGAGTTTCCTGAATGTGGTTTTCAGATGGAGTACAAGCAGCCATAGCCTTTTTACATATTGCTAGCGTGTTTTGTGGTGGACTCATTCGGATATTCTACACAGGGAGGCAGGAAGCAATTAACATCATTGTCCTGGACTTGATCCTTCTTAAGGCCCAGTGATAAATGTGATCCTCTGCGAGGGCCTCTCAAGGGAAAGAAATTCTCATGTTATCTCCCTGGAGTGTCCCAAAAAAGTATTCTAAATTTTAGAGGCCGTGTAGAGTTGCTATCCATGCCTACACATTTTTATATCTGGATATTTCAATTAGGGAGTCTAGACATTTTCATATCTGGATACCTCAATTAAGGAGAAAAAAAAAACTTAAAAATGAGATCTATTCTTATATTTACATCGTCTGCCAAGTCTCTGTAAACGATTTTAGCAAGAAAATAAAAAACGTTGCTCCCAAACGGTGTGAGATTCTTTTCTATTTATTTTTCAGCCTCATTAAACGTTGTTCTCTCAAGAAGGGGGAAGGAATCAACAGAAAAAGTACAGAAATGGTGTGCCTACATGACAGCCTACATGAGCAATGAATTGTAATGGAATTGAGCTTCCGGTGTGCCGGACTGAGGCAGAAAGCTTCAGGTTGCATTCAGCTTTAGTCTCTAGCGAATGGATGATCCCAAGAGAAGGACAAAATTGAGTTGTGTGCTCTTCTTTTTTCAGGTTATTTTTGAACTATTTTTAAGTCTGTAAGATAGATAGATGATAGATAGATAGATAGATAGATAGATAGATAGATAGATAGATAGACAGGCTTTGTATGTGTAGTTCCACACTTTGGGGTAGATTTTAGAAAATTAATTCAGGGCTCGGGCCACTGAGGTTTTCCCGCTTGGGCGGAGCTTCTGCACTTCAGCTCAGTGGGTGCTCCATAGAAGAGAGCAGCTGCCACAACTTGAAGTCTCGAGGGCCGGAACTGAGGGAGGGTCACCAAGCCTGCTCGGCCGGCCGCGATGCTGAGCTGGGCACCTTCTTCCGTGGAAGGGCGTGCTTTCTAAGCAGGGGCCTTATGTTTTGTATTCATAAAGTCAGTGCTCTGTTCCTATGTTGAGAATTTTCTTTCTGATACAAAATAAAAAAATTCTCCTAAGATTGAAGCAACGTTTTTAAGGTCATGTGATTGAAAAGGACAAGATGTCTTATAATTCCCTAAGGATGATCCTGCTAAGAAATATTTTTACAGACTAAAATGAAACTGAATATTCTTCCTAAGAATCAGAGCCCTCCTGGGGCTTATAACACATAAAAGCAATTGCCTTAAACATGTAGGTTATTCCTTTAAATTCAGTGTGCAACTCGCTGCATTCCACGAAGGGCAGACGTTATCTGTTACTCCTTTAAATGCAATCATTTTTCTGTCAAATATTTAAGATGACAGGACATTTACAGTCATAGTCAAGATTTGTTGGTTTTATTTTACATTTATCGAACACTTGCTATACACCAGGTACTTTCTTATTCCTTTGTTTTATTAGATCTTCTCAAGCATAAGATTATATCTACTATTACAATTTTTAAAGACAAGAAAGTAAAGGTGCATAAATATTGCATGCATTGTTTATAGAGAAAAAGTTTAGAATTAACTTTGTACTGTTAAAATTTTGTCTGATTCTATAATCTAGCCTATTTTTATAAACTACTGCTAAATAAATGTGCTGATTCTGAAATTCTTTGTTGGTATTTTCTTTCTCCATTTCTTTAATCAAGGTATATTTCAGTGAAATAATATAGGACAACTATTGTTGTGAAGCCCAGTAGAGTCCATTATGAGATTTAGAAGAGATCCAGGCAGAGAGAGACAGAGACACAGAGAGACAAAGACAAGACAGAGAGAGACAGGGAAGAGAGGCAGACAGACAGAGAGGAAAAACAAAGTAACTTATTCAATCCCCAGAACTAAATAAAAAGAAACAATGAATAAGAAAGAAGAGGCTGGGAGGGAAGAAGAGCACAGCAGGAGGAAGAGAGGAGTAGAGAAGGAAGAGAAAGAAGAGGAGGTGGAACAACAAAAGAGTATGGAAGACCAGCCCAGCCCTGGAGTACAAGTTCTCTAAAGCACAACTGCATGCAAAGGAGTTCCGTTCCCCCCCCCCCCGCCTGCTTCATGAGTCGGGTTTGATTAGGTGGTGAGGTATTCTGCAGTGCTTTTCAATTTTAGTGTGCATAGGAATCACCAGGGGATCTTGTTCAAATGTAGATTGTGGCTCTCCGTGTCTGGAGCAGGGCCCAACACTGTGTATTCTAACAAGTTTCCTGATGGCATTGGTGTTGCTGGATCAACGACCATGTTTTGAATAGCAAGTGTAGAGGAAATCACAAACTAGGGCCCCAATTCTAGAAACCAGGCTTCACTACTTACTAAGCATGTAAATGAAGGCACGGACGGTGTCTTTACACCTGAGCCTCTGTTTCCTCCTCAGTAAAGAGCAAATGATAGTAACATTTAATTAGCATTATATGCCAAGAACTGTAGTAAGCACATTTAATAAAACAAAAAGAAATTCAAACTCCAGGCAATTTGACTCAGGCACCCACACTCAACTCCCGCACCAGAGAGGAATACTAAGTAGAGCCAGCTAGCATGTATGCGAAACACCATAGCTGGGTGCTCAGTAAATCTCAATTCCATCTTTCCCTTCCTACACCAACATCACTGCCTTGAAGCAGACGCTATGTATAACATAAAATGTAGAACGTGCTACCACTTTCAAGGATGTGATTTTCACATTGAGCCTCCGTTGCAGACTTCTCTTTAGCTGGAGGAAGCCTTTGGTGTTTAGAGCTTTGCATGAATTGCTACTGTTGACAGAAGGAATTGCTTTGATCTCTCTTGCATTATTACTTGATCCATTTGTTTCTTTTCTTTCTAGAAGTGCCAAAAAAGTCCACAATAGATAGAAAAGGGCATTGGCTACAGCCATGATTTTGTAACTGTACTCTGCCTTTAGCAAAGCACACATCTAGATTTCTTAAATATAAAATGGTGGCAGTTTATTTTTAACAGACTTATCAAAAATCTTTTTTAATCATAAGCTCCCTGACATTTAAAGCATTTCAACTAAATGTTATAATTTATTAGAAACAACTTTCTATAAAAGGTAACCATTTTATTAAAAATTGGAAGCAATAGAAAAATATTCCAGATACACTGGTTTGTGGATTGGCTTACTCTGTCGTGAGAATTATATAGAAAAGACAAGGGAAGGAAAACTCATTTATACTGTCCTCTGCAGTGGCACAATATTTTTATTAAAATAGTAGCTTTTTCATTGTTCTTATTTAAACTTAATTACTAACATACTCTGAACTGTGGAAACTGCTTCCCTTTTTATTTTACCTCTGCCTGTCATAATTACAATATGATAGGCAAAAGTAAAATAAAAGCTGAGAAATGGTGTAGTATTTTTAAACCTCTATTTATGAAGACAGCACCCTCATGTAGTAGAGTTGTTTTGTTTCTTGTTTTTTTTTTATTTTATTTTATTTCACAGCAGATCTGTCTCTTGCCAGATCTATCATTTGCTAAACACTGTGGAAACTTCTGATCTTTTAGAGTAAACATTTTCCTGGTAAATGACTGTTAGGGGAAAGGTATTTTGATGAGGATCAGCCCTAAGGAAAAAGATGAAAAATAATGAAGAATGTATCTTTTATGAATAGAGAGAAGAGGCAATGGGACAGGAACTAGTAATATCTCACAATATACATGTATTTTTAATTATCAGTGATTCAAACACTGTGTCACCAATAAGCAAGTGAACAGACAAAACAATGGGATGAAATTGAAGATCTAGAAACACATTCAAACACATATAGGAATTTGGAAAGTGAAATGAGGGGGCATCTTAAGTCAGTTCCAAAAATATATACCACATACCAAATCATTTTGGAACAACTTTGTTTGAAACTGAGTTGAACCCTTAGAGGACACCGTATAGCACATGTGAATTTCAAATAAATTGAAGATTTAAATGTAAAAACATATACCATAAAATATGAAAAAATAATAAGGACTTGGATAAGAAGATTGGTCCAGAAAGGAAGTTTGAAACCCTCCTGAAGAATTACAGTAAATCTGTAAATCTGTAAGATTTACACTCATCTTACATGCTCAGCCTCCTCCACACCACACTGACCCCTGCTGCCCCAGTGCCCAGGGGACTTCACTGTCTAGGGTCCTTAGCTTTGAATTCTTTCATTTCAGTTCCTGAGCAACCTTTGCCTTATATATTGTAAAGCGCACATATTAAACATGTCGGTCTTCCCTTGGTTTCAGTTCTAACTGGCTATATTTGGAAAAACAGTGCCATGCCCACCCAAACGTACCCTTTCAACTTTGCTGTCTTTGACAATTTTACATATTTCTTCTCCCAGTCTGTCAAAGTGGGAAGTTTCTTCATAAGTTAAAAAAAAGAAAGTAGCTAAACATTCCTCATCACTATCATTACTACATATAAATGAAGTAAGACTTTGAATACTTATCTGATTTTCAGGTCAATACCACAACCTTACTCATCTTTGATTCCAGAAAAGAATGATCTTCTCACAACAACAAAATAGTTGTCTGTCTTAATAAATTGAATCAGAAGACCACAAAGTGTAGCCAGCTATTTACTTGTTCATACAAATGATGTCTGTGCAGATACTTGGCTGATTACAACACAGGTTGTTTGGTCATGACATGTACACAATTATAAGATGAAGCTGTACATGAAGTTCTTTTGCCTTCTTGTTTTCTAGAAAATAGAAAATTTCTGTCTAAATGAAGGTTAGTTTTCTCAATGAATTCTCTATGGAAGTCACTCTGACCTGAAGTTATTTGAGCAAAAGCCATTAAACTGGGGTCCTTAAAGTTTCAGGGAATCTTCTACTGCAATTTTTAAAAAGCAGTCTTGTGGCAGGGGCTTTTCCTGAGGAAGCTTAAAAGGGTTTGTTAGTGTTTCACAAGTGAACTCAAATTTATCAACGTCTGAAGTGTTTGAATATCACTAAACACTATGGACAAAATGAACTCTTTTTCAAGAACAAATACACAGGGGGAAGAGGGCACTTCAAAATAATAAAAGCATGTCCTGATTTAAAATTTAGAACAACAGTAAAAGAAGTTATTGGTTAAAAAAAACCATACACATTTAAAAAAAAAACCCTACGGTTCACAGTAAGTCTAAATTACAGTTGGAAGAATGCCAACTAGTTACAGAGCACAGAAAAGGTGAAAATCTCCTAAACTAGAGTACAATTAATGTTGCCTGGGTTCTCTGGAATCCTTTCCAAATGTAGTTCCAAATAAAAGTACTCTGCCTCTCTGTTGGATGCCAATAAATAGTAAAACTTAAACTTGGGAACTCACAACCACGTGATATCCAAGAACTCATTTACAGAACACCATGGAAGAAGGATCCATTTCTCCACATGACATTAGAGAGAAAAAAATTCTCTTTCTTAAGAAGGTCTTCCACCTACTAGACTCTCTACACAGTGCTATTCATCCAATATATTTATCTAGTAGTCATAGAATACTCAACAGGCACATTAGACTGCAAAACTACATGATAGTTTCCACATTGCCTGACTGCCTGATTTTTCCCACTTTGGTTGTGAGTGTGTTTTTTCTTTTTCCAGTCGCTGCAATATGCCGGGGATGAGTGGGAGGCAAAGCTGGGAATCCTTGCACTTTAAAGCTACAAGTTCTAGCCTACCCCCTCCTGCCACAAGATAGAAAAGAAGCATAGAAAGTTGAGTCTCAGCCCAAACTCTGCAGGTAGTGAATGTAAAATGTAGGCCTTAATTTGCATTTAAGTGACATATTTGTTTTTAATCACTTACATTTTTTGGATACTTTTCTTTGAGTGACACTGGATTATATACTCCAATTTCCACATTTGAATTATACAAACCCTGGCACAAACGCCCCAAGGCAGTGACTCCTAAGCCTTCCTCAACAAAGGCAGAAACTGAGATAAGAGGAACTTGGTAAAGTCAGACCACTTTTGAAAAGTAGAGAAAAATTTGAATCTAAGCCTTGTAAAAATATATTAAAATGACAACACTGATACCCTCAGGGGCTCATGTAGGAAAAACAAAACCACAGTATAATTCTGATGTAAATTTTGCAGGACTGCCATTTTTTCTTAGTTTAGACCTGGAATTGACCCTTGACTGGAAATGTAGAAGAAAAAAAAACATCTTTTCCTCACATATCCTTGGTTCACAGCTATAATAAATGTCAGATTAACAAGATAAAAACAGACAGCTGTATTTAAAATTTTATCCAATAAAGGAGACTTCAAAAGGAAAAGGAACTCCAAAGAAATGGTTGAACTTACATACTTCAAAACTAGGTTCGCAGAAGCTGTGGAAAGTCAGGGAGGAGTAGACCTGGGGAAAAGGAGTACTAAAATAATGGCGACCGATTGAAGCAACCTAGCAAGGGCAGTCCATCCAGATTCTCCATGTCCTTCTACTTAAAGAGACAAAAGTCTTCCTCTTTGGGTCAAAGGGGAAGTGCCTGTCATGTGATCTGCTTCAAGGGAAGAGTGCACATCTCTTCTCAGGCACCATGAGCTATTTGAGGGGACAAGGGGCTTCGAAGGTGAGGGTAACCCTCCTTCTAAGGCAGTTCTTCTCAATTCCTCTAACTTCAGATATTTTTTGATAGCATGTCCTAATTAGCTTTATTAAGTTGACCATACAATAATCTCTGCATCATGCACAGGTGCCCTGTGGGCAACAGAAACACTTAACACAGAGACGTAAGTTATTTTGCAGCAGCCACCCCTCTAATTCTTTAGTTGACAAGTGGAAATTATTGTTCCCAAATACTCTTCAATCATTCTCACCTGGTGACCTGATGTCCTGCCAGTGGACCCTGTCTCCTACAGGTTCTGTCAGCTCCCAGTAGTACCATAGCCTGGACAGCCAGCCTCCAACACACGCACCTTAGGGAAATATCGATCTACATTACAGCCAACTCGGTTCAGGATTCTCCGTGTTACGACTCAGTGGTGAATGAATTTTACACATGACATGCACCAGACAGGTATACATGAGGGTGAGTATGTGAGTGGTTAGTGATCTGTCTGAAGTTCAGTGTTCAGTGCAACTCCTGTAGATTGAGAAACCCCGCAGCTCCTAGAGGAGCTGTTAATGGAGCCTCATCCTCTTTGTCTCATTAGACTGAGAGACAGATAATACTGGGCTAAGAAGTTTTACTTGGTACTATATAAAGCAATTTTCCGTTGCTTTATAGTTATATACTTCCAAGTTCTTCTTTTTTTAATTGGATACAGGGTCTCACTACATACCTTGGACTCCTAGTGATCCTCCTGTCTCAGCCGCTCCAATGCTGGGATTACAGGAGCGCAACACCACACCAAGTTTCAGGGTCAGCACTGAACACTGGGGTTTTGGGGGCCTGCACAGCATGTGGCACCAGGGATTGAGCCCAGTTCCTTGTGCTTGCCAGGGGTGCTTAGACTGCTCAGCTATCTCCCCAGCTACCCAAATTCTATTTTTAACTTTATCATATATCCTATAAAAGACCTGTCCATAGATCCCGACAGAAGGAGTGATTGATACTTGTGAGGAGGGGGTAGAGAATTAATTTCTTCTGAGAAGGAATTATTTTTCTTAGTGAAAAGATGCATATTAAATGAACTGTACTCTCAATTTCCTTCCTGCCTTTGGAAGTATATCATTCATCTTAAGTTCAAGCAGAAATCCTATGACTGCATAGGTCTGAGGAGGAAGACCAACCTGCTGAGGATGGTGGATAAAAGATAAAAGTAATCCTTAATCTTGACAACTTTGATAAACTGTTAAAAAGTCATAAACTCTGGTACTCAACACCTCTAAACTTAAGAGAATAAAAGTTACATTTGCTTGATTTTATTCCGGTACTTGTGTTTAAAAGATCTTAAGTAATGTAAAAGGTATGCTGATTCATTGCAAAAGTCATCCCTCAGAGAAGAAAAACATATTTTAGGGAAGATATTTTCTAAAACAAGTGTTTTCTACCTGCTTTTCCTCATCCATTGGTTCTCATCATGAAAAGCACTTCTTCCAACAGTCTACACTGACTCTTACAGAGGGCCCTTTGTATATATGTGAGCTCTCAGCAAATATATAATTTCTAATTATCTCTTTCAGGCCTGTCTTCCCTGGTGAGCAGCCCAATGCAAGCTCCAGAAAGGCAGAGACTGTTACTGACATTATCCATACTCCATTGGTTTCACCATGCCCAGCATATAGTATAGAAAAATACTTCCAATTTGGTTACATGAATCTCTAAGGGCCAACCTGAAGCATAAGCCATTACTCATGTGAAATTGTCCTCAGTGGTTTCTTTACTTCAGGTCTGTGGCTTACCTTTTCTAAAAGTCTTCTCCGGCCTCTGCTTCAGGCCTCCTTTTGACATCCTCAAAGTTTTGTATTAGTCAGAGAGTATGATTCTGTGTTTCCTTATACAGGTCTATTTTTCTTCTACAATTGACATAAAGGTCTGTATCCTTTATTAATTATTTATAACTGATGGAGAGAAGGTATTCGATAACTACTGAATGAATAAATAGTTGAGTGTATGGCTATTGCTGAGTGAATAATATCTTTGAGGCTTATTTTTTATGTTAAATGGGTATTTAACCAACAACTCTTCATGTAGCAGAGTATATGTAAAAGGCACTTATTCACTGGCCCTAAGCATCTCTCCCCATCAATTTAAGGGACTTTTCTGAAATGCCTTTTCAAGGTTTGCCTTTTACTCATCCTTGAAATCTTACTTTATGGTATAACAGAAATCAGCATAGAAGTACACATTCCTTTATTAAAGTAATTAGGTAATATCTTATCTGCTAAAGAAGATAGTAATTTTGCCACTGGAAGGGAGCTTAAATAACTTTATGTTCTGCTTTCCTTGATTTATAGTCATTTTAGTAAAATCTGGAATTTGAACCCAGGTGTATTAATTTTCTACTGCTGTTGTAGTGATCTGCCAAAAGTTTAATGGTTTAAACCACTCAAAAATATTAGCTGAAGTTTATATAGCTCAGAAATCTGACCAACTTCACTAGAATAAAATCAAGGTGTCAGCTGGACTTTGTTCCTCTAGAGGCTTGTGCATACATTTCCTTATTATTTGGGCTTTTAGAGATTCCATTCTTTATGGCAGCCTTCCTCGGGCCTTAAAGCTCACAACCTTGCTTCTCCCTGACCTTGTTTTCTGTCTTTGTATCTCTCTGACTGCAGCTAGAAGATTCTTCATTTTTACGAGGTGGTAAAAATTGGACCCACCAAGATAATTCAACAGAGCTTCCATCTGCAAATCCCTGTCTTGCCGTGGAAGGTGAGACATTTATGTATCGCCAGGATTAGCAATATGGTAATTTGCGTGAATGAACTGTTTACAAGAAGACAGAACTAATTGCTGAAGTGTACTGGAATGGAGATGCTAGCTGTAGACAATCTGAAGATGATTGTCTCCTGGGAGAAAGGATCAGATGTGGGGCAGTGGTGATGACAATGACCAGAATCTGACGGCCGATGACTTAATGGAGCTAAATGTTCTCCACAGCGAGGATCAAGATGGCCTTTTTTGTGGAAATTCCGCATCACGGAGGGGCCACCTGCAGGGCACTCATATTGGCAGCGCACTAAGACAGGCTTTGCAAAGGTCTACAATTTGTTCAGTATCACGTTCACGCTCCTCAATTTGGGATCAGGCCCTATACTGATGGCTGGAGGAATAAGGTACAAAGAACCAAGGTGAGAAACAGCCATGGGGAAAGCTTTGCAGCTAGGAGCCATACTGACAGCAGGAGGTCCTTTGGGTACGAAGATGGTCTATGGTAGGGAATAAAAATAATATCATAGAAGGAAGAGGACATGAGGATATGGAAGACTTAAAATTCAAATAAAATTTAAGAAAACCTGCATACAGGGTAAAACAAATTCAGAATAAAGATGCTCCTTTTGTCAAATAAGTTACAAAAACTAGATTGCCCACAATAATGGAAGGAAGGGAGAGAAGAAGGAGGGAGGGAGGCAGGGAGGAAAAAAGGAAGGAAGGAAGGTTAGCAAAAACTGAGGCCTCTGTGGCACCTTTCAGACTGGGATCCTAGAATCTGATTATATCTTAGACAATGTAACTCTAGCACCCTATTTCTTTCCTGACTTGATATTTCAGAGTTAATTTATCCAGAGAAAAGCTGGCCTGACTCTTCTTTGTAAGTTTTGGCAAGTTCTTAGTCTGTTGGTGGTATGGCTGTAGGCCCAATTTTCATCTAGTGAATGTAGTCAGTGACTACATGTTTTCGGTATGCGGGCCTGTTTATGTGTACCAGAAAAAGAAATTCGACATAAAGGAAAAAGCCTTGAAGGTATTTGAGCCTTACAACTACTGTTAAGTTTGAGGTGGGCCACCTCCTTATTATGGCACAGGTTTCTCTAATTTTGTTAATAAAAGCCAGATTTCGATTTCTATGGTTACCTTATGACAATGATGAGTAAGAAACAGAGAGAGCAGTTGTGCAGAAATCCAACAACTAATGGTACTTATCCTGCCATATGAGCTTGCTGCTAAAGGAAAACGCAAAGTAGCTTGGATATTTTCTACATGTTAATTCTGTGTAGCTCAGGGGAACAGTTTTGTTTAGAGAGAACTTACTAACATTCTACCTTTCTAGAGTTAAATAAGAATTTGCAATGCAGCCAGTATCTTCAAAAAAATCAAACACCTTTAAAAAATGAAAAAGTTTAGTTGAACTATCCAAATGTTTAGCCATATGGTACAAACATCTGCATATCCATTTTACATTGATTTGACAAGCTTTCATTGAAACCTTTGAAAAGATGAACCAGTTCATGAAGAACATGGACCCGGAAGGCAGCTTGGACATTATCTATTATTTCAGAGCTGACCAGGGAGTGAAGAGAGTGTGGTCCAATCGCGGCACAAAGATAAAGCCGCATGGGGGGTGGTAGAGGTGAGGAGGGGGAAGTGCTCTTCAGGGACTTCTGTTCGTGGTAGCCATGCTTGGTGTAGATATGCTTCCCATAGTCAGGATTTTTAATAATTGATTAGATCTTTGAAGTTTGGGCAATAATAATATTAATATTAATGTTAATAATACACTGACCTAAATTCTTTGCTTTGTTACTTCCTTTCAAAAAGAATAAAGGACTTTCTTCCTATAAAGTACAGCTCCACCACTTTTCCAGGACCAGTGTTCTCATCGTAACATACATATGAAAGCGATTTAGAGTACCCATCAACAGAAAATGTATTAGTTGAATTCCTTGGACTTGAAATTAATAAGAGAGGTTAGGTTTGAGATTCATGGGACCAGAAATATCATTTCTTTCTCTTGGCATGGTCTTTATGGCATCCTTATATTCTCAAAATACAATATGTTGCTATGGATTTATTGTTTCATCCTTTCCAATGATTTTGTAAATTCTTAGAATCATGAAACAACAAAAGAAATGATTTTTATCTTTTCCCTTGCCACACAAATGAAGTCATATCTACTTTATTCAGTGAAATGGCCTTGGGGGTAACAATGTAAAGTTTACAAAAGCTAGGTATAGTGCTGTTTCTTTTATTTTTATTGTTTTATTTTTTAGGGAAGGGTCTACAGGGTGTCCAGGGTCTCACTACGAGATCAGACTCGTAGTGATTCTCTTGTTTACAGCCTCCCAAGAGGCTGTCACCATGCCCAGTCTCAATTGCTGTCTCAGCATGCCTGCTTGCAGACGCTTTAATCTGCTGAGCTATTTGGCCGGCCCTACTGCTGCTTCTTAAAAGTCTAAAATAGAATCAGTCTTTAAAGTAGATGCTGTTTCCCTAAAAATATTATCTGTTTCAATGTTATTCTTTCAGTATTAAAAGTTTAATAATTATGTTGTTGTATAATCAATTACCAGATTGATTACATATGCATAGGAACAGAATTTTTCTTTAACACCTGTGAGAGAAGGGAGAAGGGTGTTATGATCTCCTTCTGCCTTTACAGTCTACAGAAAAATTAGAGGTACAGAAAAATTAGAGAACAATAAAAAGCCCCAGAATTAAATTCTAGCTCATGCATTTTAAACTTCAGAAAACTCTAGTTTCTAAGTAATTGAATACAATTTGAGTGTATTTTTTTATTCCAAGTTTACACACGTTTCACTTACCATTTGATGCTAAATGTATACGTGATATGGGAATAATGAACTTGCCAGCAGGTCTGACACCTGACACTTCTAGTGCATCAATGAAATTGCTCGCAAAATGATGAGTCTCAATTAGAAAGACAGGGCTCATTCTGACAATTATAGTTACAGTGAAAGTAGCAAAATAATTACCATTTGTTGTAGCCTTTAAAATTGCCAAGCATTCCCCTTAAGTTTTCTCGTTTGGTTCTCAAAATAGCCTCATGAAGAGATAACTTCATAAGAAATCCAGAGAAATCAAGTAATTATCCCAAGAGTAATTTAATTGGATGGTAAAATTCCAAATCCATGACCGTCTAATTACTGATGCAGTATTCTAATACAGCTACATGGTGGTTACATTTTAAATATGTTTTAGACACATACATTTTTAAAACATAATTATCCCATAGTTGAAATAAGCCTGAGAGCCTGCAAGAGATGAGATACACAGAAGCTTAACTTTGCTACGAGTTCAGTGAATGAATGAATCTTGGTCACTTAAAGAGAGTGGACACTATTTCTTCACTTATAAAACAAGATTTAGGCTAGTCATTTCGAAAATGCATAGCTTCCAAATCAAATGAATGCTTGCCTCTCTTTTGAGATGACAAATTGCAGTGACTAAACTCATCCATATGTCAGAGGGATAAATGTATTTCCAGCCAAAACCTGAATTTAAAATAATAGATTTCTCCTGTATTCAGTTGATAACCAAGTCTAAATAAAGAACATGTGCTTTTATCCATATTTGTTAGTACTGCTCTAAAAATTTTTTAAATGGAGGCCTATTATTTTAGACAAAATTCTCAAATCTCCATGTAAACTTTTCCTTCTTACTGCTTTATAATTTAAGCTTTTCAAAGTGAATTTCCTTGGGGTCAGGGATATAGGGGCATAAGTGCCTGCCCAGCAAGCAGGGGGATTTGATCCCCAGTACCACGGCACACACACACACACACACACACACACACACACACACGGGTTTATTTCAAAGTGAATTTCCTAAAAAGATTATTTTGCCAAAAATATGTAAACTAGGTTTAAAAATTACAGAAAATTTGCAAAATAAAAACAAAATTAATAAAAACTGATTCTATGATATTATTGAGACTTGGCTCCTTTCAATCATTCCCACAATGTGCCAGTGGAGCAATGAATATTGAATGAGCATTCAATTTGAAGAACTTAGCCATCATTTTTACTGTTCATTCTGTTATTAAACTGAAAAAAAAGTTTGACTTTTATTTTAGCAATATCTTTCCAATTCCTAAAACTATCCAAATGCCTCATAAATGAAGACTAATTTCCTGTCATATAGTTAATGTGTTTTGTCAAAATTCTGAATCCAAAATCCAACAGCAAGACCAAGACTTGAGAAAGCCCTCACTTTTCTTTGCACTAACTCAGTGCCTACTCCTTATTCTCCCTCCAGACAGATCAGCCCTCACCGTCCCTGTTCAGTTGGTTCTCCCTGTCTACCAGCAACTCGTATTGTGAGCCTAGGAAAATAACTCCTTTTTGGTTCAGTAATGCAAAAAGCTAATCTACAGAATGGGGGGAAATTGCCAGCTAGTCTTTGGGTAGAGGACTAATATATAGAATACATAAAGAACTCAAAACTATGCCTTCCATGCTTAAATACCCACTCAAAAATGGGCAAGTGAAATGTATACTCACTTTTCAGAAGAAGTACAAATGGACAATAAATTCAGTGAAAAAAGTGGTCACTATCTATGATCATTAAAACAATGTGCATTAAAACAGTACTGAGTTCCTGTCTTACTCCAGAAAGAATGCCTATCATCAAGAAATCAAATAATAGCTAACACTGAGAGGCAGCAGGGTGAAGGGACCCCTTCTACATAGGTGGTGGGAATGTGAACTAGTACAGCCATTACGGAAATCAGTATGGCAGCTCCTCAGAAAGCTAAAACTAGAAATGCCACTCAACTCACCTATGCCCTTCTTAATGTATAGCTCTTAGAAAGACAAAGATAGAATTCTTAGTGACCAATGCATGCCCAGGTTCATAACAGCACAACTCATAATAGCTACATCTTGCTTGGAAGCAGCTCATGCGTTCTTCAACAAATGAATGGATGGAGAGGCTATGGTATATATGCGCAGTGACATACTGCTCTGCCATAAAGAAGGATAAATTTGTGTCATTTGTAGGAAAATGGACGCACCAGGAAGTCATGACATTAAGTCAAATAAATCAGACACATGCGCTTAAATTATCACATAGTTTTCTTATATAAGACTCCCATGGTATAAATAAAGTAAAGAGCAAGCTAAAAAATAATAGGGAGACATATCTTCTGCAAATGGAAAGGGAACCCTGTAATGGGGAGAGTTTAAAATGTGTGAATGAGCAGATGAACTGCTGATATATGCAATCGCCACATACTGCAAGCATGTACTAATGAAAATGAATTTTAAAAAATCTTATTACTTGCTTTTATTATCCAAAGATGCATTGAATTATAATTTAAATCAGTATTTCTGTGTATTGGCCTTACAATAACTTAAAATATTTACGCCTATTGCTCAAATTCCAACAATGGATCACTATTTCCCATCTCAAGAGCTGCCATGGGCTGGAAAGATAGCTCAGTAGAATACACACTTGCCTGGCAAGTGCAGGGTCCTGAGTTCAATCCCTGGTGGGGGGCAGGGGAAGAAAAGAAAAGAAAAAGAACTGTCTTAACTTGTTTAACTCATGCTCTTGTTTTGAATTAAGAAAATCCTCCTAGCACTGTGATTTTTCAAACAACCTAGAAAACTGTAATTACTGTATGCTTTTTCACTACCTTATCCACATAAAAATAAAATCTAAGAACAATATTACATAATACTAAAATACACATATGCTAGTAGGATCTTAGTGCTGTCTATTCTTCCTTTTAATGAGCCAAGAGGTATCTCTTTCTCATACCTTTCTTGTGAATTGTAGGGGTCAGGATGCAGTTAGCTATGTATATTTTCAGTGTTATATGGGTTTGTTCTGGAGACTGTTCTATTTATTTTTGCTATATTTTAATTTATACTTTCTTTCACTTTGTTCTCCAAAGTCCAGGGCCTACATTGATACATACCACATAACAATATGAGAAAAAGTAAGTTTGGAAAAGAAAACAAGAGTGTTATCAATGATTATTATAAAAATGTAGGTCATAAATCCATCACTTATAATATAGGACTATAATTTTGGCTTTATGTACTTTAGTTGCCAAAATTGTAGAGATTTGGAAAGAGCAAGGAATCTAGTTACTAAACCATTTACCATCTTAAAAATTAAATTAAAAAATTATGAAGAAGTCAGAAAAAAACAAGTTATAACTGACACAAAGCATGAAATTTGGGGTCCTTGAAAAATAACAACCCATCTCAATAATACCGTTACTTTTTACAGATTTAATTTTCTTTTTTTTTCAGATTTAATTTTCAAAAAAAAATTCCTCTTTAGGTCTTCAATAAAAGCAAAAGGCATTCCAGTGAAATAACATAAAAGGAATGAACTTGAATCATGATTATATGATCGAAGAAAATTGATCTCTGAAGTCTCTTCAAATATTATTAAATAGTATTTGGGAGATAGCTCAGTGGCATAAGTGCCTGCCAGGCAATATAAGGTCCTGAGTTTGATCCCTGGTACAATAAATAAATACTGTTAAATATTAGAGGACATGGAAGACCGGCCTTTGACAACTACTGTGCTCCAGATTTCATATATGACTGCTACTCAAAATACTCCATTTACTGTGATTCTGATGTCATGCAGTTGGTCAATGAATATTTTTGTCTATTTCTCATGCCTCTGTTACAAGGTTAAGCATATCAGCATTATAGAGAACATTTTCATTCGTATAGATGTATTTTTCTGTTACAGAAGTGCATGACATTTGCTAGTGCTATTTTTCGACTGAGAGATCCTTTGTTTACAATATTCTGTCTTTTTGAGAAACCCTATCCACATCATGACAGTTCATTACCTTACCAGTCCAACAGACTCACACAGGTGGATCTATGTACAAAGGCAAGGGGCTTACACAGTTCTTCGTAGCATGCACAAGAAATAGAAAGACAATGCAATATTCCTAAAATACTTTAGATGTAACAGGGACATGGTAAAACGTAGGGTATCGGAGATTCTTTGGTTACTCCTGAGTAAATCAATGGAAGTAGGCCATGGCAGAAAGACTTTTCAGGTCTGCAGATACATAATGTATGCTATCCCTGCGTTGAAAACTGAAACCTACTTAACTTGTGATTGAACAGATTGAGCTCACCTTTGAACAGCTGAGGTAAATTGCATTGCCCCATGTCGCCCTCGCAAACTCGGTAACCTCCACCACCAGTTTCAATTTGTAAAATGGAGCTAATGAAACAGTTTCTAGGGGGCACATTCACACACCTCCCACTTAAATTATGCATAAATAGGTACTTTCAATGCCTCCAGCAGGCAAATGGGTTTAAAAGCACAGGTATTTCTATGAGAATACCTTGTATAATGGTTCATCTCAGCAGCGCAAGAGGGCTTACCCAGATGAATCAGTGGTGAAATCCAGCAGAAATTCAACTTCGCTGGTTTTGGGGGGCCAATATTTCTCTGGGTAGGGTGCCAAGATGCTACTAAACTGTGCTTCTATAAAAGACTTAGTAAATTTAGCTCCCTGACCCTAGATATTGTGTATTTAAAAGGCCAGGGGAAACCCTAAAGAGAATAGCAAATGTATTTTCATTAAAGTTCTCAATTTCCTTTCTCTCACAAAACTCACAAGAACATTATAAGGAAAAAATGTCACATTGCACAAAGATTTAAAAGTTAGCAATCAGATCTATGAATTCTCATTAAATTCATCCTACAAATCAGATTCTATAGAATAACTGCAAAGCAAACCTTTTCTTATCCAACAAAACTCCCCGTATATATTTAAAATGTAAGATTCCATTACTTGTTCTGTCCATTGTATTAAGTAAGCCCATTTAAACCGTACACTTTTGCTTCCTTTAGCCAGTGTTTTTACAAGTTCATGACTATGATAAAATATATTGCTTTTCAGAATAAATATCCTCTATGCCTATCATAACTGTGTTCTACCCATTAAATTACATCAACATTTATGGGGCAAAGTTCTCTGGAAACAGACTGTGTGTAATGCCTGCAGTGACACCTACTGGTAATGAAGAACACCTACTTCTTGATTTTTGAAAATAATAGTATCTAGGTCCACACTGGCCTTCTCAGCCACACAGTCAGCACCTACAGCAAACTCTTTTTATCAGCCAGGTCATTTCAGTGGATTTTGGTTATAATATGTACACAAATAACATTTTATCTTAGAGAATAAGAATTTATGTTGTGGGAGTTTGTATTGTCTTTGTATAATATGATAAAAAAATGCCTTTTTGGTTGGTAACAGATTGTCACAAATCGTTTCTTTTTCACTCATAAAAGCAGATGTCTCTTCCTAGCCAATATGCCTGTGGGAGATGTCGGTTCTGATGAATTCAGGAGAAAATGGAGGGATAGAAAGCTTTGGGAGGAACTACAGATTTGTAGGATGACCACCACAATGGTCATCTCTGAGGGCCACTGCATATTTTCACAATGACAGTATGGTCTTTTTGGGGGGGGTTCTTCACCTGACTGTTGTGAACTCCCCCCATTAATCCCCTGGATGGCCCTCAAATCTGCTCCCTTCTTTCTGCCCATACCTAGAGCCAGCTCCTTCTGTCCATGTCTCCAATCACGTGTCTTCCTCAAATATACCAACACGTCCTCCTCTCCCTCCTCCTCATTTTGTTCTACGCAAAGTCAAACAAATTATTTAAAATCCTAAGAAGCTTTCCTGGTCACTTCGCTACCAGTGCATTTCCTGTTCTTGGGAATTTTTAATATTCATTGGTCCCTACTATGCCACTGAAGCCTGTCTGTGCTTGCTCCTCTTTACTTACTGATAATAATCACGTGTCTTCCACAAAACACGAGGCAAATGCTAAGCTGGGCCTGAAGAATGGCTTTCAGTGTCATAGGGGTCCCTCAAGTTAGACACTGTCATCTCCATTTCTTAAAGAAGCTGACACTCAGGGAGCTCAAATGCCTTGTCACCTCTTTCAATACCTTGTTCAAAGCAAGAGACTATGACAAAGTAAAAATCACAAGAGCTCTGAAAACGCTCTTCTTCCATTGTGGAGTCTCAGTGTGTTATCTGAGTTCTTCCCACCCATCTTCCAGTCAGTACTCTGGGAGCAGCCCATCTTCCGCAGGCCTCCCCTGCCCTCCCCTCAAACCATGAGGGCTTCCTAGAAGGTTGGTGCTTCCTCTACTAGACCACAGTTTTAGGATATTCTTTAGTTTATTCCTGGAGATTGAGGGACCTGAAGCAAGTTTGTGGAGAGGGCCTTATGGCAGCTTCTGGGGTTTGTGCCTATCTTTGTGACCCCTTTGAGCTACTGCATGGCTTCACCAAGGGAGTCGTAAAGCAAACTACTGTTCTTCATAGATTACAGTGCTAGATGATTGGCAGTATTCACTGATCTCAAATCATGAAATGTGCACTTCGTAGACCTTCGCCCAAGATAAGGATTTAGGGTCATGATGTGTCAGTGTACGGGCATGCGTTGTAAGCAAGGTGCCACTTGGGCGCTGGATGTCAAGTGATAGGAAGGAAGGTTGTACACGACTGGGAATTAGGAGCCATCAAAATTCTCTGTGTTTCCCATTCAAAGTTGTTGTGAATCTAAAGCTGTTCTTTGAACAGTTGAAGTTTTTTTTTTTTTTTTAATTAAAAACATGTCAATTTCTGAGCTCCCTCCAGGGAATTAATGCAAAAGCTCTTGGCCTCAGACTGCTGCATTGGTGTTTGGTTCTGCAGAGAACTGTAAAGTACAGCTCTAGTAAAAACCTGCAGTGCCTGGTCCTCTGTGATGTTGGGTCCTTTGGCCTTCGGTTCACCTTACAATGGAGGGGAATATTGTTTGTGGACTAGGCCAGCTCACTGAATTTGCCTTTCCTGCAATAATCTAGCACCATCTCCATGGCAATACCTTGGTTTCAGGCTCTCTTACAAAAAGTGATGATAACATGTGTCATAGTCTATGTAGCATACATGGTGCTAAATCTAGTGCATGTTTCTTTAAAGAGATCTCGTATGCACATCACATAGTGCACAATCAGTGTTATGCCTTTATCCCTGAGTCCCCAGGGCTATTTTCCTACCTCTAGTAAGAAATGGGAATTGCTAACATCTCCACTGCAGCCCTGATTTCTGCTCCAAGACTCGGCTCTGAACTGCTACTGTTGCAGGTAGCTAAGTTAGATAGAATATTAGAGACAGTGAGGTAGGGCTGGGCACCAAAGGAGCCAGTCCAGAAGATGAGACATTGTGCAACTGTGGAGCAGACAGGCATCTCACTGTGGGCCAGACCTCACAACAAAAGGCAAAACAAACACAGCCACATACTCTCTAAGGATGAACATCAGGGATTGATAATCTAAATAGATATCCATTACCTTGAGAAAGTCAGGAAGAGCCATTCCCCCAAGCTGCTATAGGAATAGACCCTGTGCTGTAATAATGCCCACTTGTTACTCGACTCGCTTCCCCATTTGATCTTGATTAACCAATTTTACCTGAACAATTACACTCATTATCTTATTGGTTGACATAGTTTTGTCCCACCTCATGCCCGCCTAATGCTTTCCCATCTTTCTACCTGGACCCTCTTCACATTGTGGATTTGCTCTATAAAAATCCCTAGAAAAGGTAGGGTTCTTGGAAACCCACTCGGCTCTCTCTCTCTCTCTCTCTCTCTCTCTCTCTCTCTCTCTCTCTTTCCCATGGTAAATATATTTTCCTCTTAATCTCTGTTGTTCCTAAAATTCATTCTTTGATTTTAGAGAACATGAACTCATACTTGAACCAGACGTCTAGCAGATTGGGAGTTTCTTTCCCCTGTATCACTACTGTAGCATTCTTTCCTCTTTGTCTTCCTTTTTCTTCAAGTCTATATCCAAATGGGTTTGTTCATACCACGAACTTCTTCCAGAGCTGGTTTGCTGATCATGGGCAACATCAGCATACTACTTCACCCACGGTTACCTGGGTAAACATTACGTCCAGGTTTAGCATTCAGTAACATTGCACGGACTTTGCTACCAAATGCATTCTAAGACATGTGTGTGTGTATCTGTGCATGTGAGTGTGTCTGCCCATTGCACATCTATCCTCACCGTACCTGTATGTGCAGCTCCTAGATGTGCGTGAACATATTCAGTCCCACTTTACTAGATTTCAAGCTCTTTTTAGGGCAGGAGATAAAACTTCTTCATCTCTATCTAGTACTTGTAATATAGTATTGTGAATGAATGACTTAATCAATTCTTTCACTTATCATCCTGAGGTTTTGAAGCTACAGAGCTAACTCTTTGCCTTATTAAACTATGCATGTGGACTGCTTCCCTCTTGCAGTCATGAGTATTTCCAAATAATTCAAGTGCTTCAGTGCCACCTTCTTGGACAAAGTCAAGCTGTGAGACAGTTACATCAACTGCTTAGTAACTTTAGGGTCATTTGCACCACATTCTACATAATCAAAGGTGCACCATGGGCCATACTGGGCCATTTTATTAAATTTTGTAATGAGTTCCTTCTCAACAGGAAACAAGATCAAGTTCTTAAGGCAGATATTGGACCTGGTATTAAGTGTCACAGTTGCCACCAGTTAGCTGTCTGACCACCCTGCCTGTTACCTAATGATGTAAGCCCCTTTCGGGCTTTATTTTTATGTATTTTTGTAAAAAAAAAAAAAAGCAGAAAAACTTTACTACCAAGTCTTGGGTGCATAATAATGACAATTGTTGTTACTACAACAACTACTACTGCTGCTGCTGCTGCTGCCATTTTCTTTACTTTCCCATGAAAAATAGTTTTAAAGAGGATTTTACCATACAATCAAATACAAAATCAGTCACCAGTTGCATAGCATTTGTAAAAGTTTGCAATTTGTTAGATTGGTCAATAATCTTAAGTCTTTCATTCCCAAGAGTTCATTGTTCAGGATAGAATTGACCGGCACAGAAAGTATTTTAGCGACATGAGGAAAGTTTTATTGAAGCAAATTGTAAATTGTGTATGCTTATCACCTATACCAATCAAGTCATACCTCAGTGTGCTGCAGAAATCTTGTGAGGGATGGACAGCCTTGGTTTGGCTTACCTGGCAGAGCTCTATACGTCTCCAGTGTCCACCACCTGCCTCACCAGAGGAGAAGCCCTGGTCAGCTGCACCTGATGCACAGCAGTCAGACTTTGGGTCAGACACGGGCGCATTTAATCTTCCCACGACTGTTTTGATGCCCTCTCGGTGGGAGATTAATATTTGGAAAAGGGACAATGCAGCCAGACAGACCAGATGTTTCTTTCTGTCTTTTTTGGCTGCAATTGTTTAAACACAACCTAAAGAAAAGTCTAATGAATACTTGCTGTGGTGATGAAAATTCCTGCAGCACTTCCAGGGCTGAGCTCGTTGATTTGCATTTCAGGCTGATGTCAGGATGCTGGTAGAGGCCTATTAATGCCATTTGCTAATACATTTTCTATGTGCCTAATTTGGCATACATTTAAATGTGTACATATACACACATAAATGTTTGTGCTTATTATTTAAGGTATTCCAAGTAAGGCTTAAAATATTGAAGCCATCTGATTTGCATTTTTCAACAAGAACCAACATTTGTATGTATTTACAGAAACATTTTTGGCATAAGACTTTCTACTAAATTATAATAAAATGCTTTCACCCTGGGGAATCTGGCAATTAGCCTACCTCCTACCCAGACCAGTCTTTCCCACCTCCTCCTGCTTTTCTCCCCAACCACTGCACGCATAACTTAAAGCTGTGGTCTTGCCTGGAGCTGGCACTGAGGAAAAACAAAAAGCTATAGTGGGGGGTGTATGGTAACAGGCCGAAATTCCCTTGTTCTTGGTGCTGTCCACAGAATCCACAGATTGACCGTCTCGCGTAGTCTGTATGTAGACTTGTTTTCATTGTCTATACAATGGACACAAATGTATTTCACATTTAGTTTGTAGTTTATATTTTAAAACTTAGAAATGCCTCAGAAACTAATTGAATACAATTGCACCTATTGCATAAGGCTGGGAAAATCGCATTATTGTTGGTTTTTTCCCTTCTCCATCTAACCTATTCTGGAAGTCCGCACTGGATCCATTCCTGGGCTCCCAAATAAACAATAAGATTTCAAAATCATAATATTATTAATTCCTACCATTAAGATCATAACAACAGACTTATTCAGTGCTTGTTGTCTTCGAGAGTGTAACAAAACTTTTGTGTGCGTACTCTACGTCCATGTTATCTTGTTATTGTCAAAATTGGGGCAGGATTTATTCTGACACCATTTCATAGATTAGAATTCTGAAAATTCAAGAGGTTAAAATGATGTTTCAAAAACCATACAATTAGAAATCTTTAAAGCAAGAAATTTAAACTAGGACTGTCATACTTAATTTATTTTGCTTTAATATACATTTAATTTTTAAAGAAACATGCACATACCTCTAATGAGTTTTTATTATTAGCTACTATCTAGCCTGCTATGGTCTTAAACATTTTGTTAACAGTGATGAACACAAATATGTACATATTTTCCTCATCACTTCATCATTTTCTGTGTCCTGATTATATTATATGAAGTGTTTTTGGGTTGTTTGTTTGTTTGTTTTGTTTTGTTTGCAGAACCAGGGATTGAACTCAGGCCCTTGTGCTTGCCAGGGAAACACTTATTCCTCTGAGCCATCTCCCCGGCCCCTATATGAAGTGTTTTAATGCCAGAGATCATTCAGTTAAGTTGGCCATTATTTCTTGAACATGGGTCCTTTTCCCTGCCTACGTTGTCACGCCCTTGGGGACTGACAGTTCTCTGGTTACAATATGTATCTGTTTAAGAAGTGACAAAGTTGATGCTTGCAAGAGAAAAATAAAATAACTGGAAGACTGATAGCTAAAAGCACATCATTATAACAACAGAAGGAAAATATCTTGGAACTTTGGATTAAGAAATTATTTATCAAACAAGACACAAAAGCACAAAGGAAAGATTGATGTACATAAATATTTAAAATATCTAAAGAGAAAAATACTCAACACACAAAGATGGGCTAACAAGTATCATGAGAAATACATAACAATATCATCAATATGCAAAAAGAAGTATGTCTTGGGAATGTATGAAAAACAATAGGTTTTAAAAATCTAATGGAAAATGAGCAATTCAAAAATGAAAATGTAGTAGCCTATAAATAATAGAAATCTTATGGCCTCTAGTAATCAGAAAAATACAAATTTAAACATAATGCTCATTGGACATAGAAATATTAAAAAATCAATAATACTTAGTGTTGGAGAAGATATGGAGAGATTAGAATTGTCATATATGTCAGAAGCATAAATTACTTAATCATTTCAAAATTGGTGAGGTCTAATAAATTTGAAAAACAAATTACTTATAATCTATGAAGGTATTTGGTCTAAATATGCTCCAGAAATAAGAAGCTATTTGAGAAAGTTTATTACAGCATTGTTTACAATAGTAAAATTTGGAAACCACTTAAATCTCTAGTAATGCCAGAATAAATTATAAACAAATTTAGTTATAACTAAAATGAGTAAATAACTCTATGTAGATTTCAAAATGCATGTGTTTAGTGAAAGACAATTTACAGAATGAAATACATATGAATGTGAAAACAGAAACAGGATGTTTTCCAAGTCAATGGAGACAAGAGAGGAATAGTGTCACAAAGAGAAGAAAAAAGTGTTCAAGTGTGATACTGTGCTATTTGCATACGTGCAAAGTCACTAAAGCAAAAATGACAGAAATATTTGCTAATTCTGCATGTGATAACTACATGATTTCTCAAATATACTCTTTGAAGAGGAGAGAAATCGATGGCTTTATATATTCTTTTTGTTTTGTTTTGTTTTTGTATTTTAGGGAAAGGTCTATGGGGTGTTCAGACTCTCACTACTAGATTGGACTCATAGTGATCTGCCTGTTTACAACCTCCCAAGAGCTGGGATTACAGGCACGTGCAACCACGCCCAGTCTCAATCACCATCTCAGTGTGCCCCAACTGCACAGCAGGCCGGGGTATCGAACCCCTGGCCCTTGTGCCTGCTTGCTTGTAGGTGCTTTAATCTGCTGAGCTATTTGATCGGCCCAGCGTCGTATCTTCGTTAGCAATCACATGAGTGTGCCTTCAGTCATTTTTGATCGTGTGCTCATTGTTTCGCATGCGCTTTATCACCTAGTTCTCACAACAGCCTATGAAACTGTACTTTCATCTCAGTGTAAAAGACAAGGAAAATTTTTGCTTTTTTACATTTGTGAAATAAAGCTACTAGTATCTAGTTTAAGGTGTTGTTCTAAAAATGATATATATGTATTGGTGCTTATGTTGTAGGCAGTTGAGATAGGTAAAATATTATAGTCAGCCAGATAGGAATGGGCCCTCCAAGGAGCCGGTGCAGAAGATGGGAGACCTTACAAATGGAGAGACAAGTGTGTCTGCTGTGGGCCAGATCTGAGGACAAAGGACTAAACAAACGCACCCACATTCCATCCTAGGGATGGACATGAAGGACCAATATTCTTAACAGGTGTCTGTCACCTTGTAAAAACCAGGAAGAGTCATTAATCTAACCCTCTATTTAAAAAGTCCCTGTTCTTTTTCATGCCCACTTGCTATTTGACTCACTTCCCCATCTGATCCCGATTTAATCAATTTTATCTGAGCAAGTATGCTTGTAATCTTATTGGTGGGCCACCGTTTGGTCCCGCCCTACACCCACCTTGTGATTTCCCATGTTTCCCACCTTGGATCCACTTGACCTCATGGACTTGCCCAATAAAAATCCCTAGGAAAAGCAGGGTCTGTAGCAACCCACTTGGGTCCCCTTCTGTCCCTTTGTCCAACAGAAGTTTCCTTTCCCTCAATAAATATATTGTGCTCTTAACCTCTATTGTTCCTAAAATTCATTCTTTGATTTTTAGAGACCACAAACTCATCCCAGGTCTCTTTCAGGTTGGGAGCGTCTTTCCCCTGGATCACTTACCATAATAAACTGTTGATTTGAAATCAAGGAAACTAGGGCTCAGAGAGGTACTAACAATCCTGGTGGTACAGAACTGCTGAGACTGGAGCTAGGAGACCGAAGCTGACTCTGCATTGCTTAACTACTGTTTGAAGATCAGTTTGTTTGTTCTCTTATAACACAACACTGAAATACTATTTTTCATCTCTCAGATTTTCAAAGATCCAGAGTTTTCATAAAAAGTACATAAATGTAACATTGGTGAGATTGAGAGAAACCACGCACTTTTGTCTCTGGTTGTTGGAAATAAAAATTTGTAAGGATTTTTCAGTGGGAAATGTACCAGTCTTCATCGAAATTTAAAGTCTTGACCCAGTAACTCTCCTAATTTGTTTTTATTTTGTAGCAAGTGTAAAATGATAGTGATTGTGCCATTGAGCAGCAAGATCAGATACACCAGTAAAGATCATCAAAGGTGGGCATTTTTTTTTTAATTTAAAATAATTTTTATTAATTTTATGAAAAACAAATAAGAATGAGACCATTTCAAAACCTATTAGTAGGATAGTTTCAATAATTAATACATTGCATATTGTTGTCATCGTAGTGGTTATTCATAGTACAAGATGCAGACATGATATCCTTTCCATGAACACTATTAGTACAAATCTTTCTTCTCATTGAATTAAGAGAAAGTAGCTGTATATCTATCCTAACTATTTTGAATATACAGTACAAGAAGTTCCTTCCTTTCTATCCCCTTTTTTGTTTAGTTTTGTCAGAGATGGGTATTCCATTGCCATTTAAATATGTAGATGCATGAATTCAGCAAAATAACCTAATATAGTCCAGTAGTCCATAATAGTAGTGGGTTTCCGTAGGACTGGGAATGTCAGAAGTTGTTGACTTGAAACTTTTACAGCTCAGCATATTAATATGGCTTTATTTTTTATACTTTGTTGTTCTACTTTTCTGCTGGATGGTTAAGATGAAGATAAAGCAAGACCTATATAACAAGAAATGTAACTTGTGTATTTGACAAGGTAAGTCAAATCCCCTTGGGATTTACCTTGAAACCCTGTACAGTAGTTTGTAGATTCTTTGTCAGTGTTAGCCATGTGGATGAGTCATGGCCATTGCTTGGACAATTTGCTCTCTGTGAAAGCCTGAGAGGATGTTTTCTCTCCATGTGACTCTCCTTAGGCACACTCTACATCATCAATCATTTTCCTGTGTCCCCATAATCTCCTTAATCAGTAAACTTGGGACACAACTGAGTTACAGAATGTTACAGTACAGGTGCTCCTATGTCCCGAGTCTTCACTGTCCTTGAAAGACTAGGGCTAAAATCTTGGCTATCCTTGCAGCTCTTCTTTATCTCTAATTTTTGGTTTGCAAACTGACGCTGTTAACCCTACAGAAGAGAAGCTTAATGATATAATTACCCTATAACATAAGCATTTGGGCTTAACCTCACTATCTGCCTGAATATCAAACAAAAGATGGGCATTTTAAAAAAAAGATAGGCATTTTAAAAATACATGATTATGAAACAAAATACTCTGAAGTCATGAAAAAATAGACCTATGAATTTTCTATTGCCATAATCTGAATTACATTTCTCTCATTTTAAAAAGCAAGAGATAAGTGAGTACATGTAGCAAGGTAATGATACAGGGGACTGTAATTACCAACCTGAAAGATGCCTGGGATGAGTTTGTTCTCTCTAAAATTAAAGAATAAATTTTAGGAACAATTAAGGTTAAGGGCAGAATATGTTAATTGGGTAAAAGAAAGCTTTGGTCTGAGAGAGGGACAGAAGGGGACCTGAATGGGTTGTCAATGACCCTGAGGTTTTATAGAGCAAAACCACAAGGTGAGGTGGGTCCAAGCTGGGAAACATGGAAACTCACAAGATGTGCATGAATTGGGTCAAAACTATGGTTCACCAATAAGATTACAACATAGTTGTTCAAGTAAAATTGATTACATCTGGATCAAATGGGGAATCCAGTCACATTGCAAGCAGGCCTGAATACAGAACAGGGATTCTTTCTGTAGGGAGGTTGTATTAATGACTCTTGCTAGTTTTTTTCAAGGTGATTGATTCCTACTTAGATTATCAAATAGGAAGCAATGATTTCTATCCCTAGGGAGGTAGGTGGCTACATTTATTTCATCTTTTGCCTTACAGTTGCAAGGTATCTTGCCTTCCATGTTTGGTCTTTGGGGGCCTCGTCTTCTCTGAAGACCTATAGTATTTCCATCTAACTCAGCCACCTACAACATTAGCTTTTGCACACAAACTTAACATGCTTGGACATGTATGTCTCCTTATCTCTCAAAAATACTGTACAGAAGAATCCAAGAGCAAGAGTTTCCTATGAAAAATGGAACACATGATTAGATACCAAAAAAGATAGGAAAGTACAATTTTTAATTCTTAACCTGTTTGTAGCATTTTCAGGTGAGTATATTGTTTGTAAAATAAAATTTTTAATTTTTTTTTAATTTTTATTTATTTATTTATTTGAGAGAGAGAGAGAGAGAGAGAGAGAGAGAGAGAGAGAGAGAGAGAGAGGCCAGCTCAGCCCACCAGGGGGCGTTCTGGCTGGCATGTGGTGCTGGGGGATTGAACCGCGGTCCCTGATGCTTTTGCTAAACTTGTTCTAAGTAGGTGCTTTAGACCACTGAGCCATCTCTCCAGCCCTAAAATTTTTAATTTTTAAATATAGTTATACATTACACCACTTATATAAAATACTACGGGAGACTACTGTGGATCTAAAGTCAGCATCTGCTTTATTCTGCCTTTTCCCAAAGTAAGGTATGGACTAGGCAAACCTGGCAAGGAGGCTGGAGGCAGCTGGTGGGGCAGAAGAACAGGTACAAGGAGGACCAAAAGGAAGCTGTGGAAGAGATAATAGCAATGGACAGGAGCTGGAGATCTCCAAGAAGTCCCATCTTAGCCCCTGCCAAGGACTTAGATGCATAAAAAACGACAGTGTGGGTGACGACATTGGAATTTGCAACTGGAAAAGCATTAGGCATGGAAAGAACATCTGCTTAGAAATGAGCAGAGTGGAGGTATTCGCATGGAAAGCCTCTCCAATAGCTTGAAGGTCTTCGTCTTCATGTTTCCATATGGCTTCCACAGAAATATGGGGCATACTTGATAAATCTTTGTCTAGGAGCTCAAAAGCCAGATGGTTTAAAACTTTAAAACTGGACACCAAATGGCCTTATTTGCAACATCTGATATCATGCTCACAGGTGAAGGAGGATTCTGTGAGCGTCTCTTGCTTTGAGTATTCTGCTGGAGGTGCAGGTATAATGATGGGGCTGGGAAGACGAGGCGCCGATACCTGCAGACCCCGCTGTGTGGAAGCCAGCGACTCCTGCAGACTTGTTCTTGTTTGACCCCTATCCTGGCATGGCTCACTGAAACTGCGGCTTTAGGATGAAATCATGCTCCCTCACATAAAGCACGGAAGAGCATGAAGCTGCTTCTTATGATTTTTAACTTTGCTGCCATATGGAAAAGTGCAGAATTGATTGTGGGAAGGAGGTAAAGAAATCACACTCTAACTTGGAGACCATCAGTAGAAAAATGATATATTATAGTTGGAGAATTAAGAATTTAGTCACTCCGAGGCATGAGGATTAAATGCACTCTGTACAGAAATCCTGGAATATGTGATGCTTTTTGCATGTGCATCTTACACAGTCTGTAGAAATCTGACATCCTGACAAATCCTACAAGCATTTCATTTGGCTTTTGTGGGGAAAAGTGGATTGCAGAGCACACAAAAAGAGAGAAGAATGAACGGCAACTTGATAACACTTATTCAGAAGGCCAGGAAGAACACTTTGAAAGAAATAATGAAAGAAATAAAGCTTAAACGAACACATAAAGTTACATAAAGTTAATAACAAATGTTTCACTTTCCTGATAGCTTTAAATAGTTGCTGCAAAAATACACACCACTAGACTTCTCTTCACAAGTAAGTTGTCTTTAGTTACGTTCCATCTCTTCTGACCCTCTTGGCCAATGAAATTCTTCAGTGTCACTGTACCGTTGTTTGGGAATTGTCTTCATTTACATTTACTTTTTGGAAGACATTATAAGAACTGTCCAAGAATTGTCCCAGATTCTCATTTCTTGATCCATCTGCCAGGCTAACTTGACTTGTCATGCTCCTTTGTTTATTCGTTGGAGATACTACACAGAGAATTGATCAGATTTTTTTTTTCAAAGAAGAGCATAGATTAAATTTTCACAGATGTTCAGATCCTTTAATTTTTAGAGCCTGCAATCCCCACCCAGCTGTAAGGAGTTCATCCAGAGAGGCCGGCTTTTACCAGACACTGTGTGCTCTCCCGCTGCCCTTTCAGCTAGCTCAGGAAACAGCCTGGAGGGCCAGCGTGCTCGGAGGATGGGAGTCTCTTGTGCCAGTGGGTTGGAGGAGGAACACCTTTAGCTGGGGAGAGGGAAAGGGGAGGAATGAGAAATTTAAAAAACGCTTTAAAAAGCAAGCTCTCCAGCATGAAGTTGAGCAGTTCAACCCTTTCTCAAACAATTCTGAATCTGTCTAACGTTTGTAACTATCTTCGATTGTAAATATAATTTTATCTTTGCTAGATATTATCTGTTACAATTTTTAACAAGAAATGGAAAGTTTAGGATTTTTACACTTTGTCATTAGATTAAATCGTATCAAGGCAAATACACAAGACAGCCTTTATATTCTTACTTTTGTTTTTAGTATTAGACTCTTCAATAGGAGAGATAAATGGTTGGTAATTTTTCTTATGTCAGTGGTTCAATTACATGCTTGTTGTTTTAAGTTTTCAAATGCTTGGAACTAAATATATGGTCAATTATAAAAGTTAAGTATGATTATTCCTATCCCTAGGAAATATTGCATCTGGATTCTGCTGTAATGACACTGCCTCATAAAAAACAAATTGAAAATCACGCCTAATACCATATAGTATGGCATGGTACAGCAGGCATAAAATATTAGAATTACCAGTTACTATAAATTTATTTCCTAGGCTTTAAGATCTAATGTACACTATAATCACTGATGAAAGACTTTTATTGTGCAGACTCTCAAACTACTGCAGGTTCTAAATGTAAGAGTGACTTAATTGAAATAAGAAATGTAATGGAAAGAGTAGGCCCGGGATATAGCTCAGCGGCACAGTGCCTGCCTGGCAAGCACAAGGTCCTGAGTTTGATTTCAAGTACCCATAAAAACAGAAAGACTGGAGTATTTTTTTAGAGAAAAATAAAGAAACAAGACACTCTAATCGTTTTCCACTCTCCAGTGTGACTCAGATGTAATTCCTACACCGTCTGTGGTTCGCTTTGCTCTTTGTTTTCTGTTCCTCTACATTTCACCTTTCCCTGCCAAGATGTGGTCCCTGGAATGCTTGAATAAATCAGTTACTTTTAGATGACAAATGGTAGGATACAGTGCACAAGGAAATTTAGGGTGATAAAGGTGGCAAGAGTCTACTAAGCTTCCAGTTATTCAAAGCAGTTCACACTTTAGGAAATGTTAGTGGGAGGGTGTAACGTTTCCTAATTCTGTGCTTTTGGGTGACCTCAAGATTTCTGCCATTGAGTTGAAAGTAACTTAAAAATTTAACATAAAATAGAAGCAAAGTAAATTTAATATGAATTATTGCAAAATTAAAAGGACAGTTCATAGGTAGAAAACTTGAAATATGTAAAAGGCAAAAAAAACTTGAAATTTTTGCAAACTTGTCAGGAAAGTAACTTCCCCAAACTCAAAAATTAAAGTACCAATATGATCCAGCATTCCTCTTTAGCTATATATCCCAAGGAATTAAAATTGATATGCTGAGAAAATTTCAGCCCTCTTGTGTGTATTTCAATTTAATGCAAATAATTTTTCCATAGAAGCAAGAAACTAAAATGGATTCCAGATTGAAGGAAGAATCTATAAAAAGAAAATGGTTCAAAAGGCAGAATTTCAGGATTTTCCAAATTAGGTCAGTTCTATAAAATATCACCTAGGTAATAAAGAAGAATTATTTTATCAAACACATGTTTAAAAATATAAGCTATCACTTAAATAGCAAGTATAGGATTCTTAATATTGAAACTTTGTATAAGTAATCCAAACCTATGTTCCTTAATCATACTTTTTCCCCATAATTTTATTGAGAAACAAATAGCAATGAGACAGTTTCAAACCAAATTGGTGGGACAGTTTCAATAATTAACACATTGCATACATTCTTCCTAGTGATTAGTTGCTGTACAAGATGCGGACTTGATATCCTATTTACAAACACTATTAGAACAAATCCTTCTATTCATTAAGAGAATGTAACTATATATCTATTCTAACCATTTTGAATACACAGATACAAAATGGACATTTGTCTGTATCCCCTTTTTTTGTTAAGTTCCGTTATTTGAATATTATAGGTGTGTTAACTCAGCAAAATATTCTAAAAGAGTCCAGTAGTCCATAATAGTATTGGGGCTTCCGCTTGACTGGCAATGTCAGAAATTGTTGACCTGAGTCCCCTACAGCTCAACATAACACCATGCCTTTACTTCTTATGTTTTGTTTTCTTAATCATACTTTAAGCCCATGAATTACTAATTAGAAGTCAACAAATGCACAATGAAATGGAAAAGATATATGTTGGATAAGGGAGTACTATCAGTGATTCAGAAAATGATAGCTTATCAAACAAATATGAAGGAAAATGCATCTATTTTGACTACTTTTTATTTCACATGTTTGAAGTAGCTTTATTCACCATGAATGAGAGGAAGCAACGCAGAAGTTCTTTTACTGGGCTTCAGGATACAACAATACATATAAATACATGGCAATATTTGTCAATAATAAAAAGAATCACTGAACCATAAACATGACAATATTCAAGGTATTGTGCTAAGAAGCCAGACTCAAAAGGCTGCATACTTTCTAACATTCTGGAGAGTGGTCATGCCAAGCCGGTCTGGTTGCAGGCAGTCCTGAAAGAGCCTGCGGAGCTCTAGGTGATAGAAATGCTGCTGATGGCGTTTTCACAGCTGTGAAGCTAGCGCGAGTTGTAATCCTGTGTATGTAAATAGTCCCACTAGAATGGACGCAGAGAGACTCTTGAACGCAGCCAGGCATCTAAGCTGGTGTAACACCTGGAGGGTAGTCTGGGTCTGCCTACTAAAGCTCAAATGCAGAAATCCTCTGACCCAGCAAGAAAACAATTTCCTAGAAATTTGCTCTGCACACTTGCTCTTTGAATGCCTCTAGGCTATTTATTATATTGCATATAGTGACAAATGAATGAACACCAAATTACCACAGAACAGACTTCTACATTGGGCAGCAAGGTGCTTTCTGCGCAATGATCAGAATGCATCAGCTGTATCATACGCAGTGTGCATGTTTCTAGTTAACAGAGGTGTGATCCTACTTCTGCACATCTAGATTTTAGACAACTGAGGAACGGCGATACCTGCAGGGGACGGCTGGGTAATTGAGACGGGGAGAAACAGATGTTTAGTAAGTGAAAGGAGGAACACGTAGTGAGAAGAGCTACCACTGTTTCTCATTACATCCAGTTACTACTGGCTTTTTATAACAACAGAAAATGCCACTCCTCCGTATTGCTGGAGGGTGGGCAAGAAAACTACTGAAAATCCAGACACCAGGAAGAAACCCAAGGCCAAGAATAGGGACACCGAGTTGTACCACTCTCAGGCCAGGGGTCCCAGCAGAGGCAAAGTGGTTGCAGAGTCTACCCTACTTCCCCAAAGGCAGGAATATTTTCAAAATAGTCACAATAATAAAAGACACAAATAAAACATATCAGATATTTAATTAGGTTCCTATTAAGAAATTTACAAAAAAGAAATTTAGAACACTAATTCGTGAGTATAAATTCCATTTCGAACAAAAATGGATTACATGTAACCCCAGATCTGAGGAAGAGCTTTGAGTTTTGGTAAGATCTCGGAGTCCATCATTTTCTGACCAGCTTTTTGCTGCTCTGGCATCAGGTGTCTCTCTTTCCTGGTGTTGACTTCAACTTCTTGGTGTCTGGACTCCCACAGTTGCTGCTTCTCGGAGTAAGCATCAGTGAGGTGTTTAGGGATTTTCATGGTGCTTCTGGCGATTTTTGTGGAGGCGGCAATGACAAATTATTGTTGCATTCTCCTTCACAAAGAAACGAGATTGAGATTAGGAGGAGTAAAAGGCCTAGTCCCTAGCAGCAAGCTGCTTAGGGAAAACTTCAGCTTTTCCACTGTGGAGTCCAAAGAGGGTGATCAACATGGTCCCCCCGGAGATGCCAACTGCAGTTTCCTCACATGCGGACTGAAGGGTTTATTTTTGCTGTGCTTCACCACGAAGCACATCATCAGTCGAATAGTACTCAGGCATTTTGTGAAGCCTCGCCATCCAGGTACCACGATTGTTGTTACCACCAACTGGTTTTGCGACAGTAGAAAGAAACTTGTCCTTTTCCTTCTCCCCATTGCATCTAGCAGCTGAGTATTTCTTGTACAAAGCCTTTGTGGAACACCTTGCAATCAGGAGTATGTTCCGATTCCTCTAACCAGGACAGGGCTTCTGCGGCAGTGGGGCTGCAGTTTCTTGGACTTTTTAGCCTTCACATTACCATTTTCTAAAGTGAGTAGCAGCAGCCTTCTTGGGTTTCTTTTCTTCAGTATTTGGCCTCTCAGCTTTTCACCTGCCATCTTGCAAGGCACGAAAGAGTTGAACGCATAGTTATTTTTGTTTGCATTTTTTTTCTGTTAAGATAATTCACAGATAAAATCTTTTTTAAAAAACTATTACCCATGTTGAACAATAGAAAAACACTGAAAAAAGTTTGAAAGTTTTTTAATTATGCTTCAGCTCCTATTTCCTGGCGTGGAAGTAAGGACTATTAAGATTGGATTAAAAGGACTGGCGAGATAGCTCAGAGAACTAAGCTCCTGCCTAGCCAAGCACAGGGACCAGGTTCTATTCCAGCACCACATGCCATGTTGGCCTGACTCCCGGGCATCCTGAGCTGGCAACCAAGACCCAGCGTCATGGCACACACCTGTTATCTTAGTCTGGGGAGGCTGAAAACAGGAGGGTCACTATGAGTCTGAGCTGCATAGTGAGACCCTGTACCAAATACATTTTTAACAAAAAGATTAGACTAAAATCTATACATTTAATGAATTTATGTACACATATTTATGTATATACAATTTTTTAAAATTAAAATGTGATCAAACTAAAATTAATTATTCATTTTCACCTACATGTCAGTTATTGAGTCTCCATTTCTTTTTTAATGGCAACCACAGTATTCCATAGAAAAATAATGTTCTATACTTTGTTTAAACATACCTCCTTTCTACCATTTCCCAACTCTATTTGGTAAACTGTCAACTTCATATAAACATTTTTTTAATTAAAAACACTTTGACAAGAAAATATTACAAAGAAATTTTAGGTATTTATAAGAATATTTATTTGGAGCAGAATTGAAGAACAGCTGGATCAAATCATATACACACTTAAAACTGTAACCGAAACTGTTACGTTCGCTTACAATGTAATTCATTGTTACATTTCCATCAACAGGAAGCAATGTTTTCTCATAACATCCACCCACATTTGAAATTAGCAGTTTCAAATTTTTTAATTGACAAATATAAACGTGCATATTTATGGTGTACAATATGAAGTTTTGAAACATGTATACATTGTGAGATACTAAACAAAACTAATTAACATACTTCTTTCTTGTGGTAAGAACATTTTAAACTTAGTCCTCCAGCAATTTTCCAGCATACAATGTATTGTTATTAACTAAAGTTGCCATGTTGCATAATGGAGTTCTTGAATTTATTTCCTGACTAATTGGAATATTGTACACTTTGAGCAACATATTCAAAATCTCTCATCCTTTTCCTCCCAGGTCCTGATAACCTTCACTGTACTCTCTCCTCCTATGAGTCTACTTTTTTCAGATTCTGAATGCACATGAGGGATTGGTGATATCGAGGTTAGCCTTGCTGCCTTCCAAGTGCAAATGAGAATACGCAGGATTTATTCTTTTGTGCCTGACTTATTTCACTTAACATGAGGTTATCTAAGCTTCCATCCAAGGTGACGCACATGACAGAATTTTCTTCTTATTTTTGAAGACTGCCTTCAGAGAGAGTGTGTGTGTGTGTGTGTGTGTGTGCGTGCGTGTATGGCATCTTCTTTACCAGTGCGTCCATTTAGGTTGCTTCCTTACCTTGGCCCCTGGGAGCAATGTTGCAGGTACCGCAGGAGTGCAGATATCTTTTGAACATACTGATTTTATCTCCTTGAGTACATAATCACTAGTGCGATTTCTGAGCCATATTCTAATTCTATTTTGGATTTTTCTGAGAAATTTCAATAGTTTTCAGTCATTTCCACCAACAGAATAAAAGAATTCCACTCATTGTTTTCACATTCTTTTGACACTTTTCTTTCACAATTTTGATAATAGTCATTATAAAGGGTATGAGGGATGTCTTACTGTGGTATTAATTTCATTCCTTGAGGAATGGTGGTGTTGAGCATTTTTCATATACTTTTTACCCATTTGTAGGTTTTTTTGAAGAAACGTATATTCAAATCCCTTGCTAATTTTAATTGGGTTATTCATTTTCTTATTATTGAGTAGACTGAATATATATTTTACTTCTTAACCCCTTACCTATGGTGTGCAGAAATTTGCTCCTATTACAGAAGTTGTCTCTCTACTCTGTTGTTCGCTTTGCTGTGCAGAAGTTTGACATAATTCTCATTATTATTCCATTTTTGCTTTTGTTTCCTGTGCTTTTGGGCTTGGATCAATTATAGTTTTTATCTTTTTTAATAGTTTTTATCTAACATCCCCCAAGAATCTTATGCCCTCATAGGCAGAGAGTTTTTCAAAGTTGATTGAATCATGAGGGCACTACAGCTAAATGTGATATTAAGAAGTAAGGTCTATTCGGAAAGATGGGCCACTAGAAGTGGGACAGAAGGGTGTCTCTCTCTTCCCAGCCTGTGCCTTTTCCTCTTTGCTTTTTGGCTGCCAAGCTAGGGCATCATCTCCTCTGTGATGCACCTCTGCAAAGCTGTTTCTTCGTTAGAACTGGACAACCATGGATTGAAATCTGCCAAAAGAATACTCTCTTCCTTTAAGTTATGGGCACCAAGTGTGTGCCCCAATGACAGGAAAGTGGATAAAGCAGACTTTGACTCTGGGAGTTGGGTACCTGCAGTTCGGAAAGGTCTGGAGATGCCAACTAAAGATACCCTAGACTACTGCCAGGTGAGCTTAATGGGACGTTCTTGTCATAACTTGGAAAACCAGAATGCTGATAAAAAGGCAAAAGGGGAAAGTCACATGGCAGAGGTTTCAGTTGCAAATAGAAACTCCACTGGCAATTTTTCTCCAGACCACATGTATTATGGTCTGGTAGAAAATTTGTCTGGATTTTATTCATGTACTGAGGCTTCTCAGGATACTGAGATTAAGGGCAGTGGACTAATGAGTCTGGCAAAGGAATTTCCAAATGTTCTGCCCATATTTGGATACTGCTTGCTGTTTCCAGCCAAGCTTATCAGGAGCAAAAAGCCATTTGGAAAGTTTTCAACCATCAAAGAAAACACCATATCCTGATGGATTCACTGCCAAACTCTCTAAGAACTTTACAGAAGACCTGAGACCAATTTTCCTCAAACTGTTTAATGAAATGAAAATGCAAGCAGTATGTTTAAAATTACAGACCAATCTCTTTAATGAAAATACATGCAAAAATCTTCAATAAGATGCTTCCAAAGAGAATGCAGCAAATTATTAAAAAGATTATACATCATGCATATAAAATTTTAGTAATGCAAGGATAGTTTAACATATGCAAATCAGTAAATATAATTCACCACATAATAGAAGCAGGGACAAAAATCATATGATCAAAACCAATTGAGAAATAGATGCAGAAAATGCATTTGACAAAATTCAGCATTCATTCATGACAGAAAAACCTACAGAAAATATGAATAAAATGTCTTAATCTGATAACAGTCATCTATAACGACTTATGGAAAAGATCACACATAACAGAAAATAACTGAAAGCTTTCCCTCTAAAATAAGAAATAAGACAATGATGTCCTCTATCATCACTTTTTTCATAGTTCTCAAAATAATAGCTAGATCAACTAGATAAAAGAAAGAAATAAAAGTGTTGTGTACAGGAAAGAAGTCAAATCTTCATTGTTTGCAGATAACATGATCCTCTACACAGGATATCATAAAACCTCCACCAGAGAACTCCTAGAACTAATAAACAAATTTAGCAGTATAACACAATATAAAGTCAACACTCAAAAAACAACAGTAGTGTTACACACAAATAACAAACTCAAAGGAAAATAATACCTTTCATAATAGTATACAGAAAAATGAAATGCTTAATAATTAACCTAATCAAGAAAATAAAAAATATCTACAATAAAAGCTATAGTACTCTGAAAAGAAAATCAAAGAGGATAGCAGAAATGGAAAGATAGCCCCTGCTCCTGACTATGCAGAACCAAAATAATTAAAATGGACATATTTCCAAAACTTTTATATAGATTTAATGCAAATCCAATCAAAATACCAATAGTATTTCTTCCAGAAAGAGAGAAAGCAATCCTAAAATTCACATGGAATGAGAAGTGACCTAGAAGAACAAAAGCAACAAGTAAAAGGCAGGAGACATCACAGACTTCAAGTTATCACACAAAGCTATAGTGATCAAAGCAGCATGGCATTTGTGAAAGAAAAAAAAGACTTGTGGGTAAATGAAACAGAATAGAACAAAAAAACAACTTCAAGCCTTCTGAGTTACTCTATCTTTGACACAGGATCCCAATCACATTGCTGGATGAAAGATAACCTCTCTAACAAATGGCAGTGGGAAAACTGGTTATCTGCAAGGCAAAGATTGCCCTTAAACCCATATTTCTCACCATACACTAAAGTTAAATTGATCAAATACTTCAAAATTAGAACAGAAACACATATTCTAATGGAAGACAAAATATGTAAAACCCTCAAAGACATAGGCATAGGAAAAGATTTTCCAAATAAAACCCCGTTCCACAAGAAATAATATTAAGCATCAACAAATGCAATCATGTTAAATTAAATAGCTTTTGCATGGCAAAGGAAACCACCAACAAAGTGAAAAGACTATCTCCAGAATGGGAAATGAATAAAGAAATGCACGAGAATGAATAAAGAAACACACATGAATGAATAAAAAAACGTGGTGTTTGTACACAACGAGGACTACTCTGCCATAAAGAAAGATAAACTTGAGACATTTGTTGAAAAACGAATTAGTCTTGAGTTTTTTCAGGAAAAGTAAATCAAGTACACAAGGCTGAATATCATATGGTTTTCATATAAGGAAACCTGTGTTAGACATAAATCCAAAATATTTTTATTTCAAAATGAAACAGGGCTCCTGGCTCCGTGTAGGCCTCTGAGGAGGAGAATCCAGTGTGTATCTGAATCATCAGGACTGCCGCCATGGCGGTGGGCAAGAGCATCAAGATGCTGAGCGCACGGACTACAGGAAGAGGTACGTCCTGCAAGACGGCCGGCCTTCATGGGCACCTTCCAGGCTTTCAATGAGCATGTGAGCTTGATCCTCTGTGACTGTGATGAGTTCACGAAGATCAAGTCAAAGAACTCTAAGCAAGCAGAAAGGGAAGAGAACCGAGCCCTCGGTCCGGTGCTGCTGCGAGGGCAGAACCTCGTCTCTATGATAGTGGAAGGACCTCCTCCCAAAGACACTGGCATTGCCAGAGTGCCACTTGCTGGAGCTGAGGGCAGCCCAGGGATAGGTAGGGCTAAAGGTAGGGGAACCCCAGCTGTTGTTCCCATGTCACAGGCTCCTTCAGGACTCCCTGGGCCAGGGTGTGGGGTTGGTGGGCCATCCCAACAGGGGATGACCCCAAAAGGAACGGGCACTGTTGTGGCTGCTGCAGCTGCTGCCACAGCTAGTATTGCAGGGGCCCCGACCCAGTACCCACCTGGCCGTGGGAGTCCTCCTCCACCTATGGGCTGAGGCTCACCCCCTCCAGGAATGATGAGCCCTTCTCCTGGCATGCGACCACACATGCGTCCCCCAGTGGGAATCCCTTCTGGACAAGGGACTCCTATGGGTATGCCCCCTCCAAGGATGTGGCCCCCTCCCCCAGGCATGTGAGGCCTTCTTTAACCTTGGCCAGAGTTATGGAAGTAGCTCCACGGAAGCGTGGACCCAATTCCCCAGGGCCACGGTTCCACAGACCTGTTTGTTTGTTATGCTGTTGTTCTCGGAGTCTCATCAGATTGTCTGGTTTCCCTTCCAGGGTCCCCTCCCCTAGGAATGTGCCCACCAAGGCCCTAGACTCATCTTGAGCCTGCTCCCTGCCTGTTTCCTGTGAGACTGTACATGGTCCTTTCCTTTCCTTGTGGCCTATGAAACTGGTTTATAATAAACTCTTTTAAGAGAAAAAAAATGATACAGCAGATATTAACACAAAGCTTTTTAAAGACAAGCTAGCTGGGGCTGGTGAGATGGCTCAGTGGTCTAAAGCACCCACTTAGAACAAGCTAAGCTTAAGCAAAACACAGGGACCACGGTTCAATCCCCCAGCACCACATGCCAGCCAGCCCCGCCCCCTGGTGGGCTGAGCTGGCCACACACACTAAATAAATAAATAAATTTAAAAAAATAAATAAATAAATAAATAAAGACAAGCTAGCTGTTACAGTTGGTGCCTAGATGTCTTCCCAAAGCCTCATGCAGTCATAGGATGACTTCTAGAGTTTGTGATTAATTCATGAGCCAATGCTGAGATTACGGGTGTGAGTGCTGCTCCCGGCCCGGGCCAGACAGCTTGAATGCAACATAAGGGCAAGAGGCTGGCCTCCGCCGCTGCCTCTCTCTTTTGCTCTTGCTGTTTTGCTGTCGTCCACCACCATGAGCTGCTTCCCTCTGCCATGTGCCACTTTACCTGGAGCCAACTGAGTGCAGACTGAAGCCTCCACAAATAAACCTTTCCTTCCTTAATTCCGAGTGTCCAGTATGTTGTCTCAGCAATGAGAGAAAAATAACCCAGACACTAGCAGTATAGATGAAACAAGTTAGCATGTGTATTAAAATATTTTTAAATCAATACAATATGTAATTTGAAAAAATATTTGAACTTCTTACTTATTCATCTTTCCTTTATGTTTCTTTTTATTTGTATGTCTACATATGTTTTGTATTTCTCGTAGAAGAGAAACTGTGATATCTGAGCTTGTGTGTTTGACTTAGACCACTTAATTTTATGTTTTCAAGTTTCATCCATCTACCCAGGGATGCCGCAAGTTTATCTTTATGGCAGTGGTACTCTACTTTGTATAAGTAGCATATTTTCTTTATCCATTCATGTGTCAGTAGACATAAACACTATTTCCAAAATTTCTTTCTCCTATCTAGTTGTTATATCTAGGGCTTCTGGTCTTAGCTTGAATAGAAGTAGCTATACTGGACATCCTTGTTTATTTCTGATAACAAAGGAAAAGACTTCATCTGATCAGCACTGATTATCAAGTTGTGGGCATATATAAATGGCATTGCTTTCTTTTTTGTGTGTGGTTGGCTCAGCCCGCCCTGGCAGGGCTGGCACGGCATGTGATGTTGGGGATTGAACTGCAGTCCCTGCGCTTGCCTAAGCTTGCCTAAGTGGGCCCTGTAGTCTGCTGAGCTATCTCGCCAGCCCCTTCTATGGCATTTCTGTTTGGGAAAGTAGTTGGACTTATTTGTCTTTTACTTTGCTCTTTATTTGTATCTCTCTCTATATTTTGTATTGCTCATATAAGAGAAACCATGTGATGTTTGAGCTTGTATGTTTGACTTATTTTGCTTAGTGCTGTTTTCCAGTCGCATCCATCTATCCACAGATGCCTCAAGCTTGCTTTTCTTTATGACACAGGACTCTATCGTGTATAACAACATACACAATTTTGTACCTACTTTTTTTTTGTGGAACTGGGAATTGAACTCAGGCCCTTGAGCTTGCCAGGGAAGTGCTTACTCTACTGAGCCATCTCCCCGGCCCCATGTACCTACTTTATACATCTCCTTATGCCTACTTCATTAAGTGATTTTTATTATGAAGAAATGTTGAATTTTGTCACCTGCTTTTACTTTTTTAAAATTTTATTATTATTATTTAATGGTTTTGGTTGTTGCAGGGTCTCACTATGCAGCTCGGACTCATGGTGGTCCTCCTGCTTTCAGCATCTCCAGAGCGGGGATTATAGGCATGTGCCAATATACCCGGACTCTGGACGGCTCGGCCCACCCTAGAACAGGGCTGGCGCAGCCATTGGTGCTGAGGATCATACCATGGTCCCTGAGCTTGCCTAAGCTTGCCTAAGCAGGTGCTTTAGTCTGCTGAGCTATCTCACCAGCCCCAAAATATGGCACACTTCACAAATTTGCATGTCATCCTTGCACAGGGGCCATGCTAATCTTCTCTGTATCATTCCAATTTTAGTAAATGTGCTGCCAAAGCAAGCACTTTCTACACCTACTGAGATAGCAATTGTTATGGTTTGTGTCTAGGTGTCCCCCTAAAGCCTCATGCAGCCACTGGGGCAGGCTTCTAGCATTTCTGATTAATTCACAGTCCAATGCTGGGATTATGGATTTGAGTGTAACACCCACCTTGTGATGGACAGCCTGCACACAATGTAAGAGGCTTGTGAGATGGGCTTGCTGGCTGCCACAACCCCAGCTCTTCCCCTTGCTTTTTGCCATTTTCTGCAGCCATGAACTGCCTCCCTCTGCCATTTGCCACTCTGCCTTACAGCCAGCCAATTATGGAATAAAACTTTCACAAGCTGTGAGCTAAATAAACCTTTCCTTCCTTTATTTTGGGTCTTGGGTATTTTGTCCCAGCAATGAGAGAAAAGTAATTGAGACAGTAGTGCTATTACGGTTTGTGCCTAGATGTCTCTGAAAGCCTCATGCAGTCACAGAAGGGGCCGGGGCTACTCTCACCATGAGCTGTTTCTCCTCTGGGTATCCCGTGCCAAGCCACCCTGCCTTTCACCCAGCTGAGCATGAACTGAAAACCTCTACAAACTATTGGGTAACTAAACCTTTCTTCCCTTAACTTGTGAATAGTGGTTATCTTGTCTCAGCCATGAGAAAGTAACCAAGACACATCTAGTTATTATACAGCATTTTATTAGTGCGGCATGTCATATAGATAGGTCGGGCCACTCTGTTATCAGGAGGATAAATCCCACGTGGTGATGATGTGTGGTCCTTTTAATGTGCTGTTGAATTTAGTGCATTACTGAGGACTTTTTAATGTTTGTTCATCAGAGATATTTAATTATGATTTTCTTTTGTACTATTTTTGTTTGATTTTGGATTTAGAGTAACAAAGGGCCAGCCAAATAGCTCAGCAGATTAAAGTGCCTGCAAGCAAGTGCAGGGGACAGGGGTTCAATCCCCCAGCCTGCTGTGCTGGCCCTGCCCCAAGGGCACACTACTAAATGGCTGATTGAGACTAGGCGTGGTGGTGTGCACCTGTAATCCCAGCTCTTGGGAGGCTATAAACAGGAGAATCACTATGAGTCCAATCTAGTAGTAAGACCATGAGCACCTGTAGACCCTTCCCTAAAATACAAAAAAAAAGTAATATATTTATAAAGTTAACCTGGAAATACTATCTCCTCTTCAAATTTTTGGAAGCAACTGAGAAGGACTGGCCTTAAGACTTCTCTAAATGCTAGTGAATTCAGTGTTGAGCATATCAGGCTCATTAAACTGAAATATTACAAATAATTTATAAATACATAAAAGTGTAATATCTAAGTATAGTTATACATACATAAAATTAAACCTGTTACACCAAGGTTTTGTTTGTTTGCTTTGTTTTGTTTTTGTGGTTTTTGGAGTTGAAGTAGGGACTTGTACACACTGGGCAAGTCCTGCACCACGGAACTATATCCTTAGCACCTCATGCCATGAAATTTTCGGGAAAAGAGTCATAATACGCTAGGTTAAAATTAAGAATTTAAAATGTAGGTACAGCTGATGCTGTCCCCTTTTTGCATATTTGTGGGAAATGTAATTGAAATGTTAGTGCTAAAGGTTTTTGAGTACTTACAATGTGTCATGCATTGTTCTATGTGTTTTTTATGTGACAGCTCAATTATCCCCCCCCCACACACACGCATGCACACACACACACACACACACACACACACACACACACACGCACACACACACCCTTTTTGCTTGATGTGGGAAAGTGGAGCTAAGCCCTTTAAATATTTTGTCTTTGCCACCTGGTGCAATATTAAAATTCATCACTAGAGGGGACTGTAGAGAAATTACAGAGGACAGTCATTTCCTGTTTCTGTGGCTTTCTCTTACTCCTCCCCGGTACCTGTCCTTTCTGCGTGGACAGTTTTGCCAAGCCTTCAGTGAGATGACAGTTCCCATGAAACTTTCCTATGAAACCTAGACGGCAGAGTTCTGGCAGGCTCAGCTAGTGTGTCTGTATGGCAAGTTTCCTTCCACTGCGTGAGCCATAGTTAGACCAGGCCTTCCCTAATATTCTTGTATGATGAAAGAGGATGTAGCTCTTCTTTGGGCTCTTTAGTAGGGATTATATAATTTAATGCACAAAAGCACCCAAAGGACGCCTCACTGTGTAATAGATTTTATCATTATGTAACAAATGAGAAAACTAGCGGCATAAGATCATCGACAGAGGAGCCCTCAGAAGTGATCTAAGAGCTTTGGCTCTAAAGTACATATCTGTAACTACTACTGTATGGACATCTGAAGTTTTGATTACATACACAGAGCTATAAGGCAGGACTGGAAGAAGAAGCAGGTACATGTAAATAGTAGTTACCATGATGTGGTGAAAAGTTTAGACGACCCTTGTGAAGTATTGTGCAATTTCACAATTTCTTGTTTAATATGCAAGTATTAATTTTATAGTCATAAACATACACACAAAATGATAAGAAAGTACTAAGCCTGGTGGCACATGGCTGAAATCCCAGCACTTGGGGGACTGAGAGAGGAGGATTAGAGCAAATTTGGGGCCAGCCTGGATCACACAGTGAGTTCAAGGCCAGTCTGAAAGTGGGGAACCACTCTGACTGCTTCAAAGTTCAGGGGGATCTGAGAACACCTGAAAACGTGCCCCCGCTTGTCTAGCAGGAGTACACAGTAGGATACCATTATATAGTCATGACTTAGCACAGGTAAACACACATGTGCTGGTTATAGCGCTATGTAAGAATGTAAACATGACAGAACAACCTGTGTAGAACTGTACAGTAACCACACAGGTGACTCTTGTGCCCCTGCTCTTGTGCTCCGCTCCACTCCATGCTGCCTGCTGTTGCTGCTGATGTTCTGCACACATGTGTTCTTTAACCTGGGACCATCACCCACAGAAATCTCCGTTAGGGCCCCCTGTGTGGGGTCCAAGATTCTGTGGGGTCTTCCTGGCACAGTGAGAGACCCTAAGTAATAATTTCTGAGGATCTAGATCGTGTTCTTACACAGAACCACATGACCACTTCAATAACGTGCCGAGTCACCACTTGTCATTTCTTTAGCTTTCACTTTAAGCCTTTTCCCCACATGCAGGTGCAATATGCAACACAGAAAGCATAATCCCAATTTCCCATAAGAGCTATGCTGAAAGTGCATTCAGCACTGAAGCAAGAGTGACTACAGTTAAAAATTTATTTGCATAATTACAACGTCATACAAATAGTAGCGTCATGGTGCTGTGCTTGGGCTGGCTCCAGTTTATATCATTCCCCAGACTATACAGTTCATATTATTAACATTACAGACAGGATTTAGAGAGGAAACTAAACTTTAAACATTATTTCTCCATTTTGTGTTCTGTAAAATTCTCCATCATTTCTCTAGGGCCTCGCTCTCTCTTTTTGTCTCTGACTCACTCTGTCTGTCTTTCTGTCTCTTCATCTCTGCCTGTTTCTCATTTACACTCAGAAATAACGCCTAGGAAAGAAAAAAACAGGTGTTAATACTGGCATAATTTGTATACAAAAAATGGAAAACATTGTAAGGTTTTTATAGTTAAAGTTTGATTCTCCGTGGTGAGAAATTACTTAAATTATGTAGATTAAAGGAGTGGCTTAATCCTTTCCGTGTTCATCCTTTTGCTCCTTTGCTATTTTCAGGTTCCACTTTTGTGAGCTGAGAAGCTTTTCATATGTGAAGACCTTCTTACTATTTGCAGCGAAGTCTTACTCTTCCTTACATCCGCAGTTGCTCACATGTAACTCTAAAGGATATTTCAATTATATCACAATAAAATATTTCCTTTTCTGACATGTTCTGTTACACTAGATTCTTATTAACAGTAAAGGCTTGTTTTCTAATCATGGATGTCTTTATTATAGTGCCTCTGTGTATCTTATGACTTTCTTCTCCTAAAGCTTTGGATCACATATTAGTATTTTACTTTTATTATATAAAAGATAATTTCTAAATTAATCTTAGGCAGTACAAGATATTTCTGCTGCCCAGAGATACAAGTGTCAGATGCTTTCTGTGTTGATTAAAAGTAGACACAAAGTTTTGCTTCTCGTTAAGAGGTGATGGGTCTAATTCCTCCTCTTCCCTTGAATCTGGGTTGCTCTTCGTGACTGAGTTGGCTTCCAGAATGCAGCAGAAGAGATGTTTGGGGCTTTCTGAGGCTAGGCCACAAGGAGGTTTGTGTCCATGGCCCAGGTGTTTCGGAGCATTCCATCAGGGAGCCCTAGCTGGGTATGCAATAAAGCCATCTAACCTGAGCTCAGCCACTGTAAAGGTATCATGTTCAGATTCTCTGTCAACTATCCTATTTTGGGCAGCTAAGTAGGGTAGATATTAATGCATAGTCAGAGCAGGATAGGGCCCTCACAGAAATAAACACAGAAGACAGACATCAAAATTGTGGCTCTGAAGGGAGCTATGCCTCAACATGGAGATGCGATGGCCAGGTCTGTAACCTCCCTAGAGATAAACAGCAACGCGAGATTTTATTGCAATTAGCACCACACTGTCCAGTGAGCCCAGACAGGCATTAGACACACAGGTGAGTGACCAGGATTTGGACCCAAGCTCCCCTCCCTTCCTAGGAATGCCTTTGTTTTTTCCATTTGCCCTTACTATGTGACTCTTTCCCCTGTTGGGTCAATAGTAGCTGAGCAACTATACCTTTAATCCTATAGTTTGATTATACTTGACCCACATTGCACTCACCATGGTTTTGCTTCATCAGTTACCTTGACAAAGAGTGTCATTGTCAACCCACTCAGGATGCCTCCTGGAAATCCACGAACTGTTCTGATTTCTATTAAAGCTCTTCTAACTTCATCCTTTGGTTCATGACTTCATTCCTCAATCTTGTGAGACCACAGACTCGGAACACCTCACACTTAACATCCATCGCATTTCCAGGTGAGCTGTGTCCCTGTGTCACAGACTGGCAAGCAAAGCCATCCCAAATCCCAAACCCATCAGACCAGCCTCCTCATCTATTAGTCTCACTGAGTGACTTCTATCATTCTATGTAGAATAGAATAGCCCAGCCAGGAAAGCTCAAATTCCTGATTTACAGTTATTAAATATTAAGCACTGATAGTGTTTAAGTCAAAAAGTTTTGGGGGGCTTTAATTGTGAAACAATTAATAATTGGAATTTTCTTCCCTAACTACACAATTCTGGTGAACTCTTCTTTTTTTTTTTCATAAAGCATTCGCAGCCACTTTTCTGTAAGCAAAACAAAATCAGTTCAGCTGGAACATGTTTCTTCCTGGCAAAAGAAATGAATTCTTTGTAGTACAAGGTGCTACCATTGCTCAGATCTATTTATAAAGGACATTTTCCCCACATGTGTGCAGGGAAAGCAAAGGAACCATGCATGGCTGCTGAAAGGACATTTGTTTATCAGATTTAACAATTCCTCATTTCTTCAAGTCCCTCCTATTGAGGTTTTCATGACTTTCTTTCCTCTGTTCCTAAGCAAGCAGTGCATTTCTTCCTGCTCCACTACCATTATTTTGTTTTTGCATCTGAAAGATAAAATCTTACTTCTTAAACTGAAGATAAGAAAAGAGGTATCCTGCAACTTATGCTGCCATCTCGATCCAAATTTTAAAGAAGCTGAACAAAACAGGAAAAGCACTTATCTTTTTCCACCTTGTCTGTTTGCCTTGATCACAGCTACCAGCCTAGTATCTCTTTTTTCTCCCGTTCTCTTTCAGTCAGTCTCTCTGATTTGTCTGTCCTTCTCTTCCTTCCCTCCTTTTCTGGTAAATAAGAGACAATGTTTTGGTAACTACATCCCTGAAAAATAGTGTCCCACTCTTAGCTGTTATTTATACACCAACAAAGTTCAGAATGATAAACTAAATTCAGAATAACAAGCCAGAAACTTTATTCCTTTGAATGGGAAGCCAAATCTCCTTGGTATTCTAAACCCCAAAACTGCTATTGTTAAATTCAAGACCACTGTGACTCCTGATTTTTCGTAGGAAATCATCTTTTCCTTTCAATGACTTAGAAGTTCTTTTTCTTTTTTTGAAATGTTTGAAATTTCAGATTGTGTATCTTGTTTTAGACCTATTTTGATCCCTTTTATTGTCAGGGGACTTTGAGGCCTAAAAATCATGGACAAAAATTCTGGGAAATGTTCTTGAATCATTTACTCAGGGCTTTCCCACCCTCTGCTCCCTTTGCTGTCCATCTTTACTTCTCTAAAGAAGTGACAGATCTTTCTTCCCAGACAGATCTTATTTTCTTCTCTTTTCTTGATTACTTATCATATCTTGTGTTGGGCTTTATTTTCCTGGAAAACTTCAGTTTAATGATCTAAGATTCTTAAAGCAATATAAATTTTTTTACACTTACTTCTAATTTCAAAAACTCTTTGTAAAAATCATTTTATGTTTAAATAAAACCTTAGTTTTTCTTCTGAACTTTATTTTGTGGGGTTTTTTTCTGTTTGCTTTGGGTTTTGATATGTTCTTGTGTCTACATCTTTTTTTTCACGCCACTTCATATTCTGTATGTTTAGGTTTCATATTAAATGTTTTCTTAAAATACTGGATACTTATTGACTCTAGTATCAAATTGTAAGATTATTGGCCCCAAATCCCATTTTCCCTTCCTATTTGAATGTATTAGCGGCATCTAATGACAGCTGTCTGCATTTTCTCCCATTCCGTCCTCCTTTCCCTCCCTTGAATGCGCACTTAACCTTATGACTTTGGGGCCACCAAAATGCACCAGAAGTGACGCTTATGCGTTCCAAGCACAGGGCTTAAGAGGACTGACAACTTCCATTTTGTTTTTCTTGAAATGCCTTCACCACCACCATGCAAGTAAATTCAGACTAATCTACTACTGGCAACAGATTATATCCCAACAGCTTATATTGACGATTACATATGGTAAGGGGATTATATCTTGGATGGTTTTGCCTAGCTGAGGTACAGCCACCTTGGTAATTCTGACTGATGCCATGGAGAGTAGAAGAACTCTACTGATCCAAGCCAGTCTTTAGGTAACATTAAAAAATACAGCAGTAGATGCTGTGCAAGTCACTGAGCTTTGGAATAACAAATAATGAATGCGGGGTTATTACACACTCTTGTTTCATGAAGGTAGGCTTTAGCCATGTGGGATGCTTTAACCAATGAAATATTAGCAGAAGTTATGTTTTGCACTCTGAGAAAAAGATCTACAGATGAGTGCACGGTGTGGTGTGGCACGTACTCCTACTTTAAGGAATAAGTAAGCAGTGGTGACCACCGAGCACAATTCCAGAGAGCAGAGAGCAGGGGTGTCAACTCGAAATTCACTTTGAGTAGCACAGTATTGCTGTCAGCAATTGAGATTTAAAGTTCATTCAATCTTCCAGTCTAGTCACTGAATAGTCAATGGCAATCGTGCATGATTACTTTATGGGCTTCATTACAGTGTAATTTGGCAGGTCCTCCCTCCCACAAGTTAAAAGGAGCAATGTTTAGTTTAGCTTAAGTCTGCTGGCTCCATGCGGTTGGCATGGAAGACAAGTATGGCAGAGGAGACGCAGTCCGCGCTATGCTGTAGTGTGTGGCAGTGTTGTACAGAGAATGAAACACTACCTGGAGTAGAAGTTCAGTTTAAACTCTAAGAGGCTGAGGGACTGCTTCATTGAGACTAGATTCAGGGAAATAGCCACAATCTGAGTGCCCCCTCAGCCTTTTATTTGCAACCCAGCGGCATGAGAACAAAGGTGCAGAGAAACTCATTTGGGTTGGTGAGAACAAGATAGGATAGGATAGGATAGGATAGGATAGGATAGGATAGGATAGGATGGAATAGGATAGAGGGCTGAACAAGTTTGTCATGACTTGAGGAAGAAAATGTCACAGCATACATCTCTCAGAGTAACTTTGTTTCTGTGCTGATCTCAAGATCTGTTCTTAGGCTTAAACATACATTGCCGGGGCTCCCTGCTGTCACTCCTGGGGTCCTTTCATCTTGGCATTCATCTCAGTCACCACTCTAGCCAGTCTCCCTACAATGGTAAGGGAGACAAAAGCAGCAGCAGCGATTTTCCCTTTCCCTTTTCATTCCATTCAGGCTACAAGCCTATTGGTTAATGTCTCTCAAACTGAGGGCACACCTTCTGCCCTCAGTTAATCTGTTCAGCCTCACCCAGAACTACACTAATCTAATCAGTGGACTAATTCAGTTATCACACATCCTTGATCTTGTCACTCACAAAAGTCCCACCCCACAGGGAGTATATGAGGCTTTGGGGGACATTTTAGGTTTAACCTTTAGATAACAGATGACCCCAACACCCCTCCCATATTACATGATATAATGCCATGTAACTTTGCCATCATCTTTTAAAAGGAGGAGTCTGTTCATCCCCCTCTCCCTGCTGTCTGTGCCATACCAGTCATCAGACATTTTCAATAGGTCCCAGTCAAACTACTAGTCAGTGTCGATCAGTTGCTGATTCAGGATCGTTGTACTCTGTAATTTACCAGAAGAAAATTGAACAATAGCAAGCAGCTCTTGAACGTACCCATTCTGCTTGATACCTACCTAAGAAACATTACTACTGAAGAATTTTGCCAGTGGAACTCTTAAACAGAATTATAATTTTGAAAAGCTTCTGATACTCAAAAGATACTGTGGTACTTACAAGTCAAGAATCTAAATTCAAAGGAAATGGATAGTTGACCATTTAAAAATAAACAGAATCAAATCATATTTTACTATAAACAGTTAACATCTGAGAAAAAAACTTTTATATTTATTTAGCCTAATGTATTTATGTTTTGCTATAAAGTATGACAGAAACTAAAGTATTGCTATAAGGTCATTTTTGCACAATTGTAAAAGTATTTAATGTATTATAATTGCAGTGTCCTCTCAGTTGTTTAAAAACTTCTCAAAGATGATAACATTGCAATCCCTTGTTTTACATTAAGAGGCATATTCTTCCCAAGATACTAATGCATGAAGGACAATAGTAATAATAGGTACATGAAAATGTGTACTCAGGGAAGAATATAACCTTTTAAAATTACTTACACAAGGAAATTCATGCACTAGGCCTGCCAAAATACATTTCATCACAACTAAAACTAATTTTCTCTTCTTGTAAATACAATCACAAAAATACAAAATGAATTCCAAGTAATAAACTTAAGATGAAGTTTCTTAATTTCAAGTCCATATGCTAACTGGATAGTGTTTCACAATCTATTTCTCTAACACAATTGTTTTTAAACTTTCCTACATGTGTAGAGTCCTTCAAATAAAGCCAGAGAACCAATTAACACAAAACAAATTTAAAAACAAACTTTTTGGAGTGATAAGGGTAGGGTAGGTAGTTGAGCCCAACAGGCTCTCTGACCCTACATTCCACCAACTGGTTTTTCAGAGGAGTTCATAAGGCACATCTGAGAAATTACTACTATATTTATAACACTATCAAACTACTGATATCTCATAACAGGTATTTCTATGAAAATGTCTTCAATGATTCCAAAATTAGGTCCCATAAGGATTATGACCAATATAACTTTATGTTTTCATGAAAAATAACCATATACAGACAGGAAGGTAGACCAAAGTAGGTATGAAAACTCCAAAGGTCAAAGACCCCTTTCTTTCTGTTCTATTATCCTAGTACAGGAGTCTATCTTCAAGATCATTGCTTGGTTTATTATGGTCAAAAGAAATTCATTCATCATTTTATCTATATTTTAATAAAAGAAAATGAAAGAGGAAAACAGTAAAAAGTATATTTAACCTATTTATCTTCCTTTAAGGAAAACTCCACACAAATTCCACTCAAGAACTTCTTAGAATAGTTGACCAAATTGTGAACACTATTCACACCTAGGGCCAATATGGATTTCCATAGCTTTTGTCTGGAGTTTGAATTTAAGCTAAGGAACGAGCTATTAAGTTTACTCTTTTACGAACTCTGGCAGATGACAAGAGACTCTTGGATCACTATTGATCATGGAATACCATGCAGAATGAACACGAGCTTACCTTGGCTGCTATACTGGTTAACTTTCCTGCTATCATGACACAATACCTAACATTCACATTTTAAGAAACAAGAAGTTCACTTTGGATTCAATACACAGTCAGCTGGTTCCATTGCTGTGGTCCTGTGATGAGGTAGAACTTCATGGCAGAAAGACATGGTGTAGCCAACTTGCTTACTTAACAGTGGTGAGGGAAGCTGCCTACTTAACAGTGATGAGCAAAGCAGAGCACCATCAAGAGCCAGACACTCTTTAAAAGTATGCCCCAGTGCGCACCCACCTCCTCCAGCTGGTCCCACCTTCCAACACCACATTCAGGTATGAGCATCATCAGAGCGGTATGTATAGCACTGCTGTGATCCAGTCTCCTCAACAGGAGTCTCTTATTTCAGTCAAATTGACAATTAGAGTCAATTAACACAGTCTCCAAATCATAGGAGAATGGTGCCCTAGGACAAGAAAAGAAGCCTACACATGCAGTTGGATGCATTATGTGAAGAGAGAACTGAGGTTGGGGAAAACCAGCATTACATAGAAAGAATTAAGTAAGCCTGCTCTTGGTTCTGAAAAGAGATAGTCATTCGTCCTCAGTTTTGGCTGCTCAAAAGTAACCTTGGAAAAATCACTTAAATCAAGACCAGTTAGGAACTGGCATTATTGTCATATTTACCAAGACTGTTGCGATATTCTAAAGCCCACAAAATGTTCTCACTCCCAACATCCATTACCATGCTGCACAAATTTAGAGTTCAGTTAACATGGAAGGGAAGAAGAAAATTATACAAATATACTATTCTAAGTCATACAAGAGTATATTTTTTGATATTTCTATGTTATATGCTGGGCTTATTTAAATTAAGATTTAAATAATTCAGCAAATTTTAAAGTATTAAGACTATTTTTGTTATCTGACACTCTGGTTGGTTGTATATAGAGCACAGATAATGACAATAATTATGGGACAGATACTCCTTGCCTAAGAGTCTTTGATTCATGAAGTCTACAATTTAGGGTAAGAAGTTCTTCATGTATTCATCTTTATTTTGTGAAAAGACATGATATTTAGGGATTAGAAAAAAAAAGATGAGTGGCCTATAAACCTTGGGGTGGAATCTCCTAGCATACGCAGCCTCACTAACTGACTTAGTGTCTCTATAAGAGAGTTTAATAATCTTAAAGATCTGTGTCTTCAAAGATTTTCTTACTCGGGGGTACTCAACATATGTTACAGGAAGTAGTAATATTTAAATGATCAGGAAAGTGTGTGTGGAAAAGGAAAATATCTTAGAGACTCTTGCTGCTACAATGCCTGCTCTGGCACCCAAAGTACTGAGAGCATAACTACGTCATCGCACGAAGCACATCGACTGTTGGGAAGCCCACTCCTAGACCAAGTACAGAGCGGCACTGGCAAACAGACCTCGGATGAAAGCCATTCTTCCTTCCACAAAATGCAGTCCTACAAGGCACATTAAAGGTTCTGATGATTACAAAGGTACAAATCTGTGTCCAGTATGGGAGCATTTGCCCAGAAAGTACCACAGCAGAAGGAGTAAAGGTGAATGTTGCCAACAAGTGCTGAAGGGAGACAGCAAGCTGTTACTTTCCTGAGTACAAATGACTCACCGGACTGAAGGCAATAATGAGAAACGTTGTGATCCTGTGCTAGAAGATGAATTCTAAAAGCCATTGCAAGGGCTGGCAAGATAGCTCAGCAAACTAAGCATACGCTTTGGCAAGCACAGGGATCAGGGTTCAATCCCCAGTCCTGCATGCCATGTCGGCCCCGCGCACTGAGCCTGTGTGGGGGTGGTAGCTCACACCTGTAACCCCAGTGCTGGGGAGGCTGAAAACAGGAGGATCATTATGAGTCTGAGCTGCATAGTGAAATCCTGTACCAAATACATAAAGTGCAAAGAAAAAAAAAAAAGACATTGCAATATGGGATTATTGTGTGCATTTTACAGTGTACTTACAAGCTGGCAAAGTATTGGAGAACTTATTTTATGTTAATTTTTAAAATTTAAACACTTTACTAACAAATTTTCTACTCTGTTTTGAGAACCAGAATGGTGAGTGCTTTGTCAGCATTGTTAAATAGAAGCTATCATAAATATGGTATGGAAAAACTAATTTATATAATACCCTCAATTTTTCGATACATTTCTCCTACTTGATGGGGACAGCATACAGAAAGCTTCTACTAGGACATTACATCTGTGAATAATTTAAGTCACTTTAAATATGAACCCCTTTTTTCAAGATTAATGATTCTTCTCATTTTTGTAAGGTGAAATCCAGGTCATGTGAACAAAGCTACAGTAATACAAAAGCCACTGAGTTGTCACAATAGTTTCAGATTGAGTCTTTTTTTTTGCCATAATTTTATTGAGAAACAAATAGCAATGAGACAGTTTGAAATCAAATCAGTAGGACAGTTTCAATAATTAACACATTGCATGCATTCTTCCTAGTGGTCAGTTGCTATACAAGATGTGGACATGATATCCTATCTACAAACACCATTAGAACAAATCCCTCTATTCATTAAGAGAATGTAACTATATATCTATTTTAACCATTTTGAATACACAGATACAAAATGGACATTCATCTGTTTCCCCTCTTATGTTAAGTTCC
>NW_004524620.1:7294558-7296180 GCF_000260255.1 Octodon degus | reverse complement strand
TTGTTCTGGGTGGGCATTGGGTTTCCTCCATATGTTTCTGCATTTGATTCTTTACTGCAGATGTTATTAATTCAGGGATTTCTTTTTTTATTTCCAGTCTGAGTTCCTCTATACCTTTCTGTAGCTGTTTCTTTATGTCAGAAGCCGTTGATTCATTACTTTCAGCTGTGTGATTCCCAATTTGTTCTGTTAGTGTCCTCTGCAGTTTTTACAGGTGATGTTGGGTTCTGAGGTTGCATTTTGTTCCTTCTCATCATTTTGTGTAGCACTGTCTTCTGACCTTTGTTGTAGATCTTTGTTGTAGTTATTACCTTAGCACATACTGCAGTTCAGGTGCAGATCTACAAAGTCTGGATTTATTCAGCTGTGCCTGGCTTGGGTTCCGACTGCTGTGCTCAGCTCCTTCGTGCTGCTGCCCTTGAGGGTGAACCTGTTGTGCCCCTGTGGCAAGATGTTCTGCTCCTGGACTAGCTGGGTGGTTCTATCTTCTACCCTCTCTGTAGGGATTGCAGCTGCAGGGTTACATCCCAGGCCTGTATGCCAGGCCTGAGCTGAGCCTGTAGGGGACAAGGTAGAGTAGTGGGGAGAGGCAGCTCTCCCACACACTCACTGGGTCTGGGCTAGGACTGGTCTGGGTTTTCCCAGAACGTGGCAGAAATTCCTGTTCAGCAGGTGGGGTGGGTGAGGTGCTGCGGAGTGTTGGGGGGCGGCCCAAGGGGCTGGGAGAGGGTCCAGCCCAAGCTGCGCCTGGGCTGGGACTGGTCCCCCCGGCGCAGGGTAGTTGGAAACTCTCCCACTCACTCACCAGACCTGGGCTAGTACTGGGTCTGGCGGTTCCCGGAAGGCGGCAGAAATTCCTACTCAGTGGGCGGTGTAGGGGAGGTGCTGCGGAGAGGTGCGGGGCGTCCCAAGAGGGTGGAAGATGATCTCACCCACGCTGTACCTGGGCTGGGACCCGGAGTTGGTCCCGCTGGCGCAGGGTAGCCAGAAGGTCTCCTTCAGGTTGAGTCTTAAGACTTCCGCAGCACCCAAAATAATTTTACAAAGCTGACTTTATTACTTTGCAATGTTATCTTCTTATCTGCATTAGGGTCAAAGAATATTGTATGAACACTATTCATTTGTGTAATTTATTTAGGCTTCATTTTTGTGTAACACATACCTACAATCTGTAGCTATTGTATATGTGCTCAAAAGAGGGTATTTTTTCTGAAATAAGAGTTTTAATGTATCACTGGTAATTAAAAATTATTATAATGTTCACATATTTAGTATTTATTTTTTACTTTAACATACGGATTTTTGAGGAATGTTATAAAATTTCCAAGTAAAAATTGTTAAATGGAAATACTAACAACTCTTGTCATATATTTTGAGTCTGTATTGAAAGCTTCCTATACTTAAAATGATTATAATTTTTTCTTTTGTTACTCTTTTTTTGCCAGGATAAAATGCTTTTTTATTCTATTTCTTTAGATTATATTTTGTTAACTATTAGAGTTATTTCAGCTTATTTTGTGAGTGACTCTACGTAAAAACCCCACATTCATTTTCACTGTTAATGTCTTAAAATTACAATACTATATTTTCTCCATATTAAAATAAGAAAAATATTTTAGTAT
>NW_004524620.1:7293195-7293928 GCF_000260255.1 Octodon degus | reverse complement strand
TGTGTGTGTATGTATGTATATATATTTTGTCTCCTCTCTTTATGTGCTATACAATCTTTCACCTTTCATTTCTCTTTAAGTTTTAGAAATTATACTATTATTTCCCCAAATACCCACTCCTTCCCTCCTTTTTTGTGTCTGTTACCAGGTTTTAGGATGGTTGAGTCTTCTTCTTGTGGTGATTTCTAGGTTCTTCTTGTCTTGAATAAAGAATTGGACAAAACAAGTGCAAAAGATAGCAAGGTTTTTTATTAAAGGTAGAGTAGAAAACATGCTCTACAGAGCATGGCTTGGGCCATATAGAAGTAGGGGAGTGAAGTGCACTGTACCGGGGGAAAGCAGACTGTTTTGAGAGGACAGCGCAGCCAAGCTCAATGGAACTGTCTCTTCATATTACCCACCGTTCCGGCTGGTGCCAGGTCTAGACCACCCTGTGGAAAACTTGCTGGAGTTCTCACAAGAAGGACTGGAGATAGCATTCTGATTGGCTCCTCCTGCAGGGATTTAGAAACCTCTCTGGGCATGTGCTACGGGACATTCTTGTTAACAGATCACACACACTTCCCAGCCAGTTTGCAAGCCCGAATCTCCCGTCCTGTGTTGACTGTCTAAACTTACAAAGACGTTGGCACTCATGCCTCTGTCTCTTCTTCTTCTTCTTCTTCTTCTTCTTCTTCTTCTTCTTCTTCTTCTTCTTCTTCTTCTTCTTCTTCTTCTTCTTCTTCTCCTTCTT
>NW_004524620.1:7279570-7293020 GCF_000260255.1 Octodon degus | reverse complement strand
CTCCTCCTTCTTCTTCTTTCGGTACTTGGTATCAAATACAGGACCTTGCACTTTCCATAGGCAGCACTTATGCCACTGAGCTATCTCCTTGACCTTAGCTTCTATTTTTTATTTTTTTTCTTTCCATCTTCTTGAAGAGTTTCCATCTTCTTGAATGTGCCATTCCATTTCTCTAGTTTTTTTCTTTAAATATATCTACTATAATTTTTTCCACCTATTCTGTTTATTTCATGTTTATATACACTGAATTAAAGCTTCCTAATTGCTTATCCTTTTAATATATAAAACATTTCCTTTATCTTCTTAAATGTATTCAGACAGTAGTGTTGATTAATTTATTATTGTTAACAGCCATCTTTCTCCTTTGTCTGGTTGCTTTGTCCTGTGAGCTTATGTTTACAAGAGGTGTCAACTACCTGATATCTTTAGTGATATAAAAAGTTAGAGACCATATTTAACATCCAGCAAAATTGTAAAGACAGTATGGCATGAGCCCCAAGGCAGAGTGTCCCAGGCACCAGATACTCTTGTTCCTCAGTGGGCAATGCTATCCCCTTACTAAGCAAAAGCTTGCTCAGGACTCAACACTTGCACTCTTAGGGAGAAGTCACGTTGAGAGTAGCGTGCTGTGGTGCAGTCTGCCATTGGAGAAGCAAATGAATGAGATGCGAACTCTTAGGGAAAATGGCCATCCTCACAGACTTTCATCAGCTCTTTCTGTTCAACTCTTGAAGGCTCGAATTTCCACAATAAAGCAGCAGGTAGACAGTAATTGTCCCAAATGAGCAATGTTAAGAAACATTGGATCCCTGATATCAGGTTTTTTGCTAAATACCATTCCCTCATAAAAGAAAATAGGCTTTTGGGGACAACCTAACAGCAAAAGAATTATAACTGCATGGAATACAGCTTTTAATGATAAATGATAGGTTTATAATGCATATTAATAATTGTGCAAGAGAATATATAATAAATTGTTATATAATAATAAATATATGTTGCAATATATTATATTGTGCATTATTACCATATATTGTTATATTGACCTGAGTAAGTTATCATATATTTTATTATATGCAATTATATAATATCTTGTAGTATACAGTTATGATATAGTATATACTATATCATATGCAATATAATAAATTATAAAACATAATATGTAATACTGTTTCCCTGAAACATAATATGTGATACTGTATCCAGAAAATAATGTCTTGAAAACTAGAGATAATTACACTCCCCATCACCTGATTTACTCGTCATTACAGAGAAGCCACTGAACAAGAAAATAGTGAGGCACACTCTTCATGACACTGGCCATCATTATGGGGACAGCTGGTGCTTATTTTCTGTTTTGGGCTTATTTTCAGGGCAACATGATATAAGAGAGAGAAATCAAGAAAAACTCACTGATACCTAACCACCCACACAAAGCCTCATGCGACTACAGATGGGGCATTTGCGAGGTGACTGGTAATGTTTACCAGTGCGTTGATCCACTGGTGAGTGTGCAGCTAAATGTGCCCCTGGGAGAAGAAGCCTGGCTCGGGCTGAGTCACCAGGGCGTGGCTGCAAGATGTGTGTCTTTGTCCCCCCTCCCTTTATTCACTTCTGCTTCCATCACCCTGCTAGGATTGCTAATGGATGCTGGGAGGTGAAGCCTGGTCTGAGGCAGTAGTTATGGGGACACAGCCTGGAAGGGCATATCTCTCTACCTCTTCTCTTGTTTGCTCTTTGCTTTCCTCCACCTTGTCCTAAGCTGTATATCTTCTGCCATTTTACTCCCCTTGGAGTCATGCTACTATGAACTGAAACCTGTACAATCTGTGAGCCAAAATAAAAATTTTACCTTAGACTTATGGATGCTGGTATTGTATCTTGGTGATGAGAAAGTAACTAAGACTCTAATCTTTATAGAAAAAGGGAGAAAATACAAAAAAAAGGTAGAATTTAAAAATCATAATTTCTAATCAGGTACCACTATTTCAGAAATCAAGAACCACAAGTCTGTGGTGGCACAAGAAACTGAGCAGGTGCTCAAAGAGGTGGAGAAAACCAAACTCTTTCTTCAGCTGGCTCTGACCCAGAGGAGATAAGTTCTCCAAATTCTGGGCCCAGAGCAATGGGGTACTGTAGGGAGCCCCTGAAGCTGGAGCTCAATCACACATGTGGGGCTGGAGCAAGACCTATCCCAAGAACAAAGAGTGCCTGAGGCGAGTCACGTGAACAGGCTGCTCCAGACCCCGAGAACACCAAGCCCAAGGCGACCCAAGAAAGGGTTTCTAGCAGACGGGTTGCATGTAACACCAGCGTGTCAAATATCTACACAAATGTGTGGGGTGCTCAGGCAGTTCCTTTCTTCCCCACGAAAAGAAGTTTCCACCTGATTCCTGCTTTTGGTGTCTTGTCTTCATTTTTTCACCTTCTTGTCCTTCATGATCCTCACCCCAAGAAAGTTTGAAAGCCTCTTGGGCTGCTAAAGGGTAGGAGGGTTTTATATCTCTATTTCAAGGGACTGGGTGGGGGGACAGAAAAGGAACTAAGTGGAATTTTGCAGAAACTCTTTGCAGAGGCAAAAGTTTATCAGGTGCTGTTGTCCTCTGAGGTTTGGAAGGGAAGAGAATCTGTTCCTCTTTGTGGTTAAGGGAAGGTTTAGCTACAGGGTTGAAATTCACAGGAACATTCTGTGGTTACCAGACAAGCGTAGAATATTTCCTTTGCACTTGGGGCAGGAGGCATAAGCTTTTAGAGATATGGGTCTGGGAGATTCAGGCGTTTGATTTCCTCTTTACCTCTATGTTAATTATTGATTTACCCCAAGATTTTTAAACTAATGAATTAAAGTTTTGGGGAAAGAAATGTTGAAATTTATCAACTTATAATTTATTTTTAACCCAGAGCAAAAATATACAAAGTGATTGGATGCCTGATAGTATTACCTCCTACTTTATGTTTCCACAAGAAATGTAAAAGAAATGTCGGCCTCTGAATTGGGAAGACATCAATAGGCCAGAAGAATGACTTGGGAAAGGCCAACATGGTGAGCAAAATGGATTTATCTAAGATTACTTACAAAGCAGTAGATGCATTAAGGGCCTATCTAAACCTGAATCCACGCCTCTCTTCTTACCAAGCTCCTGTTTACATAAGGCTCTTGTTACACAGCAAAAAGCAAAAGCAAGAACTAGAATTCATGAGAAGGAATACATATTTATCTCCACTCTATTCCTGTCTTTAACAGGAATTTCACTGGTCTCAGCAAATACTATTAAGTTGCCCTGAGAAATAGCTCTGTTGTGTTGCAGTCCAGCATACTGTCTCAGCCCCTGGTGGGTATCCCATAGCGGAGCTGAAGAGTGGCCTACTCCAAAACGGAATTGCTGTTGTGACTCGGAGGACTATGCTCCCTACACTCATCACAGATTGCACTTTAGAACATTCTTATCAAAGAAGTTGACTTCAACCTAATCATAAAGAAAATATCTGAAAAATTCAGAATATGGGATGTCCTGCAGATGACTGTCCTGGATTTCTTAAAGGACTCAATTTCATGAAAAATAGATAGAGTCAGAAGTAGGATTTGCAGTGAGGATATGGATAGAATAAAAGGATAAGACACTTTGAGACTGGGCATGGTGGTACATGCCTGTAATCCTGGCTCTTGGAAGGCTGAAAACAGGAGGATCACTATGAGTCTGATCTGTGTGGTAAGACTCTGTACACCCTGTACTAAATGCATTTTTAAAAAATTAAAATAAGATGAAACAATTGAATGTAACTTGGGTTACTGACACTTTAAAAGTGGCTATAAATGACACTTTTAATACATTTATGAAATGGGAGTGTGTACTATATTTGGACATGGTTGTTGGGTTAATGCTGATTATTTTAGACAATGCAACGATAATGTGTAAGAGACCTCTCCCTTTTAGGGACTAAATGTATTTAACGATATGATTTCTTGATGTCTGTAGCTTTCTTGAGGATGATTTGGCAAAGGGAAAATGTGTGTGCCTATTTAAAGCGAGGCAGAGTGGATGGAGCAAGGAGCAAATTGTTGGTAAGTCATGAGATTTGGTACAAGGATATTCATTACATCTTTTTCTCTTTTCTGTAGGTCTTAGGAAAGCAAAAGTAGAAACACAAATATAACCTTTTCACATATGTGGACTATAGTAATCAATTCACCCCAGACTTCTGCAATTCATCTCTTACATACTAATGGTTCTTACATTATCGCTAAGAGTGTTGATATCTAAAAAGCTTGTTTCTCTATTGCTGCTAGACAATTTGGCCAGAATGTAGCAGCCATGCTAGGTCTTTACCTATATATGATAGAAATACTGTTACATTAATTTTTTATCTCTCAAATTAAAGATCTATCTATCTATCTCCTCTCATTTTTGTTTTGTCTAGGATCCTTCAGTGAGTCTCATCATTGTTATCTTAGAATCATTTAGGGGAACTTATTTTTAAAAAAAGAGGGGGAAAAATGCCTTGGTGGTGGCTAACTGATCAATGGTCAACTTCAGTGGGGAACGCCCAACTGAATTGCGTCAGCATGGTTCTGGACATGGAAAGCCCACTTTAAGGAGGATAATTATAAGAATATTATAAAAAGAAAATTGGAAAAAATATTACAGCTGATTTTCAGTGGAGGAACCTCAGTTGTTCTCTTCAAAGGACCTTTGGTCCTTGCCTTGCCAAAAATAGCTACTATTCAGAAAAGCTCCAGTTTGCCTTTGTCCTGGGTGTCATCTTCTGGTTTTCAACTTGGACTTTTCAGCTTGTAGTATCAGCTTTTTGGCCTACTGGCATAGCTGTCTAGCTGTAACCGCTGAGCCTTTGGCCTTTCAGCACAGATCCTTTGGTCTTTCATTGCAGATTGTTTGACCTCCTGATGCAGATTCCTATAGATTGTTGCCAAGGGTTCCAGGCCTTTTTCTGGGTCCTTCAGATCTGTAGCATACAAACAGATCTTTTGCACTCTTCTCCATTTGACTCTGTGGGCAGCCACTGTAGACCAATCTTGTAAACTGTTGTCCTGCATTAAATCTGATTCAGAACATATGCAGTCTTTTGGAGAACCTTGCCCCAGCCCTGCATGCTCCAGTAAGCACTAATACAGGTGCCTAAGGTTGGAAGTCTATATTAAAAAAAGCCTCTATGGAATTCTGATTCACTATAGAAATTTAGAAATACTATTATAGGTCAAACAGACTGGGTTCTAATTTCAGCCTTAACTCTTACTAACTTTGGGATCTTGGTTCAGTACCTTGATCTTGTGAAGCCCTATATCCCCAAGCACTGCCCTTAGACACTCATATTGATCTTTTCCCAAGTTATATAGGGAAAGAGGGAAATTCCCTCTAATGAAAATGTTTGCCTTACAAGAACTTTCCATCCCAAGGTTCATTAACAATTTTATAACACAAATTCAAAGGGAAATAATTAGCAGTTACAAGGTGGATAGCTGGGGGCAGGGACAGTTTGCAGGCACCATCCAAATCCATCCTGTAATCATCACCACTATCATCACCACCATCGCAACTGTCCTTCTCACCATCAGCATCACCATCTCCAGCTATTGAGAGGCACTTATTATAAACCAGGCATTGCATTTAGTTTATAAGGATTAATTCTCTGACTTTATGATCCTGTGAGATAATATTGTTCTCATTCCCATTTTACAGATTAGGAAACAGGTTCAGGTAAATTAAACAATTGCACGGAAGATTTACTCTTGGCTGTGGCGTTCAAACCAAGACATTTCAAATCCAGGATCTGATTTCTCACACCTTACATTATAGCTTCTTTTGCATAAGTAAATATTGGTTTGTTTTTTTTTCTATTTGGCTGATACCTGTTTACTTAAAATAACCTCAAACATGAAAGTATTTCCTGATTTGTACACTTTTAGCTATGCTAACTAGCCCATGCACTCAATGTAGGGTAAATGCTTAATACAAGAAAACTGTGGTGACCTAGTGTGATTTGTAGCCATTGCTTTTTCTTTTCTATTTTTTTTGACAGATATTTCTAGTTTCTTTCCAACTCTAGTTTTTGTTCTGATTCTGATACTCTAATACCTTCCTTGTTTGTCTTTCTGCTTTACCCATTGGATTATGTAGGTCTCCCTCATTAGAACCCACCCAATTTGAAAAGTCCTGACAGGTCCCACCAGTCTGTACAAATTGTAAATTCATCCAGAAAGACCAAGACCAGGTGGTTCTCAGGCTTACAGGAAATATTTAGGCTGACAGGAAACCCTGTAAGTCTACAGAATGTCACTGTCATCTCATCCTGTTGTTCCCTCAGGTGCTTCCCACTAGAGGCACAAAACCTATCAGTGACCTGTGACAAACCTGAAAATTTCCCATTTGTCCTGGTGGGATCTGTCCCACGCTTTTTTTTTTTTCCTTGAAGAACTGGGGATTGAACTCAGGCCCTTGTGCTTGCCAGGGAAGCGCTTATTCCATGGAGCCATCTCCCCGGCCCCCAGCCCATGCTTTAACTCTCCTATAAACTACATCTTCTCCCTTTGTTTGAAGTCAAGAGTCGTGTCATTGTTGGCCTGACCATACCTTGTCTGAAATAAAGAGATATTTGTTTGCTTCAATCTTGCCTGTCCTGGTAGTCTTGATCGCTCCTTGGGGTCTAGCCTGACAGGTTTGGCCTTCATACATCCTCTCCTAGTTTTGAGTCAGTCGTCCATTTGTCTCCTACTTGAGAACACTGTAATAAACCAACTGTACCTTAATCTATTGTAGTTGCTATCACCTAATTTAATCAAAGAGGAAGATAAGTGCACAAAACCCACTCAAAATGTGTACATTTTAATGTAAATTTAAAAAAATTGACAACCAGCTGTAGTATTAAGAAAATACCTAGAAAAGCATTTTGTTTAAACAGAGTCCATAATGATAAGGCAAGAATGGTGATACTAAAAGCATTTGGGGATAAAGTTTCACGTATTAGGTAATTTCCTTAGACTTGGAAAGGACCAGACTCTTTTGATCAAGGTGGGACAACTCTAATAGCCCCTCTTAGTTCCAGAACACCCTGTAGAATAGGCTAAGCCTTTATCTTTTTTAAAATTAATTTTAGTGAGAAACAAATAGCAATGAGGCAGTTTCAAAACTGATTAGTAGGAGTTTCAATAAATAATACATTGTATATTGTTGTCTTTGTAGTGGTTATTCATAGTACAAGATGCAGACATGATATCCTGTCCAAACACTATTAGTACAAATCTTTCTTCTCATTGAATTAAGAGAAAAAAGCTATGTATCTAGAGTCAGAATAACTTTATTCCCTTTGGAGGGTGGCCAGGTGGAGTTAGACCTTCTGGAACTGCTTCTTGATGCCGGCGGCCTTGGCGACCTTCAGCATGTTGAAGCGCACTGTCTTGCTCAGAGGTCTGTACTCGCCCACTGTGATGATGTCACCAATCTGGATGTCCCTGAAGCAGGGGCACAGGGGCACAGGTGCACCGACCTGTTCTTGTGGTGCTTCTCAAAGCGACTATATTTGTGGATGTAGTGGAGATAGTCTCAGCAGATGACAATGATCCTTTCCATCTTCATCTTGGTCACCACACCAGACAGGATCTGCCCTTGGATGGACATGTTACCAGTAAAGAGGCATTTCTTATCAATATAGGTGCCCTCAATGGGCTCTTTGGGGGTCTTGAAGACCAGACCGATGTTCTTGTAGTACTGAAGGAGATTCTCTTTGCCAGATTCTCCCAAAAGGACCCTCTTCTTGTTTTGGAAGATAGCCTGCTGCTTCTGGTAGGCGCACTCTGTCTGAATATCCGCCATCTTCCCAGCTAGAAAAAAAAAAAAAAAAAAAGCTGTATATCTATCTTAACTATTTTGTATATACAGATATAAAATGGTCCTTCATTTGTAAATCTCCTGGAAGAGAAAGTAGGAGGAGCTCTTGAAGACATAGGGGTAGACAAAGAGTTCACAAACAAAAATCAAATTGCACAGGTAATACTTGAAAGAATTAACAACTGGGACCTCTTCTTATTGAGAAGGTTTTGCATGTCAAAAGAAATTACCAACAAAGTGAAAAGACAACCCACAAATTTGGAAAAATTCTTAACTAATAAGTGCTCAGACAAAAGTCTGCTCTCTAGAATTTATTTAGAACTAAGCCTTTACCATATGTTACAATATGCAATGTCTCCCCTTGCCCAATACCAATGCTGTCAGTGTCCGCATTCAGATGTTGTTCCCAAATTATTCACCAATAAACTTCATGTTTCTTAAAGAGTTTAAGTTTAAATGTATAAAGTGGCTGTAATTAAAATCCCAAGGTTCCCGGGTGTAGCCACATTAATGCAGAAGAAAGTTTTCTTTCTCAGAAGACTTTGAAGACACCTATCTCTAAAAATAATGGTAATACCAAAGTGGAGAATAATAGAGGATTTAAATAAATTTTGCTTTCAAAAAGAAACTCTGGCAGAAGAAATTATCAGAGGAGATGGATCATTTGGAAACCAAGAGAAGAGAAAATTCAGGAAGAACTACCTGAAACTAAGAAGAAGCCCTGAGATGGATCACATCAGGCAATTTAGTACAGAAGTTGCTCAAATAAAATTACATAGAATGATTCAAATTATGTATTTTGGGTAGAAAGAGTAAGTAGATTTCTAGCTTGTCATGCTATTCTATAGAAATGTTGAGTCTGGTAGAAAAACACTACATGCAAGATACATGAAAAAATATATTTGGATAACTTAGTAAAAAGTAAATCCAGTTGAAGGAGCTTTGCAATTAAGCAGTTAAAGATAATTTTATTAGCTGTCTCTACCTTCACTCATGGCAAAGCAGATGGCCTAGAATTTGATGTCTAGAGTCCCTCTTCATGGTTTGCACCAGAATCGTTCAACCAAAACTCAGATTTGAGTATTCAAATATTTTCCAGATATACAATGACTATCTGAACCTGGACTTCAGTCAGGATGCTGAGTGCTGTTGCAGTGCTGCTGCCCGCAGTTGTGCAGAGGACCAGCAAGTGTAAGTGTGGAAATGGCTGTGGATGCGACATTCACAGCAGCAATGGTAGGAGTGGGCAAGTTTTGACAGTATAGTTTTTATTCTAAGTAGCATGCATAGCTTTTGGGAGATCCACCAAAATGTTTCCTAAGAAGCTCAGTGAGTTGATAGCGCCGGCTTTAAGCTAGGTCAGTTTGACATCATGCAGAAAGATTCTGGACACAAGGTTAGAGGAAATCAGACCTTATGTGAAAGTATTATTATTATTTTATTATTTAGGACAGGGTCTACAGGGTCTCACTGTGTAGACTGGACTCGTAGTGATCCTCCTGTTTACAGCCTCTCAAGTGCTGGGATCACAGGCGCGTGCCACCACACCTAGTCTCGATCACCATCGCGGGGCGCTCCGGAAGCAGGGCCGGCATGGCAGGCCCCTGTGTCTGCCTAAGCAGGCACTTTAATCTGCTGAGCTGTGGAAGGCCCTGTGAAAGTATTAGTATGTTCATAGATAGTGATCACTATTCCTGACTATTTTTTGACATATGTACCTGTCCCATCTCTCTATGGTTGGCTCATTCTTTTCCACAGACCTCCAAGTTTAGACTGTCTAATGGCTTAAAACTTACTACAATTGACCTCAATAAGAACAGAGAAGGGGTTCCTGGTCCTGAAAAACAAATCTGCATCTGCTTGTTGCTCTTGTATTGATCGCGTTTTCTCCATCTCAAAACCCTCCACAATCCCTCCAATGCCATGTGCCCCAAATCTTCCACACTGCCACCATCCAATCACACCAGCCTTCTTGGAGCATGAGTGCCTGGGGAGCAGGAATGTGGGAGCCATGCTTGTTTCTGTGATGAATGCAGTGTCCGGGGCATGCCAGTTATTCAGATATAATTTGTTAAAGAATGTAAAAGGCCTTCTTTTCTCCCCATCACCCCCGCAATATGCAAGGATATTAATTATTTAACAAAAATGAAAGAACAGGGTAGGTCAGTTGCCCCATAATTTGGCAATATAGACCAGTTTCATGACAGAAAATTTGTTTTTTTTGTTTTTGATTTTCTTTCACAGACCAGGTTAGGGTGTGGGTTGGGGATGATTTGAGAAACTTAAATTTAGCATGTACTTTATTTCTATTATTTTTACATTGAAATATCTAGTGAAATAATTATAGAACTCACCACAGTGGAGTCAGTGGAAGCCCTGAGCTTGTCTTCCCACTGTGAGGCAGTCTTGTTTGGGATAATGGTGGAGAGTGACACCTGAGGTTTGTTCTTATGCGCATCATCTCATTTTAGGTGGTGTCACTGCAACAAAGATCGGATGTTGGAAATAGGATCAGGTTTTATAGTGTTTTGTGGCGATTCTAAGACATTTTACCTTGATTGTAATCTGGAACATGTAGAAGTTTGATGTTTCCTCAAACATATATTTAAGGGCATCATCATTTGCAATCTCAAAAGTTTTTGTCTCTTATGATGAACAAAGTCGATTCACCTGGCTTATTCACAAATGAGAGGCAGATCCATTCCTTCCTAATTTGGAGGTGCTTTGTGGCTGAAAAGAGGTGCTGCAAATCTTTAAAAGTGGAGATAGAGTTCTGGGATATACCTCAGTGGTGTGGTGCCTGTGTGGCAAGCATGAGATCCTCAGTTCGATTCTCAGTTAAAAAAAAAAAAAAAAATGCAAGGTGGATGACTACAAACCACCTGGGAGAAAGAAGGTTCTGACTCAGTCTCTTCCAAAATTTTGCTACTATTGAGCCATGTTTAAAATCCTAATGTTCACTTGTCACCTTCATAATTCCACTTTGGCTTTGCACACTGTCACTTTATTTGACAGATTGAGATTTTGAACAAGTCAAATATATTAATGAGTATTCAAGTTTTGCAACACATTCTGCATCACTGAAGTGTGTTTCCAGTTGTATCTGTTGTTGTTGCTGCTGCTTGTTTTGCTCTTTTTTCCCAAGAAACCTGCTCTCTAACTCAAAAACTGCAGCCAGGGATCTACATTTACAAAGCCTTCCTGGTCCACTGTGTAAGGGAAGACATGGGCGCTCTGCCTCCATCTGCTGCCAAAGCTGTGTGAACAGAAATGAGTAAGGGAACATAGTTCAATGTGGTGCATAACTTTGATCACATTCTGTGAAATTTTAAGTTCAGGCAACAGTGAGTTTCTCCATGGATAACACAGTACACAGATACATATTCACAAGCAAATTCTTTGACCTCAGTAGTGAAACTAGGTAGCTACTGAGAACACAGCTAGGGTTTGAGCTCCTATGAGGATCTGGCTCCACTACTACTGCTGGTCTGATAGAGACAGAGCACACACAGTAACCTGAGCCATGTGGAGCAGCTCTCAGTGGAGATGCCTGGCTCCCTCCCTGCCACTAACTTCCTGCTGCACAGTGTGGTTCCTCACAGGCCAGGGAGTGGGTGCTGGTCGGTGCCATAGGGGTGGGGTGCCCTTGGGTGTCCTAGGGGTGGTCAGTGCCCTAGGGGTGGGGCACACTCAGGGTAAGGGACACAAATCTATTTTAAGTAAAACAAGGTACAGGACATTCCTTATGACTTTTGTCACCCAGAATTAGGTTTCTTTGGGGTCTAAATTTTACTGATTTCAGAGCAAAATAGACCAGCACTTACTCAGCCATTTATATTTTTAAGAAAATTTTATAAAAACAAAAAAAGATACAGAATTTCAAAACAAGACAATAGGAAATTAACAAAGGTTGTTATATTGCATATGATAATCCTCAAAGTAGTTGCTCAGATCACGAGATATAGGCATGCAAAGTTGATCAAGCAATATAATCATTAACTGTTCCTTTCAATAACTAATAGAAATTGGTAGTACAATTTTATCTTAGCTATTGTGTGCATGTGAGTGTGTGTGTTTTCTGTTGTTTGTCTATCCCCCATCCCACATGTTCTCTCCCATTGGGCAGTTTCTTTCCCTTTCACAATATCTCTTCTACTTTTTGGATCTCATTTGCTCTTCCAGTTTCTTACCCTAAGGAGACAACATGATATTTACACCTGAGAGTCTCATTTATTTCACTGATGAGTATGGTTTCAAATTGCATCTATTTACCTATAAAAGCCTTCAATATATCTTTCTTTTTAGCTGAGTAATAATCCATTCTAAAAAAAATCACATCTTTTCTATCCATTCCTCAGCTGATGGTATTTGGGTTTTGAGTCTAATTTCTTTTTCTCCTCTCTCAAATATGTCTGATATGTCTACATAAAAAAAAAAAAAACTTCTGTGGTAATTTGGAGAATCTATGCACCACATATACATAATTATCACACTACTTAGTAAACATATACATTTTTCATATATGCTAAAATTCTCTTTCTAAATACTAATTTCTTCCTATACTGTAGGAATTACTCATATATGCCAAGTCCTCATATTTTGTCAGCCCTGGTACATGTTATCTAACTCCAACAAATGATAAAAGAAAAAGCTTTAAATTTTAATTGATACCAGAGATAAACAACTCTATATTTGTTGAGTAAACTTGAAGGAATTAGTTCAATAATTGAAATATCTTATGAAGTTAATGAGCAAGTATTTGAAAAATAAACAGCCAAAATTCCAAGACTATTAAAAATAACAAAATTGTCTAAAATATTCCTTTGAAATGATGCTATGTTTTTCATTAGTATGGTCAAAATTTCTACTTGGCCTTTTTGACTTTGCAAGAACACCACAGAGATAAGACTACTAAGAATGCACTAAATTCAACGCATTGGTATTTTTTAGGAAACATAATTCCTATGTTCCTGAATGACTTCATCCTCTTGAAATAAAGAGAAGGCCTTTCAGAGGCAACAATTATCATGGATTTTAAGGTGTTTTGTTTGTTTGTTTTTTTGTTTTTTGTCTCCCAACATTTTGCGTTCTTTTTGTTTAGTTTCATAGATCTTGGAAAGAACAAACTACCTAAGAACTAATGGTGGGATATAGTGGCAAAAGATATTGACAGTAATGTAAATGTAGAAAACAATTGCAAAGTATTTCACTTCTCTATTTTCTATAATACTTTTTTTGGGGGGTCAGTTTTCAACTTCCTCGAGGTAACCAGAATTTTAAAGCTATACATGAAAATGATCTTAAAACTCATTTAAATAAACTGGGTTTTTTGCCTCTGGTTTACTGATTTTTTTTTGCCTATTTTTTCATAATTTTATTGAGAAACAAATAGCAATGAGACAGTTTCAAGCCAAATTGGTAGGACAGTTTCAATAATTAACACATTGCATACATTCTTCCTAGTGGTCAGTTGCTATACAAGATGCAGACATGATATTCTATCTACAAACACCATTAGAACAAATCCCGCTATTCATTAAGAGAATGTAACTATATATCTATCCTAACCATTTTGAATACACAGATACAAAATGGACATTCATCTGTAT
>NW_004524620.1:7273363-7279470 GCF_000260255.1 Octodon degus | reverse complement strand
TTGTATACAGCATATTGTTGGATTTTGTTTCCTAATCCACTGTACCAGTCTATTTCTCTTAATTGGTGAATTGAGTCCATTTACATTAATGGTTAGAATTGAGATGTATTGACTTATGGTTGCCATGTTATTTACCTGTTATTGTTTACTCCTTTTTCTCCTGTGTTTAATTGCTTGCCCTATTTAGTTGGCTGTTTCTGATCTCATTCGTGGAGTTCTGATCATTTTCGTCCCTCTCTAGAACATCTTTCAATAGCCTGTGTAATGTCAGGCTTTGTCATCATGAAATTCTTTAGTTGTTCTTTATCATGGAAGTATTTCACTTTTCCATCAAATTTGCAAGAGAGTTTTGCAGGGTGAAGTAGTCTGGGCTGTAATTTGTTTTCCTAGAGGACTTGAAGTACTCTGCTCCATGCTCTTCTTGCCTTCATGGTTTGTGAAGAAAAGTCGGCCATAATTCTGATGGGTTTTTCTTTGAATGTGATCTGCTTCTTTTCTCTAGTGGCTTTCAGTATATTATTCTTCTGCTGAATTTCTGGGATCTTGACTATTATATGTCTTGGTTTGTTTTTAATTGGGTTGAGGTTACTTGGCATTCTGTATGTTTCAGTTACCTGAATGTCAGAGTGATTCCTCATATTTGGGAATTTTTCTGCTATTACTTTTGCCTATATTTTTTAATGTCATTTGTATTGACTCTTACTTTCTCATTGATGCCTTTTAGTCTCACATTGTTCATCTTTGCATCATCTTGCAGGTAATAGATTATTTTTTTCCTGCAACCTAGTTGTTTTTAAGAGATCCTTTCTTACCTTTTCTCTAGCTGCACCAGCATCTTCAAGATCTGAATCTCTGTGTTTACTTTCACTTAAACGGTTTTGCAAGCTTGTGATTGAGATTTTATATTCCTCTATATCTCTTTGACTCTGCTTCATGCGATCTATTTTTTTCCTGTATTGCTCATTCAAGAAATCCTTCATTTTTCTAATCTCCTCTATTTTTTTTTAATCAATGTCTTCTTTAGAAGCAGTTAGAAATTCTTTTACTTCAGTGTTTTTTTTTTTTTTTTTTCAGATTGGGTTTCCTCCTTACGTTTTTGTAGTTGATTCTTTACTTCAGATGCTGTGAGTTCTGAGAATTCTTTTCTTATTTCAGAAAGTTCTGCTCCAAATTCTTCTATAACTTTCTGCTGTTGCTTATTTACTATCAGTACTATTAATTTGTACATTTGAGCTGAGCTAGTAGAATAGAATTCTGCTCTGAGTTCCTTTATGACTTTCTGTTGTTGCTTATTTACTATTGACACTATTACTTCATATACTTGAGCCGAGTTAGTGTCCTCTGCACTTGTTCTGGGTGGGCATTGGCTTTCCTCCATATGTTTCTGCATTTGATTCTTTACTGCAGATGTTATTAATTCAGGGGTTTCTTTTTTCATTTCCAATCTGAGTTCCTCTATACCTTTCTGCAGCTTTTTTTTTATTTCAGAAGCTGTTGATTCATTGATTTCAGCTGTGTGATTCCCAATTTGTTCTGTGTTAGTGTCCTCTGAACTTGTTATGGGTGGGTTTGGTTTCTGAGATTGCATTTTGCTCCTTCTCACTGTCATTTTGTGTAGCACTGTCTTCTGACCTTTGTTGTAGATCTTTGGTGCAGTTATAACCTTAGCACCTACTGAAGTGCTAAGTGCAGATCTACAAAGTTTGGATTCATCCTGTTTTGCCTGGCTTGGGTCTGGGTGCTGTGCTCAGCTCCTTCATGCTGCTGCCCTTGAGGGTGAACCTGTTGTGCCCCTCTGGCAAGATGTTCTGCTCCTGGACTAACTGGGTGGTTCTGTCCCCTACACTTTCTGCAGGGAATGCAGCTGCAGTGTTTCACCCCAGGCCTGTATAGCAGGCCTGAGCTGAGTCTGGACAGGACAAGGTGAAGTAGGGAGGAGAGGCAGCTCTCCCACACTCTCACTGGGCCTGGGCTAGGACTGGATCTGGGGGTTCCCGGAACACGACAGAAATTCCTACTCGCTGGGCGGGGTGGGGGGTACTATGGAGATGTGGTGGGCATCCCAAGGGGGTGAAAGAGGGTCTCATCCATGCTGTGTCTGGGCTGGGACCAATAGGTCCCACTGGTGAAGGGTATCAGGAAGTTCTCCCACTCACTCATCGGGCCTGGGCTAGGACTGGGTCTGGGGGTTCCCAGAATGTGGCAGAAATTCCTACTCAGCAGGTGGGTGGAGGAGATGCTCTGGAGTAGTGGAGGTCGTTCTAAGGGGGTGGAAGAGGGTCTTATCCACACTGTGCCTGGCCTGGGACTGGTAGCTCCCACAGGTGCAGGGTTGCCAGATGCTCTCCCACACACTCACTGGGTCTGGGCTAGGACTGGATCTACTGATTATATTTTTTTAAAGGATTTCAGGGAAAGAAATACATGTAAAATGCTCTTTTTTTTAGGTACTGGGGATTGAATTCAGGACATTTGCTTTCCAAGCAAATGCTTATTCTACTAAGCTATCTCCCTGGCCCTTATTGCTTTTTTTCTTTCTTCTGGAGACAACAAACAGCAGACTTATTTTTTCTACTAAGAAACTACACAGAACTGTAACATCCTGTAACTCAGTAATGTCCCAAACCCTCCGATCAAGGAAATCATGGGGCCATAGAGGAAAGTGATCGATGATGTATAGTGTGTCCAAGGAGAATCACATGGAGAGAAAACACCCTCCCAGGCTTTCACAGAGAGCAAACCGGTCAAGCAATGGCCATGATGCATCCACATGGTCGACACTGTCAAAGGATCCAGAAACTGCAGTATAGTGCTCCAGGGTAAATCCTGAGGGTATTTGACCCATGCCACGCAGAAAAGCTAGATTTCTCATTTAATAGATCTTGCCTTACCTTGGTCTCAACCATCTAGCAGAAAAACACAAAAATGAGGTACAAAAAGCAAAGCCACACCAACATGCCAAGCTGTAAAAGGCTTAAGTCAACAACTTCTGACATTGCCAGTTACACGGACAACCCATCACTATTATGGACCACTGGAATATACTGGATCATTTCACTGAATTCACGCACCTACAACATTTAAATGGCAATGGAACACACATCTCTGACAAAACTAAACAAGAGAAGGGGATACAAATGAAGGACCACCTTGCATCCATGTATACAAAATAGGATAGATACATAGCTACCCTCTCTCAATTCAGTGAGAAGAAAGATTTGTGCTAATAGTACTTGGACAGGATATCATGTCCTCACCTTGCAGTATGAATAACCACTGCAAAGACAATAACATGCAATGTATCAACCATTGAATGTCCTACTAATCGGCCTTGAAATGGTCTCATTGCTATTTGTTTCTCAATAAAATTAATTTAAAAAACTACACAGAAATCTATCTTCTCATCTAAGTTATACAAGACCAACTTACATCTGAATTAAACTATACTGTGTGTCATGACCCACTGGTAGGCCATAGGTTCAATTTAGTAGGATACAATTTGCATTTAAAAAATATTGGATTTGATCTCCAGCACTACAAAAGAAAACAAAAAAGGAAGGAGAATGAATGAATACTGGAGTAGCACCTGAAGTCCCCAGTCTCAGAGAATGTATGCTCCTTGAGATGAGGTCCCGCTTTGTTGCTCAGGCTTGTCTCAAACTCCCGTGTTTAAGCAATTCTGGCACCTCAGCTTTTTGAAGATCTATGACTGTATGGTCTGCCATAACTGGCTTAAGGACTAAATTTTTCTTTTTCTTTCTTTTCTTTTTCTTTTTTGGAGATGCGGTCTCACTACATAGGTCTTTGAACTCATGATGACTTCCTGCCTCAGCTTCCCAAGTACTGGGATTATAGGTATGCACTATCATGTTTGACAAACATTGAGCTTTAAACAGTTTGGTTATATACACAACCATATACAAGTAAGGTATTCAGGGCCATGGTGTAAAATGTATTTGTGTGAAATGTGATTTTAAAAAAAGATTAACACTAATTTGGAGACCAGGTATTAAGATGCAAATGGCAAGATAATAAAAACCAAAAGGATGGAGAAATACTGATTGAATACAAGCAATTACTGGGACAAACACAAAAATATGGGGGCTGTGGGTGTAGCTTAAATGTAGAGTGCTTGCCTAGCACAAGTGAATTCCTCGGTGCAAGCCCTGGCACTACAAAATAAAAACAAAATATTATTTTCTTAAGGAATTATTTCTATGTAAAATACTTTAATCTGAATTTGATATTAGAAGGCAGACCTTACTAAATATGGATACTAAAGAATGAAAGAAACTGCTATTTCTGAACTATGTGTGTCTCTTATAGGGAAATGAAATTTCTATGCACTGAAAAAAAAATGGACACTTTCTTGACACCCCCTCGCTTTGCACACATGGCATTGGTGAGGTACTGTGCACTGCAAGGTCAATTATAAACCGGCCTCGAGGTAGCGGTGGGAACTAGTGCATGCCTGCGTAGCAGCGGTCTTTACCATTGCTTTCGCAAATTCGGGGAAGTGAGAATGGTAGAGGCAATACAGGCCCCATAGAGAGGAGGCCTGGAATACATGGGATGGATCAAGATCTTCAACTGGGACTCTACCTGTTTGGCTTCATCCGCATCTCTGCAGATCACGGAGAAGGCTCCCACATGCTCTCCATACAAGCCCATGTTCTTGGCGTATGACTGGCACAGGCAAACGTTAATTCCCTGTTCAATGGGATCCCTGTCCCCATCATCGCTGGCGAAGCCTTGGTAGGCCACATCAAAGAACGCAGAGATTCCTTTTCTTCACCAATGATCCTACTTCCTTCCACTGTTTTTGGCGAAGGTCTACTCCAATGGGATTGTGGGCACAGGCATGCAGGAGAATAACGCTTTGCTCCGGTATTTTTGGAATGTCCTCTACAGCACCAGTGAAGTCAAACCTGTGAGTCTTGGGGTCATAGTAACGATAACCTTGTTGTTGCATGCCAGCATCCCTGAAGATAGGTGTGTGACATTCCCAGGATGGTTTGGACAAGTAGACATCTCAGCTGAACTTAAAAAAATCTTTGCAGGAAGCTGGTTCTGATCTTTAAGGCCCCCCTTCTGGAAATGGTCTGCATGGTGACAAACCGGCCACTTTTCAACACCTCGTTGTTCTCCCTGAGGGCTAGTTCTGCAGATGCCTTACAAAATTCAGCTAGGCCCCCAATGAGCAGGTATTCCTTGTGTGCATTTTTTGCAGCAATCTAGGCCCTTGCCATCCTCACACTAGGGAGCATATAGGGCTTTCCGTTGTTGCGGTAGGCATCAATGCCAAGGTTCATCTTTTTGCTGTTGATGACTCTCTTGTAGGCTTTAGTGACTCCCAGGATGGGATCTGGGGGTCCATTTCCACATGGGTCCACCAGGGGCTGGCCCTGGCGGAGGCTACCGCAGCAAGACCTGGGTGGAAGGCGGAGGCTGCAGCGCAGCAGCACCACGGTGGGCGGCAAGGGGGCCATGGGTAGCGGCTGAACAGCGCCAAGAGCAAGCGACCTCGGACCTGGGGGCTGCTGAACCCGGGAGAGATGAATCACAGTCTCTCCCCAGCCCCTATTGTTATTGCCTTATATATTTCCTTCTAAAATATAAACTTCATAAAATCTTCAAATGGTCTTACATGTAAAATAGTTTATTCAGATGTTATTTAAAGAAAAAAATAAAATTAAAATTTCCATTTGGATTATCTTTTGGTCTAATAATCTTGATTACCTTAAGGCAGAAATATAATTGAAGAATTTTTATGTCACATGAGAATGCTATGTAAATTTTGATGAAAAAAACAGTAGTCAGCGATATTAGTTATTAAAATGTATCCTGAAGGTATAATATTTAAAACAATGTGACATAATGTGAAAAAGGAGACAGGACATGATAGAGTGGTAGGTACTGTAATATGCAACTCTTAGATAGGATAGCAAAAACATTACCAAATCAAGTGGGATGCTTTTCTATTCTTTTTTTTTTCTTTTTTTTTTCTACAGTTTTATTGATAAACATATAGCAATGAGACAGTTTCAAATCAAATCGGAAGTACAGTTTCAACAAATAATACACTGCATATATTCCTCTCAGTGGTT
>NW_004524620.1:7270832-7271979 GCF_000260255.1 Octodon degus | reverse complement strand
CTTAATTGACCTTGGAAGGCTAGGGCCAAAATGTTGGTTTTCCTTGTGACCCTCCTTTTCCTCTTATTTTGGTCTGCAAACTTAGGTTGTTAACCCTCCAGAAGACAAGCTTATTGTTATTACCATACACCCTAGGCTGTTAAGCTTAACCTCATCATTATCTGTCTGAATATCAAACATCTCAGGCATAACATGGAATAGGTATTTTTCATCAAGTATTGATATACTGAACTTTAAGTCCCTACAGAATATGAAGAAAAAACATGTATAAATTAGAATATATTTTTAAAAATAGGCATAAAGAATTATATACTTCTTATGTTTACAGATAAGTCCAAAAATCTAACCATATACAACCTTGAAGCAGGACAGTTCCACAACATTCCTTTTCCTATCTCTTGCCTTCATTCACCACCCCCTTTTTGAACAATCATCTACCTGAGAAACAGCAAAGCAGCAATTGGCATGTCATGACAAGCAGTCCATATTCAGAAGACAAGAATGACAGGCACTCCAAGCATGAAACTACTATTACAGATTACCATCTTCAGTGCAGTTGCTTGTTTCACAGGTATCAGTATATATAGTCAGGGTGAGAATCTTTCCAATTATCTGCTAGATTCAAAAATCTTCTGGAGATTCTTAGGATCATTGCCTTGCCGATCTTCTACATACACCTGTAGGGCTTGTCACTGTCATGTTTTCTAACTCTTTTCCTTTTCCTCTCTTACTCAAGTTCCTGCTTTCCTTTTACTTGTATCGTACCTTTGCATTTGTATTTCTTCTTTTGAGTTCTTACACTAGGGAAGCTATATGATACTTACACATGTGTGTCTGGTTTATTTAACTTATGAGTATATGTTCATGTGGTATCCACTTCAATATAAAGGCTTCGAGTTTATCATTCTTTATAGCTGAGTAATACTCCATTGTGTAAAAATACCACATCTTTTTAATCCATTCCGCAGGTGATGGGCATCTTGGTTGTTTCCAAGATTTGGCTATCACAAATTGTGCTGCTATAAACATAAGCACACATATATGCCTATGATATGATGTTTTCAGATCCTCCGGGAAAATTTCCAGTAGAGGAATAGCTGGTTTAAATGGGATTTCCAGTCCAAGTTTTCTAAGGAGTCTCCACACT
>NW_004524620.1:7248197-7257767 GCF_000260255.1 Octodon degus | reverse complement strand
CTCTGCACACTCACCGGACCTGGGCTAGGACTGGGTCTGGGGGCTCCCGGAACTCGGCAGAAAATCCTACTCGGTGGGCGGGGTGGGGGAGGCACTGAGGAGTGGTGGGGGGCGGCCCGAGGGGCTGGGAGCGGGTCCGGCCCACGCTGTGCCTGGGCTGGGACTGGTCCCGTCGGCCGATGCTTTTCTATTCTTGAACCTTTGATGAAGTCCCAAATCTGGAATCCCAAGGAAAATTTAGTTCATATATCCTGATAGAAGTCATATATCTCAGTGGATTACACAGGGGCTGGGGATTCGATCCCTGGGCCTGCCATGTAGGCCCCGCCCCTGGGGTGTGCTGAGACAGCAATTGAGACTGGGCATGGTGACACAGCCTATAATCCCAGCTCTTGGGTGGCTGTAAACAGGTGGATCACTATGAGTCTGATTTAGCAGTGAGACCCTGAACACCCTGTAGACCCTTCCCTAAAATACAAAAAAAAAAAAAAAAAGTCATAGACACATCTTCAATAGTACATAAAAACACAACATTGTTCTTTTCCCCTCTACACAACACCGTCTTTTAAGCTACATGGAAGAAAAAGTAGGAATTCCAATCAGGGTTTTCTAGAGTGAAGACTGCTTTGAAGAAAATCATACACTTGACAGAGTACTGTATTTCTTTTCCATTCCTCATAATGGAGAACATCTTATTTTTCCAACATGTCCCTAGATAGTGAAAAGCACTTTAAAAGACTTACAGAGTGTGGATGTTCTGCTAAAGGGTGAGGTATTTTATCTCCTAAGCTGAATTCTTGGTGAGTTGTAAAAATCTGGTAGGCCTTGTGTGTATCTACTGAAACAAAACATGTTAAAAAAGGTTTTGGAACAATTCAACTGGGTTCTCTGGAATTTAGGGAGCAGAGAGGTCACTGTTGGACTCTGTACTGGATAAGAGCAGCTGCCCAGAATTGCGCATGAGAGCAGGTCCAAGAGAAATCTACAGATTTGGGCGGGGTTGAATTACTGAGATTCTCTGTGGTATTGTGTAGATCACGTGGAAGATACTGTGTCTAACATCTTGCCATTGTAAAAGAACTTCCCAAAGAACCTCCTGCCTTTAGTGTCCACCCTAGCAGAAGGAATGTGTGGGGTTGGTGGGAGTTATATGTGGTGAGTGTGAACATGCATCACTCTCATAATAGGCAGAGATTCAAGAAGCCAGAGTGGAGGTCTCCAGATAACTCAGTATATCACTCCCATCAGAGAAAAAGCCAGCCCTTGTATGTCTGGTTGAAAGCAGTTCTAAACATCCAGCCAAGAAAAGAAATACTTCTGCTTCTTTCACTTCATTTCTAGCTCCTTATCTTACACTTGGTGGAGCCCAAAATGTTAATTTAGAAGTCAGAGTAAATAAAACCAATATATCAAACTATACCTGAGGGCAAAAAGATACTTTAAAATAAATGTGATGATTTTAAAAAAATTAGTTAGTATATGCATTTTTAACACTTTAATCTAAGGGCTAGTACTAGTATCCCTACAGGCCTTCAAGAGCAATAGGGTTCATGGTAATTTAAAAATATATCTGCAAATTCTTTAGCATTTCTTTTATCAAAAGATACAGTCTATGTTTCCATGTTTCTTTTCCTGCTGCCTAGCAAACCTTTGTGACTGGCATCATGAATGAAATGTGGCAGAAGTGACACTGTGACTTTTAAGGCTGGATTAATAAGGCATGCACCTGGCCTGCTCGTTTTTCTTGGGCAGCTGCTCTGGGAGGCTTTGGTTTCCATGAAAGATGTCTGGCCGCTCAGGAGCCACCACAAGGAAAGACCACGTGCAGAGATCATTCTAAAGGAATGGTAGAGACATGGAGACAGGCACAGAGACTCAAGAATCACAGGCTTGCAATCTGAGGAAAGCAAGTGAAGGGGGTGAAGTGCGTACTTTGGACACAAAGTCCTCAGAAATCAAGATATTTAAATAATATTTTTAAAAATTAAATTCAATGTGACAATCTAGAATGAATTAAACATGGATATCTGAGATAAGGATGGGAATAGCACTAGTAGTTGTCCTTTTGCCACTTGAGTAAAGCCTGGCAACACACTGGGCTGCCTGGGAAGTACAAGAGGAAACATCTTATTTGTTTTGGTATCTACTTGGGCATATATAATTGCCTAAACTTAGTGAATTGTACACTTGAAATCTGTGCACTTTATTTGTCCTGTGACAGTACCATGTTCATACATTTTTAGAATTGGCTTATACCTCAGTACAGTTTATAAAATGCTACGGAAATAGCACAAGATATTCTGGGGAGAATTTTACCTACTGCTTAAAAGGAGAGATCTGTAGATATCTTTTGTCTAGAATCTGACATTTTGAATGAATTTGAGAGCTGTGTCTTTTGTGGCTACGTACTTACCAATCTGAACTTCAAGCAGACCCAGGGAGAAGAGTAGAACTGAAAGAATCAGAAAGCATGGGATGCTGAGCTCTCACTAAATTATCCCTGGTCTGTTATACCTACGTAAACCAACATCCTTTGTAACTGATAAGCCAGTTTGTATTGGAACTTTTATTACAGATAGAGAAAGATACAAAGAGAAAGTAATAAAACAGAAGCAGTGAGGCAATAAAAGTTAGCCACGAACAGAAGCCCCAAGGTACAGAAGCAGAGTGCAGGCCTACCACTCATCAGGTACTGCGTTCTGACCAGGAAATGAGACATACAAGACCTCTGCTTTCTTGGAGCTTGCATCTCAGTGGGGGCGGAGGACAGGAAGGAGGACCACAATAATTTTAGATAGTGGTAAATGCTGTAAATACAGAGCCATGGGACTGTAAGGGGCTATTGTTTTTATTTGAGAACCAGGGCAGTCTTCTCTACAGAGATAACATTTGATCAGTAACCTAAATAAGGAGAAAATTCCAGCCATCTGAAGAACTGAAATAAAATCTGTCTCAGGTAGAGATAGGAACACATTCCTGAAAGACAAACAACAGGTGAAAGAGTAGAAACTCCCTAAAAACTTTAAAGAGCAAATAAATCAACTGGGAGGATTCTGATTTGTTAGATCTGGAAAAATGCTTGAGATTGTGCATTTCTAAGGAGCACCCAAATAATGAACATTTGTCTGGCATACTCATTAGCTAGACCATTTCCTGCAAAATATCATTTACAGAATGGCCCAAAATGAAATGAAAATTTAACCACTACAAGTCTTTATGGTAACTTAACATTGACATGATATCCAAACATGTTTTTTTTTCAAACATGTTTTCTTTTTTTCTGCTAATTTATTTTTAGTATATAAGTTAGGAATCTATTAGAAACTAAAAAAAGCAAAACTAAATGAACTACTGTTCTCGGGTAGGTTTGAGAAATACAGCTCTCAGGTTAGAGTACTAAAAATGAAGAGAGCTGATGGATCCACTAAGGAAGGAAACTTTGAAATACAAGGTAGATTGGGAGTGGAAATTAAATGTTAGGCACCAATGCTGGCCATGGAATAACCAACATTGCCACCTCTATCAGCACTACAAATAGGCCCAGCTATTAACACAGAGAGAAAGGGGGGAGAGGAGAGCAAGCGGGGAGGGAGAGGGAATGAGGAAGACAGGGAGGGGAAAACATCTCTGGACAACTCTATTCCTCCAAGGATATTATAGCTCCAGAGCAAGGATATTTTTATTCTAAAATTAGGGCTTTTTGCTTCTACCTCAAAAGGGAACAACAGGCATCGGCAAGCCTTTGCATGTGCACAGATCCTCAAATAGCTCTGTTCATTGTCTTATTGTTAAATATGATTGAGATTTTCAGGGAACCAAATTAAACAAACTTGGTTAGAGACAGAAAGAAAGATATATAGGAACAAAAGTATGTTGAATTATAATGGTAGAATTGCACAGATTATGAGCAAACCTAGTGTCTAGTTATACAGCCTTTGAAACAACCCCCCAGGTTTCTGGGAGTGCTTTTGCTGAGACCAGAGAAGTATCACATTTGTTGAGAGTTGGCCAATCACAGGTAGAAACACTAGTCTTCCTGATTTTCCTAGCTATCTTTCAATTAGTTGCCACTAACTAGGGTAATCTCATTGTATTTCTTGAAATTTAAGAGTACTTGTCTAGTTCACTGTGAATGACTTCTCATGGATACCTCAACGGTTTGAATGCTTTTAGCTAATGAATGGGTGTTGAACTTTGTCAAATGCTTTTTCTGCATCTATTATGATGATCAGGTGCTTTTTGTTCCTGGATCTGCTAACATGGTATATTTTCTTTGTTGATTTCATATGCTGAACCATTCCTGCATCTCTGGGATGAATCTTACTTGGTCACAGTGTTTAATCTTGAGGATTTGCCACATTCTGTTGGCTAGTATCTTGTTGGGGTTTTTCGTATCTGTGTTCATTAAGGAGACTGGCCTACAGTTCTCTTTTTTTGTTATGTCCTTCTCTGGTTTTTGTATCAGGGTAATGCTTGCTTCCAGGAATGAATTTGGGGGTGTTGCTTCCCTTTCAGTTTCAGTCAAGATTTTGAGAAGTAGTGATATTAGGTCTTCTCCAAATTTCTTGTAGAATTCAACAATGAATCCACCAGGACCTAGACTTTTCTTAGTTGGCAGCTTTTTAATTACATCTTCAATTTCATTAACATCAGGTTATTTAGAAATTTTATACCTTCTTCATTCAGCTTTGGTAGTTCATATATATCAATGAATCTATCCATTTCTTCTGTGTTTCCCATCTTCTTAAAGATTCTCAAAGTAGATATTGATGATCTTCTGGATTTCTGCAGGATGTTGTGATTTCAACCTTTTCATTTCTAATTACATTGATTTGAGTCTTCTTTCCATTTTCAAATAAGGTTGGCTAAGGATTTGTCAATTTTATTTAATCTTTCAGAGAACTCTTTGATTTAATGATTCTCTGTATTGTTTTCTTAGACACCATTGAATCAATCACCACTCTAATCCTTTATAATTTCTTCCTTCATACTAACTTTGGGGGTGATTTGTTTCTGTCTAGAAGCCTGAAGTTCAACACTAGGTTGTTTATTCGAGCTTATTCTGTTTTCTGATATAAGAATTCACTGCTATAAATTTCACTCTTAGTACTGCCTTCATGAAATCTCACAAATTCCAGTATATTCCACTGGCATTCTCCTTTAATTGTAGACACTGTCTAATTTTTTTTCTTTAATCTATGACTCATTTGCTGTTCAGGAAGATGTTAATTTCCATGTGTTCATAAGTTTTTTTTTGGTTTCTTTTGCCATTTATTTCCAATTTTATTGCAATACTGTCTGATAATATGCCGGGATAATTTCAACTCCTTTGCACTTACTTAAGCATGTTTCATGAAGTTGTATGAGAATGTTTTTAGTTAAAAATTGAAAATAATGTAAACCATTTTAAGATCTAAGAAGGATTTGGCTTATGCAAGTAGAAAAAATAGGAGATGGAGAGGACTTCAGATAAGACATGATCCATCAACTTAATGCTACTCTCAAGAATTCATTTCCCCTCCTGTTTGTTTTGCTGTCCCAAAGGAGGCATGTTACTTAAGACACCATTCAACTTGACCACATTCTCTTCATTATTGTCATCACTTATTGTTCTTGGTTTTCTTTCTTTCATTCTTTTGACGATTTATATATTTAAAAGTGGGCATGGTGAAGAAAAAAAAAATTTTCAGAAGGAAATTCCACACTGTCATTCTATCTTGCAAAAACCCAAGACAGTGGGCACCAGGGAGATGGCTCAGTGGAATAAGTGCTTCCCAGACAAGCACAAGGCCCTGAGTTCAATCCCTGGTTCCACCACAAAGAAAAAAACAAAAAAAAAAAAAAAAACAAAAAAAAAAAAAACAAAACAACAACAACAAAAAAAAAACCAAGACAGGGATTCTATATAGGATTTCTTCCCAGCCTTAACTTGGTTCCAATGTTTTGTTTAACAACTGCTTTACTGCATCAGACCTCTGTGGTTCTAAAAGCAAATGAATTCAAGATCAGAAGTTCATGGGATTTTATTGACTTTTGATATTATCCTGGGAGAACTGATGCCTTTATAAAGACATTGCGTTAGACTTTTCTTTCTATAAATTGTTTGTTATATGAAGAGAGACAGATTCTACATGTTCTCAAAAGAGAAATGACTTTTACATTTTTCTCATGCCATGCCTGGGATTTTAGCCGTTTTTCTTTCTAATTGCTTGCTTCTAGCTATGCATGTATCCATTATCCTCCTTTTGTACTTCATCTTCTCTAATGTATTCTTTTTAAAATGGAGGAAGAAATTTCATTTTTAAAGTTTTGTAAAATAAAGCAAACTTAAAAACTAGACCCATTTGTTTTAATAAAAGACCAAGTGAAACCATAGTCAGCTAATAGAATTTCTACAAATTATAACAAACTAGAACTGCACATGTGTTATATACTAGATACCTCTAAGGCAGAGGGAAGCACACATATGCCATCTAGCTTGCACTTAAATGAAACATTAATGAGTCACAATTGGCTAAAGGTGATGGTAATAAACTTATATTCCACAGAGTTGCCAAAGTCACCCAGCCCTTGGGAAGGGTTTAGCTCACGCACAGTTCTCCTGCTGGAGTTGTGCAGAAGCATCTATCTACACTTGGGCTGCCCACTCTTAAGAAAGCAGAATGAAGACTATGTGGTTTTAAGGCAATGAAAAGAGCCTTGCAATTTTTGATGGATCAGAAGTTGAAAATCCAGATTCTGTTTTTGGCAGCAGACACTGAAGGCTTACAGTGGACAACATAGCCCTTATATGTGTTTTAGACTTGTATAAGGGGCTTCCATGTAAACTAATATATACTTAGTTTAGGTTTGTATTTGAGCAATTATAAAGCAAAGTATTACAAATCAATCCCAGAAGTTCCCAAGAACTTTTCCTTTAGAAAGTGCTCTGAACATCACTCAAACTTGAGGAAAATAAATAGCTGCAGAGACTGCTTCATTTGAGATACAGTTGAGTGCAGACATTATTCCCAATTCCTTTATTGCTAGATTCCCAATGGTGTGCAATTATAGGAGGAAGTTTTCTTGTATGCACATAGTGTGAGTTTCAACCTGATTCACAGGACTAGAGCAGCTCTGCTTTCATTCTTGGTGTTAAGATATTGCAGTGATACTTCGGATCATGAATGCTGTTGTTTGCAAACAGTCTGATTTGCAAAGAGAAGCATCTGGAAAAATTAATTTTTGTTTGTGAACTCTGCATCAGGTGATAAACACAAATATGACATCTTTTCTAGAACCTTGAGATGAATTTTGTGAACCAAGACATAGTTCCACTCTTCTACAATTTTTAAACTAATGCAATATACCATGCTACCTTGCTACTTTCATAAGACCATGTATTCTCTAGGTTAAAACAAGCAGATAATAGAGGAATGAGTTGTGGGTCTTATGATCACCAGTTTGGGAGGTGATGAGACGTTTTAGTGGTAGGGCCTTATTTTAGGTCTGAAGATCACTGGAGACATGGTGGGGACATGGCTTTTTTCTCTTCTTCTCCTTTGCATCCTGACCATGAGGAAACAGTTATGTTTTGCTATGGCTTCCTTCCATGATATGCTGCCTTGCCACAGGCCCAAAATCAACAGAGCCAGCAGATCATGGACTGGGGCCTCCCACATTGAGCCAGAATAACCTTGCTCCTCTCTATGAGTTGATTATCTCAGGTATTGGCTATGGTGATGAAAGCTAAGACAGTACATGTGTTAACTTCAAAAGAAGCTTCAGAGTAGAATCATTTCCAAGTGCTCAGTTGTTTTAGAGAACTAATGTCAACAAGAGTTTTGTCCTCTCATACACTATTGTATACATAGGACATGCAAGATTTGCTTTGATGAAAGAGAACACAACAACAGTGCCTTTTGAACCAAGGCAGAATCTTTTCTTTTTTACCTTATTTATTTAGAATAAATTAGGGAATTAGGTACCATAAACTTGCCTCTATTGCAGTTTTATGGGCCTTTTTCCTATGATGCAATATAACAAATGGCATTTTAATTCCTAGCTAAGAGGAATTCTTTCTCTCCTACAGTTTTCCTGGAAGCTAACATTTTATACACATTCTTCCTTTGCATTTGATAATGGACATGAACAATCCGATTTGAAGCCTGATAAGGTGTTTTGCTATATGAAGAGGAGGAGCTATTGGAATTTCTAAGCAACAAAGTAATTTTTTCCAAAAGAAATGACTTTAGGTGACCTGTTGACAAGAACACCAAAGCAATATAAATTATGCTCTATTTCAATCATATAGTTGTCCTATGGCATAAGTATCAACCAGACATGAACCATTTTGCTAGGATGAAAGGATGACTTGGCTCCTGTTCTGCTGAAGTGTATAATTTAACTGCAAAGAAAGACACTGTGTAGTTACAAAATGTCGTGCATAATTACAAAGTATGACAAATATGCAGTACAAGAACAGGTGACAATGAAAATGTATTTCCAAGGGATTATCCTAATTCATAGGACTCATGTAGATAACATTCAGAGACCTTAAAATGTGTGATGACCGGGCTTAATTAGAAATATCATGGTTCAATTTTGGGTAATTCAGGTTTGAGATAAGGTCACAGTGAAGTACAATACACACTAGAATATACACAGAAGTCGCGATTGAACACATAAATTTAAGAATCTTAAATCATTAAGTGATAAACTGGAAGTGAAAATGAATTTAGAGGTAGAGCTGAAGATGAAAGAGGAACCCTAACAGGTCTCAAGAAGTTCCAGCATTTAAAGGTTAGACTGAGGAAATAAGCTGGCAAAGATACAGGAGTCACCGGATGACAGAGGCAGATCTGCCTGGAAACTGAAGAAGCTTCACATTCTGGGTCCTTCTTTTCCTCAACAGGAAACTTAGCAATACACTTCGATGGCCTTGTTTTGAAAATTCTTCAAAAGAGACCAGTTTCTCAGTCTCTCTCTCAAAGATGACTATCGAGTCACAGAAATCTTAAAATAGGAGGAGAGAATCACAGAATTTGATTACAAGAAATTAAACGTTGGGTGCGCTGGGGCGGGGGGTGGGGGAGACGGAAACTGGAGGCGTCAAGGAAAGCGCCCAACAGGTGTGCGCGCTGGAGAAAAGAAACACTGCCCGTGCTGTGGGTAGCGCAGGCCCCCGCGTCCTCGGAGGAGCCCGGTCGGCGCGGCCCAACGCGCAGAAGACCCGCTGTCGTCCAGAACTCTGCCACAGAGAAAGTTTTACTACTCTGCTGCAAGAGAACTTCAAGAAGATTTTAAATGGCACTGCTGTCTTGTGATTGTTTAATATCAGACACAGCTACTGAAAAACAACTTCTTGGAAAACTGGCGAGACTCACAAAGCGAGGCTACCAGAAACGCAATCTTCACGCGGCCGGACAGAGGCGCACGCACCACGTCACCGCGAGCCGCGCCGGCCTCCTCCCGGCTTCCCAGGCCACAAGGCGCACCTCCGCGCCCGCAGCGCCCACGAGCGGGCTCTGCCGCGGGCGGCCGTGCTCAGGACGCAGTCCGACAGCGGGACGGGAGGCTCCGGGCTCGCCG